>NC_090445.1:1620724995-1621026939 GCF_031143425.1 Pleurodeles waltl
CCTCTTTGGCATATTATATGTGCTCCTTTTCTAATACGTGCATCCCATCTACCTGAGTCCATCAGCCTAATCCCCAAATAATCAAACTCATTGACCCTTTCCAATGAGATAGAGTTAATTAATATGCAAGCTCTCACTTTCTTCTTTTGCGAGTTGCAGTCCATAAACTTAGTTTTCCCTACATTGACTTCCAGGCCAAAGTCTCTACAGAATAAACAAAATTGGTCAACCAGATTTTGCAATCCCAGGGGTGATTTTGACAAGATGATAGTATCATCCGCATAGAGCAGTCCTGGGATTTTCTTACCTGCCAACTTAAGTGAATCATTGTTACAATTAGTTAAGTACTTAATACAGTTGTTTATGTTATAAGAAAGAGGGTGGGGGCAAGGACACAGCCTTGCCCTACTCCTCTCTCAATAATAACTGGGTCTGCTAATTCACCATCCTTGCCACTCCTCATTCTGGCAAAAGTGCCTTCATGAAGTCGAACAATAAGGTTCAAAAGACCTTTAGGGACTCCCATGTTGGTAAGCATCAGCCATTATTTATTCCTGGGTACCAGGTCAAAGGCAGCTCCATGGTCAATGAAGGCCACATATAGGTTTCCACCTCCGATATCCACTGTCTTCCATTTAGTTACTAAAAAACTCAGGGCTTGGTCTATTGTGCTAACCGCAGGCTAAAACCTGCCTGTAAGTCACTCTTCTAGATGGAACAAAATCTGCTTCGCAAACATTTTATGAAAATTGTTGAGTAGGCTTATTGGACGATAATTAAAAGGGTCGCAAGGACTATCTTTTTTAAAAAGGGGTACTATCTCCGCTCCCCTCAATTTGAAAGGAATAGGTGCTCCTGCGGCAACCTTGTTCAAGTAGGGGGCCCAGATATCAGGGTTTATAAAGATCACCAGGAATTTTAATGAGACCCGGGCCTTTCCCTACTTGAGGGAAGCTATTGCGGCCTTAGTTTTGGCTAGGGAAAACTTAATTGAAGGAACATCAATTTCCCTAATGCTGGTCAGCTCCCTGAAGTTAGGTTCATTTACCCCTGATTAAAGTGACCGAAAATGATTTACCTATACTGTCGGGAGAATCAAAGTCCCAGACAAGCACCGGCAATCACCACTGTCATTTGAAATCAGCTTCCAAAATTTGGAGGCATCATTAACTCTTGCGGCCTCCAGGAGAGCAGCCCATCCTTTCTCTTCCCAACTTCTTCGTGCCTTGGAAAGTTCCACCTATAGCTCTCTCTTGATTGTCTTATTGGCTCTCTAATACCCCTTCTCAGGTCCCTCAATAATTTGTGCTTGCCTTCCGTGCATGAATGATTGAACCACTTCTTGCGACACCTGTTTCTTGTTTTAGCAACAGCTTCTTTAGTAAAAGGTTTTTCAAAGAATTGAATAGTTCCATATGAACAACCAGGAGCCTATTATCATCCTCAGATAAATGGAGCATGTGCTCCATTTGGTCTGCCAGAAGACTATTGGGGTCATTACGATCCTGGCTGCCGGCGGAACACTGGTAGTAACAACGCCAACAGGCTGGCAGTGTTCAGCCAGTGTATTATGACCGTGGCGCATTAGCCACGGCCTTACCGCCGGCCCCTACACTGTACCGCCAGGCTTCCGCCAGGCGGTCATAATCCCCAGGGCAGCGCTGCAAAAGGCTGGTGGTAAGGGGGAACGGGGTGCCCCTGGGGGCACCTGCACTGCCCATGCTCTTGGCATGACCAGTGCAGGGGCCCCTAGGCACAGCCCCATTACGCATTTCCCTGCCCGCATTTCGGTAAGTGAAATGCGTGACGGGTGCTGTTGCACCCGCTGCACATCAACATTGCCACCAGCTCTATATGAGCCGGCTTCAATGTTGATGTGACTTTTCCGCTGGCCCACCGGAAAAGTGAGATTAGGGGGCCAGCCATACCTCCAGCACTGGCGGTATGTTGGCTCTCGCGGCTTCGGCATATGGGCCTATATATTGATGAAAGGGAACCTGGAGAGGAATTAACAACATCCCACCTGACATTCTGTTTGTTATTTGTCATAGTAAGCTGCTTCGCATAATCTCTAGAATCAGGGGCCTCTATTGTGGGCATTAGACCCCTGATAGATAGAATCATCGGGTCGTGGTCACTTTCTCCATGATCTTTTACCACCATATCGACCATATGTTCCCACAAACAAATGTCTAATATAAAGTAATCGATGTAGCTCCTTTATGCTCCACGTCTAAAAGTAGGACAGGGTTTAGCACCTGAGGAGGAGCGACCGTTAGAAGCGGGGAGACCATATGCAAGTGTGATGTCAACAATTTGGTAAGCCGATCTCCTCATTCTGAAACTTTTACTCATTGCTAATTGCGGGATACCCCAAAGGTGGCCCAAGGGCTTTACCAAGGATGTCTTCTTCTTTGTAAAGCTCTTGGGCCAGAGAGTAAGGCTCAAAAGTAGCATTAAAATCCCCTGCAAATAAGATATAATGGGTAGTCGATCTACTGGATACAATGTTATCAGGAATAGTTAAAACATCAGACTCGCGGTTACTGCCCACGCTCCTGCTATATATGTTCACCAATAGTAGTTTTTTTTTCCTCTTTTGGTGGATAATATTAAGCCTTGCAAATCGGCGCAGCCCATATCCACTTCCTTGACCGGACACTTAAGGGAACTACTAACCCATATAAGTAATCGACATGAGGGTCTTCCAGAAGTAGCCTTGCACGCTGGGACCCAGAAACTCTTAAAACTAAATCTGTGCTTGGGCTCGAGGGCCCATGTCTCTTGGAACAGGCATATCTTATGCTCATCTATAAAAATGCTGCAGTTTGGAATTCGCATTTTGGACTCTAGTCCGGCTATATTGCAACTAAGGACTGTAACCGGCCAATCATCCTGGGCATGTGGTACGTCATCCTGAACTTGTGATACAATCTGTGTGGAGCCCAAAAAGTTCAGATTGCTCATTGAATCTGCCGCCAGACTACCCACTCTAGAACCCCCAACATCTTTATCTCCAGTGGTTTCATACATCCCAGTGAATTCAGGGCCAGCAGTGTTCCAACCAGACACAATGGCCGGTGTATCAATCTGGGCTGACAGTACAGTTTTGTGTGGGACCCATGGGTCTGTGTTTTCAATCCACTCTTCTCCCAGGCTGCTTGCTCTGCATTCCTCGAGTTCCTTATCTCTAGAGTAGTGCACCCCAGTAGTTAATCTTGGCCACATTGCAAGACACTGGAATTTGGTATTGGCAGTCTTTTAATCCACGATCTTCTGGGCAGTGGCATTGGCAGTCTTTTAATCCACGATCTTCTGGGCAGCCCTACTAGGTGATGTAAAAAAGGACAGACAATGGCATGTAAGAGAGGCAGGTACTGTCTTCAAAGTCCTGAATGGAGCTTTCTCACTGCACACGGGTCCAACTTCAATCTGATACAAACATAATGTTCCACTAGTATTTTTTATTTTTTTTGCAAAGAAAGAAAGAAGTTCAACGTGAAATAATGAAAAAGTTCTATGTTGACACTGGCATACTCAGTCCGGAAAGCAAAATTATTTTTCAAACTCAGCTGGTTCACCCAGGACTTGGTCAGCAGACACACTTGGGGCCAGATGTAGGAAGCCTTTTGCGTGTCGCAAACTGCGAAAAACGCAGTTTGCAACGCGCAAAAGGCCTAACGCGATGCACAACCTACTTGCAATTTGAGGCTGCGACTCGCAAATAGGAAGGGGTGCATCGCCATGCTGAGTTGCTTTGTGACCGCGAATGCGGTCGCAAACCAACTCGCAGTTACCATCCACTTGAAGTGGATGGTAACTCATTCGCAAAAGGGAGGGGTCCCCAGGGGATCCCTTCCCCTTTGTGAATGCCCAAAAAAATATTTTTTCAGAGCAAGCAGTGGTCCTATGGACCACTGCGTACTCTGAAAAAAACGAAACCAAATGGTTTCGGAAGTTTTTCTTTTTGCAGCCCGTTTTCCTTTAAGGAAAACGGGCTGCAAAAAGAAAAAAAAAACTGCTTTCTTAACAAAGCAGTCACAGACATGGTGGTCTGCTGTCTCCAGCAGGCCACCATCCCTGTGAGTGCATTGACTCGCTATGAGGTCGCAAACTGCGGCCCACCTCATTAATATTCATGAGGTGGGTCTTTTCGACCCCATAGCGAGTCGCAGAAGGTGTCTGAGACACCTTTCTGCATTTTGTTTTGCGAGTTGCAATTTGCGAGTCTCTGTGACTCGCAAATTACAAGTCGCAAAAATCTACCTACCTACATCTGGCCCTTGATTCTAACCAGTCATCCTTTTCCTGTTCCTGTGATGTTTCGGGAATGGTGCAATCAGGTAATATAAAATGCTGGTTCATTCTGACCATGGTTAATCTCACATTTGGAGGTGAGAGACTGGTCCTTGTCACTGTACCAACTGTGACAGCTGCACTGAACACTCAATCAGCAGTCACACTGGCTACAGGACTAGCCAGATACTTTATTGCCAGCCTGCTGAGCTGTGGCCATTGGTGCTTCTTCACATACCAATACACCAATGGTTTTTGATCCACATACATCTCTTTTGGATCATCCAGATGCTCCTAGAACATTCTCTGAAGTTCATTGATGCTGCCACTTACTGGACCTCTTTTGCCTACACCTCTGCACTTGCCTTAAGACCTACCACTTGAAATCAAGCCAATGCAGAGGTTGGGTCCAATTCTTCTGACGCTGTTATTGCTGGTGTAGGCTGTTGTGAGACAAAATTGCCCTCTCTGGAAGTTGACGGCAGCACCCCAGAACTGTGACTGTGACAGAAGTGTGCCTCTAAGTTACATCCATTCTTCTTCCAGTTAACCAGCTTGTTCAACAATCCACCTCTTGTATTTTGAAACACACCCTTTTTATGAAAGGAATGAAAGTGGGAAGAATTTTATTTCTAGCGTGGATCAAGTAGGGTGGCACAGATGTACTCTTTGGACAAGATAATGTCATTTTGCAGCCTTGCTTTAGAAGTCAAGCGATAGCTTAGGCTATCAACCAAGGCATGCGCTTCTGAGTTTTTATTCACACCTCTGTGTGTGGACCTTTAAGACACCTTCGTTAGCTGCTCCTGTAGCAGATGCAACAACAGGATAGCATGGCCCATCGTACTGTCCTCCTTGCTAACTTCCCGAGTTAAAACCTGAAAAGGGAGCAGCATCAGTGTCAAGCATTTGACTAGGCCCCATTTGTCCGCATCAATGTTTATAGCTTTCCCAACTGCATCCCCTCCTTTTTGAATGACAGTCATTGATCTGTCTGTACTGTCAAACAGACAGTGCAACATATAATAGTTTGAGTTTCAGCGTGATGGCACCTCCTGTATCAGGGCTTTAACTGTTTCTCTGTTAGCATGTTGAATAATCTGAACATCTCCTGTGCTTTAAAAGAATGCCTGAAATTAGTGCAGATTCATCTGCAGGTGGCCAGTATGTTGCTGACAATGTCTTCTTTTTGAGAAAGTCTTCCATAGCCAGGTTGATGCAGTGCACCAAACAGAGGATCCTGAAATAGCCACCATCTGCCATGGACTTGGATTTGTTACAGCCATTGTCTGTGGCAACAAAGCCAATCCGGAGACCTCTGTGCCACAGCTGTCCAGACACCTTGCTTTAAAATTTGTCCAAGATGTTTGCAGCTGAATGTGATTGCTCCATGGTAAAGATGGCTGCTGTTGCATGCTGCCAAACGCTCTTACAAAATTCTTCAGGGCCAAGGCCTGTAGATAGCTTTTTCTTTACCCCCGCAAAAGAAATCCATTATGTAGTGATGCGCATGTAATTAGTAGTCTGACAACTGGTCCACATGTCCATCATCAGGTGGACAACACTTGCTCACCCAATTGCAGCACATCGTGATGCAGCGCTGGAACTGCAACTCTGGCAAAGAGACTACAGGTGGTGTAGAATGCTGCTGCCCACCTTTTAACGGGTACCACGAGACACCACTCAGCTAAATCTGCTCTGTAATCCCTTCACTGGCTCCCCATTTAACAGCACATTAACTTTAAAGCTGCCTGTTACGTGTATTGTGCACTCCACAATAGGGGTCTGGCCTTTTTTGGGCATATTATAACTCCTTACAACCCCCAGAGATCACTTAGATCTTCCTCTCCCTCTTTGATCAATACACTTCAGTTTAATAAAGTAAGATGGGGAGGCAGGTCGTTTGCCTTCAAGGTGGGTCACCTACGGAATTCTTTACCACTGGAGCTTCGTTCAGAAAACTCAGAACTTCAGTTTCATAAAAAGCTCAAGACCTTTTGTTTTCCTTTATAGTCTGTCAGCTTTATCTGTTTAACGGTCCTGCATTAGCGCTGGGAGGCCTCTGGGTAGCCATGCGCTCTACAAATATCTAATAATAATAATAATAGGTCTGACTTGGAACCTTCCATTTTGATCAGATGGCTGCCACAAATTCTAAGAATCCGACTCCTTCCACAAAAGAAAAAGGGAGGTGTTCCATGGCTAACAGTTTTGCCAGCATCCCATTGTATAAACGTGTCATTGGGTGATTGCAGTCATAGGGCCCCTCCTCCCTAAACATGCCCGTAATAGTAGCCTGGATTTTCTTCTTTTCTGGGGCCACTAACACAGGCAACTTTCAAGAAATTGGTGGTGGTAGACTCAATGTGCGCCGTGGTGCAGTCATGGTATGCCATTGCGTCTCCTTCTGACTCTGAGTCTTCCTGTGTCACTGTGCGGTAACTGAGGTTTGTGATTCTGGCATACTGCTGTGGGCAGGGCTGCTTTGTGTGAGGATGTAACCCTCTTCTTCCCCACCTTCCACCATGATTTAATAAGTTGTAGATGATGTTTCCTGGCGCTCCTCACCTTCACCACCACACCCACGTTCAGCAATTTTTTAAAGGTTCTCCTTCCACCAGTTTGCATGATGTTTTTTGTCACTGAGACAATTAATTCATGCACTGATGACTGCTAGTACTAGGCCTACTGGCTAGATGGCCCTTGGGAAATCTAGGTCACATAGTAAAATAATATTGCAAATGTTACCAACATGTAGAAAAGGTACCGAGCTGTACAACAATTTTCCTTTACAAAAGATGAAAAGTCAATGGAATGTAAAACAAACACTCCAGGCCACCGACCACTATAACATTTTAAAATTAAATAGTGCAAAGAAATGCTGGTGCGTGCCCATGCAAACAAACAACACCCTTATACAATAGTATTTTAACTTATTTGTGTGAATTCACAAAAAACTAAATCCTTAAATCCAAAGATATATCCAGGAGACAAAGAGAGTGATTTTTCCACCTTGAAATCCAAACGAAACGTGACCAGGAAATGGACAAAGCACTGGGAGGAACCTGCTCGACAGGAATAGGAGGTTAGAGTCTCTTCCTTCACGTTTGGAAAAAAAAGGTTTCTCACTCTAAAAAACAACTTGAACGGTTCATTGGAGAAGAAAATCCAGTCAAAGATCTCTTTTTGACTAGACTTAGAGGCATCTTGAGAGGAACATCTAATCCAGAATGCATTTATGCTTGCAAGCAGCACTGTTTTTGCTGCTGTCACAACCTGAATCAGTGAAGAAAACATGATCTCTCATGCACGCTCACTAGCCATTCAAGAGTATCATAGCGCATGTGAGCAAGCGCCACAAACAAATCTCATGAGTGTGAAGGCACTCCTTTCTGCGCCAGGAGATGGAATTCGGGACCTCTGCGCTACTCCATGTAGCGCAAAGTAACCAAATTCCAAAAACTCCGCCGGCAGACCCGAGTTCTGCACCCACATCTAGTAAAGAAGGAGTTTGGCCCTTCATAATCTACACCGGTGCCAGACCTTAGCATTCAAGGTACCGGAACTGTGATTTTGCCACTGCTTGCTAGTTGTAAAGACGAAAGATTTGTTTCAATTGATCAAGTGAAATTGCATAATTTGGCCCATTCAACACAGTAGACCATAAAGACTCCTGGGGAGTTCCCTAACTCCTCTCAGTACCATACAGGAAATACCTCTACTAGCATTGAATAACACTAATATTGTTTCCCCCTGGCTGTGGAGAGTGGGGAATTAACTTTTGTTGATTCTTTTTACCGCTGCAAATGCAAGAAATACACCAGACAGAGGTTTACAATTTTCTACTGATACTCAGAACAAGAGAGTTGTTTATGATGAACCACCTTGGGAGGTGTCTACCAGTTCGATTTCACCTATTGAGGTTCTTGTCTTCACACAGACTGCTTCTGGTTATTTTGTAGACATTCTCTGCTGTTTCTTCTCACATTTTACTACACATGCATGTAATTTTCTTCGCTGGTTTAAATACACTTATCTGGTCCCACCATTGTCTTATTTGTGGATTGCCATTTCACTGCCTTTTCCTGCTCTTGTGGATTGAATTTGTGACAGTTTTCTTCCTGCTTGTAAATGGACATTATCTCCCAGAACGCTGTGCTGTATCACTGGTAGCAGTGGTGTTGAAACCTCTTTCATCTTCCTTCAAAGAGACTTGGCCCTTGTGAACATTACTGTTTTTCCAGACTCTGATGGAATTGTGTGGCATAAGGTCCCATATGATATTTTTGGTCATACAGAAACTTTTCAAATTACTTATTTTTTTAAAGTAGCTATGTATGACGTGATAATCCTAGCTTTTATTTCTAATTAATGGGGTGTAAAACAGTGATTTTAATGCTATCTAAGCGTCAATATTATATTGTATTTGAAAGAGAAGATATGTTCATGTATTCCGGTAATTATGTTGAAATGTTCTATTACTATCGCTATGCCCACCACTATTTACATAGAGGTTTGTACTCTGCATACAGTTTTTATCTATACACAATGGGAATATTGCGCGCCACCACCAGTGGGTAATCCCAAAACATATTCAGACAAATTCATAGATTGTTCCGAGCTTGAAACATCAGATCTGGTTTCCTATCACTATATATTAACACCTACAAAATTGTGGAAAAACATGCTGACCCAGACAAAATGAATTTATTAAAAGTCATTTGCTTCTCAACTGTCAAGAAAAGCTATGAATATTGAAAAGAAACTATTGATTTGAAATCAGTTTGGGGAACAAAAGATTGCCAAATGCAGTACATAGATACCTTATTTAAAGCCTATTTCATTCCAACCAGATGATTGTTCTGAATGACACAATGCATCAAACTACTTGCTTGAGTTTTAAAGAAATTAGTGTGCTTAGATGCCCCTCTATTGCATGTTTTGAGAGTTGGCAACAAGTTGTAAATTACACAGAAGTACAACTAAATGGCATGGTACAAAATGCTGCATTTAATTCTGTACTTTCAGGACCAAATGGGTGGTCATTTTGGCCAGTGGACACAAATGGGTGTCATGCACATTTTTAAACTCCTCACAGGGTTTTAAAGCAAGCAGACCAGACCCTTGTCACGCCCTGTCCCAACCCTGCGCAGATGTCACTACCTATGGCTTGGAGAGGCTATGCCATTAATGGTTACAACACTCCACTTTGTCTGCAGTAAAAGAACATCGCTCTGTCCTATCTGATTACATGGATCTACAAGATTTCTTGTTGGGTCCTAGGTCACCACATTTCAAAAGGTTTCTCTATGCCATCTAAAATGAAATTTGCAAGCTTTCTCAAATGGAAGCAGCTACTCGTTTAGGGTAAACTGATCAGGCTAATTTGGAAAAAGCATTGGCAGTTGCTGCATTGTCCACTGGTATTTACACCTTGAATAACATTGTATCATCTGCAATTCACATAATACAGAATGACATTTTTTACAACACAGGCAAAGTCAGCTTGGATCTATTATGCAGTTGAGCTGCACACTACTGGTTTCAAAATCAAAATCAAACTGCGTGCCTTTGATACACGTAAATGCAACAGATTTGTTTTTCGTTTTCAATTTAACATGCAAACAACAAATAATAGCAAAGAAAGATGCTACTTTTACAATGCTGAATATTGAGAGTTTGGAAAAATTACATTTCACAGCAGCCAAGACTCCATCAGCAGTACGGCTAAATCATTGAGTTATATCATTTCCAATTTGAACGTTTCAGTTCATAAATGTTTGAAACATTTTCTAGTAGGCAGGTATGAAGCTTTGGGTGAGAGTTTCATTCATGAGGTGTGGGAATTATTCTTCGGCTACAAATGTGAGTGGAGGAAAGAAGGTCTTTCTCAGAGGAAACAAATGTGAAACTTTGTGAACCCACTCCATGACTTGTAAACAGATGACATTGCATGGGTGTATGTGGCCAATCCGGCATGTTACTTCAAGGGAACACCAGTTACCTTGGTTCAACCAGTATTTTAAATACCTTTGAATGAAAGTTATTGGATGTTAAACAATCAAGTTTATTGTGGAATGACCAAGCATACCCTATGTGGTTCGGTCTCTCAAATAGTGAAATTCTGTAATAATGTGCTCTTTCCTTCTGCGCATGACATTAAAGTAGTCAGCTTGTGGCCTTCCATTCCGACCTTTAATGGTAATTGTGGCAAGCTGAGTAGATGAAAGGCTGTATTGTTTGAGAGAAATGTGACGTATCTGCCTATGAAACTTTTGTACTTCAAGTTGCAAGGTAGGCTTCTGAAATTCAATCGGTATTAACCACAAAATTTCCCTCACATTTTTTTAAATTTGTGTATCACATATTTAATGCCTCCAACACTGAGGGTGTGGTACACCTTTTTAAAGTGGTTGGGTCTGGCTCCGTCAGCATGTTGCTGACTTTTTTTGGACTGATATCATCTTTTATACACGCTTTATTTTTAACCGTACTTGGAAGCATGCCACTTGTGTTACTCCTAATTTGTGGTATTTTGGTACTATTTTTGCTGCTTTGCAATGGAAGACCCACCTCGATGTCAAATGGTGATGGAATTACCGCACGTCCAACGTGTCGTGAACATATGACACAGTATTTTGGAGTGCCTTTGTTTGAGGAGCCCAACAAAATTTGTCCTTCTCTTTTCTTGTAATGCAATTGGTACAATCAATGGGCATAGATCTGCAGGTGTGCCCACTTGAGGGTTCACTTCCGGTGTTGTCCAATTAGACTGCCATTGTTTCAGTATGCTTTGTATAAGCCATTCTCTACATTGGAATGGATGCTGTGTTTCCAGAATCTCTCATCACTGGCTCTTCTACTGCAGGCACAATACAGGATGCAAGAACATCAGCATCAATGGAGGACACTGACCATGTTTTTTCCTTTGATTTGCTTGTAGAGGCCATGGTAGATATGTCATCTGCAGACGGGGATTCAGGGGGTCATTCTGACCCTGGCGGTCATCGACCGCCAGGGCCAACAACCGCAGAAGCACCGCCAACAGGCTGGCGGTGCTTCCTGGCCAATTCTGACCGCGGTGGTAAAGCCACGGTCAGAAAAGGGAAACCGGCGGTTTCCCGCCGGTTTTCCCCTGGCCATAGGAATCCTCCATGGCGGCGCTGCAAGCAGCGCGCATGGGGATTCCGACCCCCTTCCCGCCATCCTGTTCCTGGCGGTTCTTACCGCCAGGAACAGGATGGCAGGAACTGGTGTCGTGGAGCCCCTGGGGGCCCCTGCACTGCCCATGCCACTGGCATGGGCAGTGCAGGGGCCCCCTAACAGGGCCCCACAAAGATTTTCAGTGTCTGCTTTGCAGACACTGAAAAGCGCGACGGGTGCCACTGCACCCGTCACACCCCTTCAACTCCGCCGGCTCCATTCGGAGCCGGCTTCATTTTTGAAGGGGCTTTCCCGCTGGGCCGGCGGGCGGCCTTCTGGCGGTCGCCCGCCGGCCCAGCGGGAAAGTCAGAATGACCGCCGCGGTCATTTGACCGCGGTACGGTCTTCTGGCGGTTCCCGCCAGGCGGGCGGCTTCTGCCGCCCGCCGGGGTCGGAATTACCCCCTCAGTCTTGGATCCTATTGACACTTTGGAAGCCTCCTTTGATTTTTATCAATGTATCAGAGCTGTGCCTCTGACACAATGTGATTTTTATTTTAAAAACTATGCACTGCTACAAGGGGTTCAGAGGAGCACTCCAGCCACTACAGTCCTGGAACAAATCCTGTATTCGACATGCAGGTCTGCTGACGTTGATCTTTCATCTTGCAGAGAGGAATTGCCAACTTCACTCTAGACATTGTCCACAAACATTAACATCCCCCTTCCCTTCAAACTCCCCTTCCCATCAAAACCACGCCAAGCAGAGAATTAAAAGTCGTCAAACTTGCTTTGTTTAATAATCCGATCTCCTGCGCGGGCTTTACCACTGCATGCTTCCATGATTCAGGTACCCTGCCGCTTTGTAAGGAGCTATTTAATAGCTCCGTTATCACCGGTATTGTGGCTACTCTTCCCTGCATAACTATATGAGGAGGTGCAGGATCTAATGGGGACCCAGATTTTAATTTACTCAGAAGCCCAGAGGCACCTTCTTCCGAGATGGGGAGAAAGCTCTGTAACACATTGTCGCCCTCCTTACTCTCAATGGGCTGCACAGAACTTCTTCACCTGGGAAATTTTTATAGATATCCTTAATCTTCTGTAAGAAGAAGGAGGCAAAACTCTTACTATGTTCCACTGAAGCTCCCGTTGCTTCAGGGCAAATAGTGGCGTAAAGCAGCACCTTCAAAACACAAAAGATTTCTTTTGGAGAGTCTGCAGCCCTTTCAATTTTATCGCCATAATAGGCTGCTTGAGCTAATCTTATCTCATTATGATATAGCCTAATTGAGCATCTATATTCTTCCCTATCTACCTGTTTTAATGATTTCCTCCATTTTCTTTCGATCCTCCTACAATTTCTCTTGAATGTCATTAAATGAGGGGAGAACCATGGGGACTTGACTCCATTCTTCTGCCCAGAAGGGGCTTTATAGGGCAGCACCATATCAAGACTGTTAAAAATCCAGTCATGAAAAAGGGTGGAGTCCAACAGAAGGTCCCTCATAATTTATTTTTTTACTACTGGTTAGTATATTAACCCATTCTGCTACCTTCAAACTGTGCCATTTCCTAACCTTCCTGTTTAAAGGCTGATGAAAGTTGTGATGATTGGACAGCTTGATTTTTAATGTGATTAGAAAGTGATCAGACCATGCTACAGGAGCAGGGGGTAGAGCACACAACGAAGAAAGATTACTAAAAACCAAATCTATCGTGTGTCCTCTCTCCTGTGTAGAACCACAGATAAGTTGTTGTAATCCTAACGCTTCCAAATCATTAATCAGAAGCTTAGTTGCCATCAATCCTAAATTATCCACTTGGATATTGAAATCTCCTAACACCGTTAAATTGGGTTTCTTGCAGATTAATTCTGTGATCCGCTCTGGTAATATGTTAAGGAATTCTTCATAGGGTCCTGGTGGACAATATAGTAGGACTCCTGTGAATGTAAAAGTTGGATTGAAGGTTAAAGAGAAACTCATCCCGTCGCATCCTAGGAGGTCAAAAGGACAGCAACTAAATAGAAGGCCTTGTTTGAAAATGACAGCTGCACGGTCGCCGGGACCGGTTTTGTCTCTTCTGGGTTGCGGTCAACTAGACCTTCAACCCCCAAGATGGCGGACCTCCAGTAGGCCGCTTATGATAGGGAAAAATATCTGCTCCCCTGCCTCAAAACCGACCAGCTTAAAAATTCTAGTGTTAAAAATTATTTAAAAATTGTTTAAAAGGTAAACGTTTGAATGCCGGCTGACTCAAAACACCACGGGTCCAGCCAAAAATACACAATACCCAGAAGAGTGCTTCCTTCAAATTCAAAATTCAGATTCTAGTCTCCCCCGCCTCTAAACATTGTCCACAAACATTAACATCCCCCTTCCCTTCAAACTCCCCTTCCCATCAAAACCACGCCAAGCAGAGAATTAAAATTCGTCCAACTTGCATTGTTTAATTATACCTTCATATTAAAAGGATAATACAAGTCACATGGAAGTTTTGTGACCTTCAGCCTTGTTTCTCTAAGGTCATGTAACTCCTCTGTAACATTAAATATTTTTATAATGTATGACTAGCGTAATTTATCACATATATCATACAAGAAATAAACCACTTCATGTGTGGTCAGCAATAGTGTATGCACAAACATTTCTAATGAAAAACATGTGGGACAGATTTATATTTTTTGCACAATGCTACAATCAAAGTTGCTGTGCTGCTTTGCAGAAGAGGGGGACATTTGTGCAGTCACATTTATGAAAACTAGACTGTGGCTGTTCTCATTCTCCTCAAAGGGACCTAAGACCACACACAACATTTTCACATATTGTTCAGGTGCGTGTTTGGGCCCGTATTTATACTCCGTTTGCGCCGAATTTGCGTCGTTTTATTCGACGCAAATTCGGCGCAAAACTAACGCCATATTTATACTTTGGCGTTAGACGAGTCTAGCGCCAAAGTATTGGCAAAGAGCGTCATTTTTTAGCGTGAACGCCTTCCTTGCGTTAATGAGATGCAAGGAAGGCGTTCCCGTCTAAAAAAATGACGGCGACGCAAATGCGTTGTATTTATACTCCCGGGCAAAAATCACGCCCGGGAGGTGGCGGGTCAAAAAACCCCGCATTTGCGCCACATTTTAACGCCTGGGTCAGGGTAGGCGTTAAGGGGCCTGTGGGCTCAAAATGAGCCCACAGGTGCCCTCCCCTGCCCCCAGGGACCCCCCCTGCCACCCCTGCCCACCCCAGGAGGACACCCAAGGATGGAGGGACCCACCCCAGGGACATTCAGGTAAGTTCACGTAAGTATAATTTTTGTTATTTTTCAATTTTTTTTGGGTGGCATAGGGGGGCCTTATTTGTGCCCCCCTACATGCCACTATGCCCAATGACCATGCCCAGGGGACAGAAGTCCCCTGGGCATGGCCATTGGGCAAGGGGGCATGACTCCTGTCTTTACTAAGACAGGAGTCATTTAAATGGCGTCTGGGCGTCGAAAAAATGGCGCTGATCGGGTTAAGACGATTTTTTAGCGTCAACCCGACTTGCGACATTTTAAGACGCCCTAGCGCCATTTTCCCCCTACGCCGGCGCTGCCTGGTCTACGTGGTTTTTTTCCACGCACACCAGGCAGCGCCAGTCTGCTTGCGCCGGCTAACGCCATTCCATAAATACGGCGCCCGCATGGCGCTTCGGAATGGCGTTAGACGGCGCTAAATTTTTTGACGCTAAACTGCGTTAGCGCAGTTTAGCGTCAAAAAGTATAAATACGGGCCTTGATGTCTAGCATAGGATTTCTACTAAAAGCGTACCTTTCAACTGCAAAATACTATGCATAGACAAATTGTGAAATATTCCACGCATTGGATGTGTGCCGAATAGTGCAACACATATGAAATATGTGGAATGTTTGAAGAAGTGAAACATTTCTCAAAGTTAGTAACCTGCTTCAAATAGACTTTGTTTTGTTATTTATTCATAGCCTGGTGTGCCAATAATAGTAGATGGCTGGGTGGGTGATTGTAGTGTCTCACCAATGTTACACCAACGGTGTCCTTGGCACAAAGTCGCGCAAAGCAGTGCAAAGTACTTTTTCAATTGAGGGAAGAGCATAGGAAAGTGACTACCCTTCCAAGACTTTGTACACTGTGACACTGAGCTGATGCAAGGTCATGCTAAATCAAACTCAGTATGTTAAATGCCTCGCTTATCGTTTGGTAACAGATTTAAATGTTATGTTGTGGTATGTTGTTTATTTATAAAGCGCTCACTTGCAGAACTCAACAGAACTTTTCCTAAATAAAAAACCTAATAAGACGTGAGTTAGGAGACACAAGAATAGGACATGACAGACTCCTATAAACAAGTAAAACAGGCCGAAACAGTACAGAGCAAAAGAAGGGAAAAAAAGGAAACCCCTGATCATATAGTCAGATTGTTAGCGATGTTCTGAATCTTAGTAGGTATTATTTCACTGAAAGCATAATGGCAGGAAACTGCAACGATATGCTGCAGGAGCGGAAAATGATCCCTGGCTGAATGTCATCAATATATAACTTTTTGTACCCAGATAGGTATTTGAAATGTAGAATGCAGAGAGCATGCAGTAAAATACCAGTCAAGTTTAACAGTGTGAAAGTCAAAGGTTTTCAGATGAATGGCTCATTCTGTAACCAACCAATCCTGGAAACAGACAGCCAATGTAATGTATTGGCAACTCCAATGGGTCTCGCCTTTTCGACCTATGGGCTTTGCCAATGCCGTTGGCCAATGCTGCACAGCATTGTCACAAAAAACAACTTAAGCAAAAGAAAGAACGGCACAGTTACGTGACTAATAACACTGATTGTGTGAACAGGGCTGGCTTTAGGACTGGTGGCGCCCTGTGGGACAGTTTATTTTGGCGCCCCCACCCCATGACCTCTTCCTCTTCACTCACTGCCACCCAGCAGATGTTCCCCTCATCTCCATCGCTCCCCTTTCACATACATTCATCTGTTTTAAAGAACTTTTTACTGCTGGCTTTACTAATCCACTCAGCTATCCACATAAAATATAGGGGCATATTTAAAAGCACCTAGTGCCATTCTAAAAACACATTAGAGTCATTTTTTTTATGCTAACTTAGAGTTAGAAGGCCAAAAATGCAGTGCCATATTTACAAAGTGGCACAATGCGTGCATTGTGCCACTTTGTAACCCTTTGAGCTACATTATGCCTGCGCCAGCCATAATGTATGCAAAGGGGGGCCAAATAAATGGCGCAAAGAAATATGACAGATGTTTTACATAATTTTTTCGGCACTTTTAATGCCTGCTCAGAGCAGGCATTAAAAGGAGGCTTCCATTGGTTACAATGGGCCTCTGGGTGCTTTGCAGGATTAGCGTCAACATTTTTGATGCTAATCCTTCAAAGCACCGGACTAGCGTAATAAATTCTGATGCTAGTGCCCTAACTACCGCCATGGTGCGCCGTATTTTAAATATGAGGCACACATGGTGGCTTTAGGGGGGCGCTAAGGGGTGCAAGAAAAGTGGTTCAGCACTGTGTGCAACGCCCCAATTTTCAAATATGCCTGATAGGGGCACATTTAAGAGCCCGTAGTGCCATTTTAATGCCACATTGGTGTCATTCTTTTACGCTAATGTGGCGTTAGAAGGCCAAAAATGCAGCGTCATATTTACAAAGTGGCGCAATGCATGCATTGCGCCACTTTGTAACCCTTTGCGCTACATTATGCCTGCTCCAGGCACAATGTATGCAAAGGGGGCATCCCCCGTTAGAGGGGCCAAAAAATGGTGCAAAGAAATCTGATGGATTTCTTGGCATCATTTTTTTCTGACACCTTTAATGCTTGCTCAGGGCAGGCATTAAAAGGAGGCTTCCATTGGTTACAATGGGCTCTGGGTGCTTCGCAGGATTAGCGTCAACATTTTTTATGCTAATCCTGCAAAGCGCCAGACTAGCCTAAACAATTCTGATGCTAGTGCCATAACTACCACCATGGTGTGCCGTCTTTTAAACATGACGCACACATGGTGGCATTAGTGGGGCGCTGAGGGGTGCAAGAAAAGGGGTGCACACTATGTGGAGCTCCACTTTTCTTAAATATGCCCCATAGTTCTGTTTTTTGCAGCAGACATATTAACTCTCTATGCTACTTTATGTTGAGTCAAAGCTACCACTAGGCAAAACTCCCATTTCTCTCCCTAGCAGGAACATTAATCACAAAAGGTATCTTGACATTTTAATTGTTGCCTAAAGGATGGACGCACAAGGAACTTTTCAGCAGGTGCTTTTAAATCGCAAGTTTCTGAAGTTGTTTCTAATTACAACGCCACCTGAGGTCAGCGCCCGGTGCGGCCGCACCGCTCGCACTACTCGCACCGCACAAAAGCCAGCCCTGTGTGTGAAGACATGTACACGCATTATCACGAGCACAGCACCTACACAATGATGCAGGCATCAAAACTTTAAAATCAAACCAAAAAGCTTTGCAGGATGGGGGACCAACTGAGCAGCAGGTGTGGGAGAAAGTGAAGGAGAGAAAAGCAGCAAATGAGGAAGAGCAACACAGGGCGCAAGAGTGGCACATGATAGAAATAACTCCATATAGCTCAGGAGGTGTTTTTAGAGTTTAGCAGGTGGAAAAGCATAGAAAAGAGAGACACATCACACAAGAGAGAGAACACGGAAGTGGGGTAGAAGCGCACAAGGGTTACAGCAACAAGGAGCATGGGGGCAGGTATTTGGTAGGTGGAGCAGCGCACAATAGAGAGAGCTGGAAAATACATGCACTCTCATGGAGTGCTTAACCAAAAGAAAAAACGAATTCCTAAAATCCATCAGTGCTGGGTATGTGCTGGAGCTGTTCTCAGCCACAGTGGGCGTTTGGGCATGTGCTGAGGATGGCTCCAGGCTTTCCTGGCATTGGCCCATGTTGGGAGCGGTGGTGCTCTCCTCATGGCCCCCCGCAACCTAGATCCTTTGAGGGTGGCAGTAGTAGTGCTTTACTACCACCCCCTTCTGCAGCTACCCCCAAGCCCCCCTTAGCGATCTGATGACATCAACATGTGTGCGGTGCACCTACATCACCAGATGGCCCCGTGATGCGCTAGAAGACATTTGCTCCCAGCGCGTTTGGAAGAAGGTACCTGATTCTAATAAGTCCTTCTCCGGGGTGGGGGTTAGGGGCCATACAGACACAAATGAAAAGGATACCGTTTTTCCTTCCCTCCAGTGTCTGTATGTAGTGGATTCCTGCTCCGCAATTGTGGCTAGGGCTGTGATTGTGGACCAGGAATCTAACACACTAGGCCACCAGGGCTTTTTTTTCCTTGTTCAGGAAGCAACTTCTTAGACAAGGGTCGCTCTCCTTGAGGGTCATATATTATCCATGTTTTGGTCTCCCCTATGGGTTTGTTTGGCTGTTTTCTTAGGCCAACCTACCCCCGGGGGGAATAAAAACTCACTAGAGGCCAGGGATTGCATTTTGAAATTGTAGGGTGCTACCCCTGGGCAAAGGTCAATCCACTTGAAAGCAATGTATTGTATCCATATTTCACCTCTCCTGGGGTCTATTTCAGGCATTTTTTCAGCTGATCTGCCCCCGGTGCGGGGGGGGCATCAAAATCCACTAGACACCAGGGATTTTATTTTATGAAATTGTGGGGAGTGAGACCTTAGGTAATGGTCAATCCCCTGGGGGGATACATTTTTTTTGTATTCCTCCCCCACCCACCCAAAAGGCAGATCAGCCATTTTTATGCTGATCTGTCTTCTAAGTCCATCCCCCCCCAGACACCAGGGAATCATTTTTTGAAGGAGAGAGACCCCTTGGACATGGGTCACTTCTCTTGGGGCGTATATCTTCTTTTATTCCACCCCTACCCCTCAAATCTCACTAGACACCAGGGAGTATTTTTGGAGGGGCGACCCCCTGGGCAGGGTTCGCTCTGCTTGGGGGGGGCCATGATTTTTTTATTTTTGGTCTTTTTTCAGTGTATTGGGCCTCATGATGCATGGTAACACTTGAGTCACCTGGGAATAACGTTATGTATGTGGGGGGGATCTGCATCTAGGGTAAGGTTTGCTTCCAATTGGTGGGGTCTTTTTTGCAGTTGTCACGTCTCCTTCCAGGGAAATATCAGTGTATTTGGTTGATATTTTCTCATCATTTCATTTGTGCTTTAATTTTCTTTTCTTTTTTTACAGTAGAGCCAATTGTTTCCTTTGTTGTGGTGGTAATTTCTGTTTGCAGGTGCAGCATTGGTAGATCTATAGTTTGTGGAGTTGTGTTTGGTGAGCAACTCGTTTTGCATTCTTTTCCTCTAATGTATATCCTTGTTCTGTGTATAAGTTCTATGACTGCTGCACTAATGTTTGAATCTTTCGCTTACAGTGTGAATGTCTTTCAGAGTAACATATTGATTTGTGAATGTTTTATACTGCCTTGTCATATATATAATGTGTTTTGTTTCCTTTCCATTGGGACTACTTTGGTGCCTGCTGGGTCTGTGAAGAGTAGGTGCATCACTCTTACTGTCTCTGGCAGGTGAGTGGTGTACTTTTTGAGTAAATAGGTCTTTGTGTGCTTTGTATTAATTGACCTGCTATTAATTGACTGCTATATGCCAGTACTTTTAATTTCTGTTTGATAAAGCCACTGTTTATATATTACCTATTTTGCATAGTGTTTGTTATTGCTGGCTTATTTTATGTGTTGCTTTTATTTATTTTTTATCAGGATTATAGCTAACTGCATGATTACAGCTCAACTGGTTGTTGGTTTGCTTTTCAAATCTTCCTCTGACTATGGCTCTGAGAATGACTCTCCATCTGAGCAGAGGAGGAATATTCTGAAAGTGAATTTTCTGTGCAAGAGGAATCATCTGATTATGAAGCCACTATCAGTGCAGAGGAAGGTCCTCTTTTAGAGGAGGACACTGATAAGCCAATAGTGCAGCAACAGGAATCTGGATTGCAGCCTGGGGCTGAAAGGCATCCAATTGCATGTGCTGAACTCTGGGTTGCCCCAAACATGGTGCAGCCTGTTGTGCCTACCTTTGATGGTGTCACAGGGTGTAGAGTCAATACTCAAGACCTTGTGCCTATAGATTTCTTTCAGTTGTTTATGGATGATGTATTTTTGGATGAGATTGTTGACCAGCCGTCATTGTCTTCATATTGGTCTATTAGTTCCTTGATGGGAGCTGCTATTTTTTCCTGCAACCATGAGTTATGATCGGTATTTGTTTCTGCTTTGGATGGCCATGATCGGTATTTGCTTCTGCTTTGGATGCTGCATTTTGTTGATAATGCTTCAGCATTGCTACGGGATCACCCTGATTGTGACTGTCTCTTCAAGATTCAGCCTGTCCTTGATCATTTTGTAGATCGATTTTCAGAGATCTATGTTCCAGGGAAAGAAACAGCTGTGAGTCTTTGGTCCTGTTCAAGGGACATGTGTTTTTTAGGCAGTACATTACTAGTGAAAGAGCGTAGCTTGTCTGTGCCACACCATCGCTGAAACATGAGCGTGAATGAGTGGTCACTGTCTGGTGGTCACAGGTTGGTGGTCATATTGTGTATAATGTATAACCATAATGCTTAAATGAAGTGCACTGCAGTATAATTAAACATGCACTATGAAGCTAATCCTTTTACTACCTGCAGCATTTCATCTTGTTTGGAAAATATAATATGCTACTGTATTTAAGAAAAGCTATGCTTTATAATCATTTTTGCATTTAACATGTATAATATTTGCAAATTATTAACTGAATTATTCATGTTTATTTTGTGAAGGCCTGAACATATATATTTCCTTTCTTGGTTAACTTTCATTGTGGAGTTGTTTTTCTTAATGTTTTTCACCAAGATGCATGTGTTAGGAGCTGAGACTGATTTAAAAAGAAGTCCACTGTGCATGAGAGATAAGAAACCCTGAGATGAGCTATGCAAGGAGGAAGAGGAATATTCTGGAAGTTGTCAGCTATAACATTTTTGATTTAGCAAAGACCAAGGAGTATCTAGGTTGATGTGCTAGGTCTCTGAAATTTTTAACTGTTAATTAAACTAATTGGGGTGTCTATCGACTGGGAAAACTGTGATTTAAACAAGGCTTAGTCAGTGAGAGTTTGGATTAATTTCCACCTTCTGAGCTGAGCAGACGGACCTCATACTTTTGATTATTTATGGCTTTATGCCATTGCACCTCTCAAAATAGAATATTCTACAGCATTTCTGTTTGCTGACATCTTCAATAGCATTAGAGTTTAGGTTATAGTTTAAATGGTTTCGCAGGAGAATTTGGTTCTGGTGACTGAGAACTACATGCTTTTTCAGATTTTCTGTATCGTGGCGATAGAAGTCTTAGGCCCTCATTACGAATCTGGCGGGCCATGGACCGGCAGACTCACGGTTGCAGGTTGACTGCCGCTGTTGGGCGGTCTACCTGCCCTATTATGAACGTGGTGGAAACGCCAAGGTGGAAACGCTGCAACCGCCAGGCTGCCGCCACCTGGCAGCCTGGGGGTGGCGGCATGTCAAATCTGACAGGGCAGCGTTGCAAGCAGTGCTGCCCAGGGGATAATGAGTCCCATTCCGCCAGCCTTTTAACACCGCCATGGGCTGCTGGCGGTCGCCTCCTGGGCAATGGGGCTGCTGCTGGCGGTCCTGTCTGGGGCAGTGTGGCTGGTGGCGGTCGCCTCCTGGGTAGTGGGGCTGCTGCTGGCAGTCCTGTCTGGGGCAGTGTGGCTGCTGGTGGTCGCCTCCTGGGCAGCAGGGCTGCTGCTGGCGGTCCTGTCTGGGGCAGTGTGGCTGCTGGCGGTCGCCTCCTGGGTAGCGGGGCTGCTGCTGGCGGTCCTGTCTGGGGCAGTGGGGCTGCTGGCGGTCGCCTCCTGGGCAACGGGGCTGCTGCTGGCGGTCCTCTCTGTGGCAGTGGGGCTGCTGGCAGTCGCCTCCTGGGCAACGGGGCTGCTGCTGGCGGGCTGCTGCTGGCAGTCCTGTCTGGGGCAGTGTGGCTGCTGGCGGTCACCTCCTGGGCAACG
This sequence comes from Pleurodeles waltl, assembly GCF_031143425.1. Classification (NCBI taxonomy): domain Eukaryota; kingdom Metazoa; phylum Chordata; class Amphibia; order Caudata; family Salamandridae; genus Pleurodeles; species Pleurodeles waltl. The sequence continues at coordinate 1,620,747,481 of NC_090445.1, forward strand.
GGGTGCTGCTGGCGGTCCTGTCTGGGGCAGTGTGGCTGCTGGCGGTCGCCTCCTGGGCAACTGGGCTGCTGCTGGCGGGCTGCTACTTGCGGCCCTGTCTGTGGCAGTGGGGCTGCTGGCGGTCACCTCCTGGGCAGCGGGCCGCTGCTGGCGGTCCTGTCTGTGGCAATGGGGCTGCTAGCGGTCGCCTCCTGGGCAACGGGGCTGCTGCTGGCGGTCCTGTCTGTGGCAGTGTGGCTGCTGCCGGTTCCCTCCTGGGCAGCGGGGCTGATGGCGGTCTTCTTCGCCGTACTGATCTTCCCAGACTTGCTGGTTTTCTTGTGCCCCTTCCCCACCTTGGAAGGTGTCGCAGCTGACTCCACAATCCCAACTGTACCCCTGTGAGCGGCTTTGGTGGCTGGTGTCTTCCCCCTCTCCCGCCGGGCACTGGCCAACTTTTGATGCTTGACAGGTGGGGGACTGTCAGTGCTGTGGCTCCTTGCCACACTGCCTGCCTTGCTGCCTGGTGCACTCCATAATCTGGTGACTACTGGCACCACTGGTCCCACCGATGTTGTGGCTGAAGTGCTAGGTTGGGACCTGGCGAGTCGGGCCCTAGGAGACTGACGGGGTGGGGGAGGTGAGAGAAAGAGGTCAAGGGTGGACAGGAAAAGTTTCTTAGGAACACTGGGACAGGTAGATGGAGGGGGTTTGGGAGTGGAGGAAGAGGTAGTGGTCGTAGGAGGTGTACGTTTGGTGACTTTGGGTGAAGGTGCATGGGCTGCAGGCTGTCGTGAGGTGGATGGCTGTTGGGTGAGTGTGTGGCTGCGTTTGTGTAACTTGGGAGGTGGCCTCACAGACACACTGGGAGAGGACACAGGGGATGTGTGAATGGTTGTGGGGGTGGTGACTGCACGTGACCGGGGTGTGGTGGTGGGTGTGCTGGTGATGGACATAGTGGCTGAAGATGTAGTGCATGCAGGTGTGAGTGGAGACGAGACAGGGAGGGATGAGGGAGACGAGGAGGAGGGGGACACAGTGGAGGCAGTGGATGTTGGTATATCCCAATGTGTCTGATGCTTGCGTGAGTGCCTGTGGGATGTGTGGTGCTTTGAGCTTCCTTTGTTTGTTGAGGTGTGTGCATGCTGGTCTGATGGTGAGCTTGGGATAGGCTGAGGTACAGGGGTGTGGGTCTGGATGGAGGAAGTTGGAGGGGGAGGCTAGAGACAGGGACAATGGCTGTCATCAGTGCTGAGGCCAGAGTCTGAAAAGCTTGCTGAAGGGCTGCCTGAGCAGAATGAATGCCCTCCAGGAATGCATTGGTTTGTTGCAACTGCCTCTCTACACCCTGGATGGCATTCAAAATGGTAGACTGCCCAACAGTGAGGGACCTGAGGAGGTCAATGGCCTCCTCACTGAGGGCAGCAGGGGTGACAGGGGCAGGAGCTGGGTGCCTGGGGCGAAGGTAATGCCCACCCTCCTGGGTGAGCGGGCACGGGGCAAAGGCTGAGGGGCTGCTGGGAGGTCGGTGCTGGATGGGGGGTGGCGGCTGTACCTGTAGATGCGGGGGGCACAGATGGGCCCGCCACCGCAAGGAAGCTCCCATCAGAGGAGGAGTCCGTCTCGCTGGTGTCAGCTCCTGTCCCCGCCGTGGAGCTCCCCTTGCCCTCCGTCCCACTGGTGAATTCGGAGTCTGTAGTCTCACCCTCCAGGGCCATGTGGGATGCAGCTCCCTCCTGCTCCGGTGCCACTGCTCCTCCGTCTGATGATGCTAATGCACACAAGTACAGGGAGGCCACAAAAAGGGGGGGAAGACAGAAAAAAGACATGTTGAGTGCATGCAATATCGCTACCGTTGGCAGACACGACAGACACAGAAGTCCCCAGCACTACGCCGCGCACTTGGGGTCCACTATTCAATCACAGGGACATGGCTTACAAGGCTATGGCCGATTTCTGCACACATGGATGTCACAGGAGCCTAAGAGTAGTTGGCACTGCACCCAGGTGGGGTGGGATGCCACAGGGTCTGCCTGAAAAAGGGGATTTAACATGCAAACTCGCCCTGGCCTAGGGGAACCCACAGCCCACCTCCCCAACCCAGACACCTACAATGCGCGCTGAATCAGCTGAATGAGAGTGTACTCACCCCCTTGTTGCTGCTGTGATGCCCTCAAGCGCCCATCCAACTCTGGGTACGCCACCGACAGGATCCTGAACATCAGGGGGGTCATGGTGCGATGGGCCCCCCTCCCACGTTGGGAGGCCATCCCCAGCTGGGCCTCCCCCATCTTCTTGCTCCAGCGGCGAATGTCCTCCCATCTTTTCCGGCAGTGGGTGATCCATCTATGGTAGACCCCCAGGGTCTGGACGTCCTTGGTGATGGCACGCCAAATATCCTTCTTCTGTTGGGCGCTGACCTACAGGAAGTGTACAGGGGAAAAAGAGAAGTTATTAGCAACTGCACCGTCACAGTCATTGGCCCGCATCCCTACCCTTGCCATGTGGCACATGCACTCACCGTCGTTTTATGCACGCCTCACACTCCCCCCCCTATCTTTCATCCACACAGGCATTGCCCATACAGCATGCTCCCAGTGTACTTACCTGTTTTTCTGGAGGACCGTAGAGTAGCGTGCACTGGGGGAGGACCCCATCCACGAGTTTCTCCAACTCCTCCGTGCTGAAGGCAGGGGCCCTTTCCCCAGGCGCATGAGCCATTGCCGCTTCCAGACTGAGGTCACAGCAGCACTTGCAGTGTAGGTCCTCTCCTGTCGAAGATCAGGTATTGAGTGATTGAACAGATAGAAAATGGCGGTCACGTCCGCGGCGGTGCGTAGCGTCACCGCTGGCAAACATCGTCATTGGCTCCTGGGACCCATAGGGTCCAATGTGAACGAATGCAGAATTGCGCCACGGTCTTCGACCGCCTACCGCGACGGTGTACAACGCCAGCGCAGTTACCTCATATCCCATTGTCCCACTTTACAGGTCAGGCAGCTGCCATTTCAGGGGCCCACATGGCTTTATTTTTAACTGCGTCACACATACCCAGGCCTTGGTTCAACACTCATACAGACAAATTTTGTTTTATGAATAGTTTTCTGAGTAAGCTGTGTTTACGTACCTCAGAGTTGGTTGACTCTGTGCTCGCTGTTCTCCTCTATAGGCACCGTCCGCTGGGGCATGTGAGGAGATGGCGGCATCCTCCGGTGTACAGACCCCTGGTGGACCTGTCGACAATGGAGGAAAGACATGTGATCATCACCTACAGGCTTGATCGTGCCACAATTCTGGAATTGTGTGCCCAGTTGGAGCCAGATCTAATGTCAGCTATCCGCCATCCCACAGGAATCCCCCCTCAAGTGCAAGTGCTGTCAGTACTCCATTTCCTAGCAAGTGGGTAATTTCAAACAACAGAGGCCATAGCATCAGGGATGTCCCAGCCTATGTTTTCCAACGTTTTGTCCAAAGTGTTGTCTGCCCTGCTGAAACACATGCGCACCTACATCATTTTCCCTCAGGTGGAGGATTTGCCTACAGTGAAAGGTGACTTCTATGCCCTGGGACATATCCCCAACATCATAGGTGCCATTGATGGGACACATGTGACCTTGGTCCCCCCCCGCAGGAGTGAACAGGTGTACAGAAACCGGAAGAGTTACCATTCAATGAATGTGCAGATGGTGTGTTTGGCAGACCAGTACATCTCCCATGTTAATGCCAAATTCCCTGGCTCAGTGCATGACGCTTACATCCTGCGGAATAGAAGCATCCCTTATGTGATGGGGAAACTCCAGAGGCACCGTGTGTGGCTATTAGGTGAGCACCTGGAACCAAATCAGTGGGAATAGTTGTCTGGGGATATCCCTAAGTGTTAGTGTGTGTCTAACAGTTGTCCCTCGCCATTTGCAGGTGACTGGTTACCCCAACCTGTCATGGCTACTGACCCCAGTGAGGAATCCCAGGACAAGGGCAGAGGAACGCTACAATGAGGCCCATGGGCGAACTAGGAGGATTATAGAGTGGACCTTCGGCCTCCTGTAGGCCAGGTTCCGGTGCCTCCATATGACAGGTGGTTCCCTATTCTACTCACCAAAGAAGGGGTGCCAGATCATCATGGCCTGCTGTATGCTTCACAACTTGGCTTTGCGACAACAGGTGCCTTTTCTGCAGGAGGATGGTCCAGATGGAGGTGTTGTGGCAGCTGCTTGCATTCCTGTGTGGGACCTTGTGTGATGATGGTTTAGGGGGGTGTATGGGTATGTGCAGTGGCCATGCTTTGGTGATGGGTGTCCATGCTTTGTTGTTGCATGCAGGGCTTGGTGTTGGGATGGGTGGTTTGTGATATTGGGACATTCGTGAGGAGTTGGAGTGATGCGGGTGAGGGCGAGGGTGGGGGTATGTGATGGCAAGCAGGTACGGTGGGGGATGTAATAGTAAAGATTTGACTTACCAGAGTCCATTCCTCCAGCTACTCCTGCGAGGCCCTCAGGATGCAGGATAGCCAAGACTTGCTCCTCTCATGTTATTAGTTGTGGGGGAGGAGGTGGGAGTCCGCCGCCAGTCCTCTGTACCGTGATGTGGTGTCTTGAGACCATGGAACGCACCTTCCCCCGTAGGTCATTCCACCTCTTCCTGATGTCATCCCTATTTCTTGGGTGCTGTCCCACTGCGTTGACCCTGTCCACTATTCTTCATATAGCTCCATCTTCCTAGCTATGGTGGTGTGCTGCACCTGTGCTCCGAATAGCTGTGGATCTACCCGGATGATTTCCTCCACCATGACCCTGAGCTCCTCCTCAGAAAACCTGGGGTGTCTTTGCCGTGCCATGGGGTGGTGTGTGTGATGTGTGGGTTGGTGTGTGTTGTGATGTGTGGGGTGATATTTAGTGGTGTGTTGTGTGAGGTGCGTGGATGTTATGTGGGTGATGGTGTTGAGTGCCTGTGGATGCTTGTTTGTAGATTGTGGTGTCTCTCTCTGGCCTTCTTTTGGAATTTTTGGTAGTAGGGGTTTGTGAGTGATGTGGGTGTGTGTTTTATATTATATTGGATGTGTGGGAGTGGTGTGTGTATGTATATCAGGTGTGTGTATTTTGAATTGTCCTATGTGGGTGTGTTTTGTAAAAGTGTGTGTATTTTGAGCGCGGCGGTGTGTATCGCCAATGGAATACCGCGGTTGAAAGACCGCTGCGTGGATTCGTGGGTCGTGATAGTGTGGGCGTATTCCTGTTGGCGTGACGGTGGAGGTTTTGTTTTCGCCAGTTTATCACTGACCTTTGGTGTGGCGGACTTGTGTGGGTGTCTATATTTTGGCGGATTCCGAGCTGTGGGTCATAATGACCGTGGCGGAATTCCGCGGCCACGGTGGTGTGTTGGCGGTCTTCTGCATGGCAGTAAGGGGCTTTTACCGCCAATGTTGTAATGACTCCCTTAGTCTTGTATATGCTGACTAAATTCAATACTGTTTGATGCTTTAATTCTGCTTTAGTGATCTTATTATGTCTATACAATGGTTTTGAGAGTCATTTATTTAACATTGACTTTGAGTCTGCAATAAAGCCCCTTTGATTCTCTAATTTGACTCTGAATATTATTGTGTGACTAATGAGTTGAACTGAAATTGATTGAATGATTTAATAACTATTTCTGTCTTCCCCTCGGAGTGGGGAATAAAAGATTCATTGGACCCTGAAATTAAAAATAGGGCCCCAAGAGGGATCACTAGCAGGAGGGCATGTTATGGAATTAAGATGTATATGCTGTTTGAGAGTAGTGCTGGATATGTCTATATTTTCGGTTGTATACTGGTAGGGATTCCACAATTGAACCTCCTGGTTGTCCGTCCACTTTTGGAGTCAGTGAGAAAATAGTGTGGGAACTTGGTAGAGGACTTTTTAACAAAGGTTACCATTTGTAGATAGATAACTTCTACAATATTGTGCAATTGTTCAAGGAATTGCTCACAGTGGAAACTGTTGCATGTGACACAATCCACTCAAACCATAAAGGTCACCCTGAAGAGTTTGTATGTAAAAAACGCTGGAGGGGACAGTGCAGTGCCTTGCTTAATGGTGAACTTCTAGCTGTAAAATATTCAGACAGGGGAGATGTCCACATGCTGACAACCATTCATGATGAAAGCACTTCACCTGTGACTGCTTAGGAACAGTTTGCTATCGTGTTCAAACCTGTGTGCATTTTAGACTGCAATAAGCACATGGGTGATATAGATAGAGTAGATCAAACGTTTGAGCCTTACAGTGCTGTTTGCAAGTCATACATTTGGTATAAGAAGCTGGCTATTTTATTTGGCAATCATTTCATTTGCCAACCTTCCATGCTTTTGTTGTATTCGAAGATTGTTCTCCAGATTCAAAGATGACTTTTGTTCAGTTTCAGTAGTCTGTAATGGGACAGCCTTGCTGTATTTGAGAAGGCAAGTGTTCCTAGAGTTAGAGTGGTGGAGGATGTAGCTATAGTGAAAGATTGCCACTTCCATGATGGCATTCCTCTCACACCCAAACAAATCTTCCCCTTAAAGAGATGTAGAGACTGTGTCTGAAAAGGCATGCAAAAGGAGAGTTGTATGAAATGCCCTGAGTGTCCTTCTAATTCTGAGTTATGTGTATATAATTTTATATTTTGTGTTCAGTTTCACAGTTGGCAGTTGTTTGATCTATTTAGTTAAACAAGTTGTGTTTGTAGTCCTATTTGTTTTTTCAAATCCTTCAAATTGGGTTGTGTATTTTTCTTTGTTAACAGAATGTGATGGTAGTGTGTGTAGACTGGCCCTTGTCTGGTGGTGTGTGTGGGCTAGTGCTTGGCTGGCGGTGTGTGTGGACTGAAGCTTGGCTGGCAGTGGGTGTGTACTGGTGCTTGACTGGCGGTGTGTGTGGACTAGAGCTTGGCTGGCAGTGCATGTTGACTGGAGCTTGGCTGGCGGTGTGTGAGTTTGCATTTTGCCGCTGTTTGTTGATGTGAGTGTTGTAATATGCTGGGCCCATGGCTGGAGGTGTGAAGGGTTTTCTGTGTGTCACGTATGAAAGGTTTGTGAATGGCGGTAAAGCAAGGTGTGCCTTGTTATGACTTTACAGCTCAGGAGTTATGAGTTACTTGGTCAGTATTCTGAACTTCCAATTATTAACAGTGTATTTCAATTTGTGACACCTCTTGTTAATAATATTTACATTTTTAACTTTTCACTCACCCTTGTGTCAAATCCAACCAGGATGTGTATGTACTTGAGGAATAGATGGTTGGGCAATAATATTTGTCTTTTCTGTCTGGTGTACATTGTCTATAGGCAAAAAACTACCAACTCTAGGTATTTTCATAAACTAAACACCAGTAGGACTCCAGGGTGGCTTGCATGGATCACTCAAAGTACTGAAGTATCCTGGGAACCTCAAACATCCTGCCACCCAGAGTTCCCACATATTTTTTGATTAAAATGGCACCTCACCGGTGTGGGTGGACCTAGTGCCCGCAAAAGTGAGGAGTCCAAGACGCAATGTAGCAATATCAAGAAAACAGGTAGCTGCAGTTTTTGGGCCTGGGTTTGGCAGCCACACAAAAAAACCTACCAAACACAGGCATTGCTGAAAACTAGACACCCAAGGGAGTACAGGGTGGTCAGGCCCCCATGGATCCCATAATGTTTGTTTTTTTACCCAGAATGCCCTGCAAACCTCAAAATCTGATTACAATTTCACATTTCCCCACTTGTCCCAATAAAAATTGTTACCCTACTTGCCTGCACAGTAAACGTTCAAACTAACATCAATGGGAGTCCTCACAAAGGGACACTCATTGACCTTGTTTTAATCTGGTCCTCTTTTGGGTACTAGGCCAGCAATACAAGTGGGGCAGCATTTTGTATTGGGTTAAGTGGGTGAATGATGGTTGCAAGGAATTTTGTGGATTCCTGCTGATTCCAGAACTTTCCATCACAGAAATGTGAGGGAGGAAAATGTATCTTTTGTCAAAGTTTGAGGTTTACAAGAACATCTGGGTAGGAAAATCTGGTAGGAGCTATATACGTTACCCTGCCTAGATTTCACTAGGTGTCTTGTTTGCAAAAATGTACAGGTTTGCTAGGTTTCCCTATGTCCCAGCTGAGCTAATGCCCAAAATCTACAGCTCGGTACATTATAAAAAATGGTCAGTTTTCAATGAAAAAATGTGACATGTTCATGTTGCATTGGGGCCTTTCCTGTTGCAGTCACTATGCCTGCCTACACAAGTGAGGAACTATTTTTTAAGGAGGCTTTGGGGAATGGTAGGTGTTAGAAAAGGAGTTGTTCCTTTCAGATTAAAGAAGTTTCCATAAAAGAAATTTGAGGTAAATGTGTTTTAGTCACTGTTTAAAGTTTGCAAAGGCTTCTGGGTAGGAAAACCTTCTGGGAACCACACAAGTCACACCACTATGGATTATCCCAGGTGTCTAGCTTTCAAAAATATACAGGTTTGCTAGTTTTCTCTAGATGCTGGCTGAGCTACCGGACCAAAATATCGAGGCACATTGTAAAAAAAAGGGTCAGTTTTCAGTGGAAAAATGTAATGTATCCATGTTGCCGTTTGGGCCATTACTTATCACGGGCACTAGGCCTACCCACAAAAGTGTGGTACCATTTTTATTGGGAGACCTTGTGGAACACAGAATAGTAGAACAAGTGTCATTACCATTGTATTTTTCTGCATTTGTTCCTTTGAAACATAAGCCAGTATGTAAGAAACAAGATCTTTTGAGAAATACAAAGTAATTCACATGCTAGTAAGGGTATCCACAAATTCAGAGATGTGCAGCTAATCACTGCTTCTAAACTGCATATATTGTGCCCATTTCGGAATTACATAGGTTTCCTTGATACTTTTTTTCACTCTTTGTATTTTTCCATATGAATTTTTCTCTACCCGATACACAATGAAAAACCATTGGGAGTGATTTTGTGCTTTCCTGACTTTTGCTGCTATGCCTGGGTTAGGACTACATACCCCCGGATAACTGCTGCTGCAGGGAGGAGGGGCTGGGTCGGATACTGCACTAAAAGCACTTCAAGGCCCCTGCGGTGCAGGATTGATTTGGTGTTTTTCTTACTCTTGTTGCTATTCCTGGAGTGGGACTACCTGCACCTGGGTTACCGTTACTGCTGGGAGGAGGGATTGGGTCAACAACGAGCTAAAAGCACCTCAAGGCCCCCGTGATGTGGGATGCACGTGGGACACCCCCAGACGTGTGCATGAGCAAAGAGTGGACCAAAAGCAGACCCGTCTGCAGCCGTCTGTGGCCAGGCGAGGCTGGGCTGGGCTGTCCCTCTAACTCATGACTGACACAGGGGTGAGGAACTTCCTGTAAACATAGTCTGGATGCCTGAGTCGGCAAACAGTCAACGTGCCCTCCCTTGTTGTTGGCATACTCTCCCAAAGCGACATTAAGACTGGGGTTCTTATTATAGCAGTACTTGGGTTTGCTCCCCTTTGAATCAGAGGATTGATTACGTTGAGTCCACCTGAACGAAGGCTTTATAGTTGTTGTTTTTAAACTTTTTATTTTTGTTTGACCCGGAACCTGTGACTTTATTTTTAGGCTGCTTACACTGTCTGTTCTTGGACCTCAGGGCCTGGGATATTTCTGCTGTGAAATTCGGGTTGGGACCCTTTAGTCACCATATTTTTGTCTGAACCCATTCTTGTTCCCTGTGGCAAGTAGTGGAGAGGGCTTCTTTGTAGTATCCCCATACAACCGCACCTCCACAGTGGAAGTAGCCTGGGAGACAGCCCTGTTTTCTTCTCCCTCAGGCCGTAGGAGGTCTGTTTTTTACCAACCAGCGCCTTATTTGTGCTGGGCTGTAATTATAGAGAATAAGTTTCCAGCAGGGTTGCTTCTGATGGGGGTTGTGCCACCAGTATTAGCTGGTTAATTTTACTCCCCTTTTCAGGATATATTCTGTTCATAATCCACATTCAACCGCAGGGTTTCTAATTTCTCTTGCTTTATGTACAAGTGCAAATACACATTTAGATAAGATCTTCCTCTATCAGCGCCATTGTTCTTAATAAGTAGCTGCTTGGAAGGGCAAGAGGAAAGCCCTAGACAGCCGACATACATCCACTCCCCCAGCTAAGTGCACCTCCATTGATAAGTTGCTCCATAGGGTGCTGGGGGTCCTCAGCAAAGAGACAGAGCTGTCAAAATGCTGCCTTTCTTTCCAAGTAGGGCAATATACTCCAGACGCAATTACCTGCTGCTCAGATAAGCAATTGAATTTCCCGCATAATCACACCTCTCTGGATCCAGCCATAAATTTGGCCCTCAACCCTGAGTTTCCGAGGAACAGTCCTGCCATTAAGTAGCCAGGGAGAACCAAGCGCAACAGACACCCACCACATGAGCTTACTATGGTTATCACTACAAATCTTCATAGACAGACTTGTGTTACTGAGGCCCTGGTAGGGGTTCCTAGTGAGGTTCCTATCCATGAGGCTTACAAGCACAAACCTGTATGGATTAAGCAACGTATTCCAGATTGCATGAGCAGCATCAAAGAGCTTCTTTGGGCCAAATGCAGCACTTTTTATGCCTGACTTGAGTCCATTGAAAAAGAACTGTCCTTCCTAAGACAAGCTGGAGTGCATTCAGATCCAGGTTCCTGCACTGATGCCAGGGGCAATAGGGCTTCCCAGGGAGGGTCTGCAAGGGCACTGAGGCCTCCTTTAGTTCATACCAATAGGGGAAGGGACTATTATCAGCCTCTCAGGACACTCACCACCCACCTACCACCCGTCCCTCCCTCCCAACAAAATTTGTCATAGCGCTACAAGGTCGGGAAAAGCTATAATGGTCCCAGTTCCCTAAGTGAGTGTAGATTGGGCAGATGGGCTGGGGAAATAAGGCCGCCAAGTGTAAATCCCACCTACCACCAGCCTCCTGTCCATATGTTGTAAAATTAAATAGAGTACTGAAGCTGCATGCTGACCAGAAAAAGACCTATAATGAGTTATTCAACAAAACCTTGGGTTGGTTTGTAAAATATAGAGACTTTCCACTGATCAGGCCTGTAAAATACTACTTACTCGACGGGTCGGTTGGTTAGGGACTGGTAGGGTAGATCGTGAAGGGGACTATATTATTGTCAAATTTAGATTTCCATCACTGACCTGATCAGTGCTTTCTGGCAGGTATTGAATAATCTTGAGTCGAATAGTCAAATAGAGCCTCTTCCTTTGGGGTTCTTCTATAGGATTCCCACCCCAAAACATGTGACCATCTTTTGGCAGCCTCAGCAGTTTCATCCTTCCCCTGCCCAATTCAATCCTTCTCAGTCCATAGGTGGTGATATCTTTGCAGTTCCTACTTACAATTTGTTTGAATCATTAGAAGGAGTAGATCGACTCACAAAAGACAAACAGTCATCACTGCCCCCCAATTCTCTGAAGCCCGAAGTGCAGGGCTCACTCAGCCACCCCCATCTCCTCTTCCCTAACCCTTCCCAGGGCGCAGTTAGATGTGCATTATAGCTCATAGCCAGCTGACCCTTCAAATGAGGTATTCGATTCGTAATCACTTGGAGCAGCTGGCAGAGTAACCAATCCTATAATGAATGCCCAAGCTAATCTCATGGAATGTTGCGGGCTTGGGTTCTAAACTGGTAAATACAGAGTGGTGTGAATGTATAAATGACTATGATATCTGCCTCTTCCAGGAAACCTGGGCACTCTTGCCCTTGTATCTCCCTGGTTTTGTCAATTTTCCTAAGGTGGCGATCTCATCAGGGTTGGGCAGCCCATCACGGGGCCTAATGATATGGGCGAAATCTTCCATTGAAGGCCAGCTAAGGTAGGTTGAGGTGGACTCACCTGGCTTGCTATGTGTTAGTTATACTGTTCCCGGTGAAGTGATTTATAACATTTATAACATTTACTCAAGGTCTGCAGGTGCTACATCAGAGTCAAATATACTAGACATCATGAATGCCCACCTGGCCACCATTCCGGCAACTGCAAGGAAGCTAATGGGTGTTGACTTCAACTGCCAATTTGAACCCCTCATCATTGGCAGTTGGTCTCCCCTGGCCGAAGAGGACACTGATTGGCATGTACCTGAGCTAGGACTCGCACCCATTAAGAAATGGTCCACTGTAGCACTTCAAATTAATGCCCTCACTCTGAACCAGTGGCTGTGGACATGTAATGGCAGAACCAATTCTGCTAGACTAAGTGCACACATATTTAATACAGTACTTCTTACTAGCCATATCAATTATATAATGCTACATGTTAGACTTTGGCCAAATGTGCTCGATATGATGGTGGTCCAACGCACTGACAGCGATCACAATGCCCTGACACTAACATTGAGAATAACCATTAAGGTAAACACTAACACAATAGATGGGACTTTCGACAGTAGTCTCGAGCAATAGACACAGGGTTGAGTAGAGTAGGGTGCAACGGCAGCAGGAGTCCATTAGCTGGATTTAAAGCCAGGTTGCTTACTGTTTGGAGTTGTGAATAACAGAGGACCTATTAGTGGGTGCTTGGGAGATTAGGGGCAGTTACATCAACAAATAGCCAGTTATTTTACACTTCAGGGACAGTTCTTTTTGTAAAGAGGACGAGTGAGTTAGTGAGGAGAGGTGTCAACGTTCTTGGTACAACGTCATGTGTAGAAGGGCCAGAGCTGTTCTAGTTAATGAAGTGAAGGAGCGAGACAGAACTTTGATACTGGCTGCCAGATGTTGCCATGAAAAAGCACTCCTAGATGCCAGAAAAGAAGGGGAGAAGGAAAAATGGGCAGGCCTTCTAGAAGCTGCAAGATCTAAAGATCAACGTTCCTTCTGGAATCTGGTTGCAACTGGGAAACCAATATGGAGCATGCTCCTTGAAAAGTAATATCCCAGCTGATGACTGAGTTACTCATTTCTCAAGCCTCTACTCACAAAGTTGGGACTGGACCGGCCCCTCAGCTGAGATGGTAGATTACTGGGCCTCTAGAATGCCTTGCAGTGTTCTCAGGAGAGAAGATACAAGCTCTGCAGCTGGCCCTCTCCTGATTATAGAACAACCACATGATATTCACCCCTACAAGATCACAGTGCAAGAACTGCTAAAAGCCATAGATGAGATTTTTCCAAATAAGGGCCCTGACCTTGACAATATCCCTGGCAAGCTGTTCTCGAATGAGCCAGGCATATGCAGTGTTTTTTACTCAATAGTACTTATTGCCATTATGAAAGCGGCCCCCATTCCACCTACCTGGGCAGGGGCTGAAATCATCCCTATTTATTAATTATGCTCCTGGGATTCTCCCACTAACCATAGGCCTAGAAGCGTTATTGACTGTGCGCAAAAGCTATTTAGTAAGGTAATACTGGGCAGGTTGCAGGACTGGATGTCCTCAAATGATGTTTTAACTTCCTTGCATGAAGGGTTCAGGGAGTCTGTCAGCACTATAGAACTAGTGTGTTCCGCCTCCAAATGCTGTATTGGAAAGTTATTACCCTGGGCAGAGGAAGCTTATATGTGACTCTGTAGACCTCCTCTCGCCCTTTGGTTTAGTTCGCAGAGAGACCCTGTGGAAGGTCCTTGCTGCAATGGGGGTCCTGGGGTATTTACTAGACATCTTAGTGAGATTGCACACTGACAACTACTTGCAAATGAGATGTGACAGCGCAGGAGAATTGACTGAACCCTTTCCAGTGAAAATAGAGGTTCGGCAGGGCTGTGTCCTTGCTCCAAAGATATTTTCGCTGTACATTAATGGCCTTGTGACCATCCAGAATTGTGTTATAATGATGCACCTAAGCTGGTAAATCAGAAGGTTCCTGCACTCATGTTTTTGGAAGATACTGTACTCCTCTCCAAAACCCCAATGGGATTACAGAGACTGCCCACTTGTTTTGAAAGTTTCTGTAAAGTCAGAGGCTTAGAGATCAAAGTGAGCACGACATCATATACGATTTTGAACTCAGGGCATTAAACTAGGACAAAACCTAGGCTAGCACGAACTCCCTTGAGCACGTACGTACTTTTGATTATCTGAGTGTAACACCTACTGAGCATCTTGAATGGTACACACATATTATGCAGCGTAGGTTGAAGTTGGAAGTAGTGGCGGGAGGCCTTATTAAGATACTACTAAGATCCCAGTTCTGCCCTATTCCGCCGATCTTACGAATTTATAACACTCAGGCTCTGGGATCAGCTTGCTATGGAGCTGAATTGTGGGGTTATCTTAGTGTGAATACGCTTTTAGTGGTGCAAAACCGCTTCGTGCAACAGTAGGTTGTGCTCCTTATAAATACCCTCCTAGTTCCTCGCTGGCTGGATCTAGGGTTAAAGTCTCCTTCTAAAAAAATTAGAGTTGCGTCCTTTCTTTTTTCTGGAGGAGAATCTGGCTCACCCCAGAGCCAGAGCTCTCTTCCTACCACAAGGATCTAGAGGAAATTCTGTCCATACCTGGTTCGAGTGAAATCCTGTGGATAAGGTATATCAAGGCACTCTACTGGAAATATGGCTTGAGAATCTGTGGAGCTCCCCAGGTGCAGCTAGGGCAACAACCAAGCAAGTGCTCAAATTTGGGTATTGGCACTCCAAAGGCTCTGCTTTATATTCCCAGATGTGTTATGGGCCCTGACAGAAGGCTTTCTAATTGTTATAGATTCATACAGGAGGGAGGATTTCATGGATGAGTTATAACCGTTCCTAGCTAAGAGGTTGTATCTGCAGTTTCGATATGGCACTCCTACATTGTACAACAGGCACATTCTAAGGGAGTCCTGGAAGCCAAGTGTCCACTTTTTGGTGATCCTAAAGAAACAGTCGAACATGTATTATTTTTATGTCCAGGATTTAATAATTGCAGGAGAAACTGGATAATTCTGTTGTGTCAGAACCTGGTAGTGTGAGACTACAAAGAGGCTGCCAGGATGTTGAGATATGATGCTAATATAATTGGCTTTCTATGAGTAGATTTCTACTGTGAATGTGGAGATTAAGACAGATGGCGCCGGCTAGTCTCGTGGCCAGGGGCAAGCTTGCAGCTATATAAAGCCAAAATTCCCAGATTCCACTGAATGTTGAAGGTGACTTATGACCCCTATCAAGTTTTGCTTGACCCCTACACCAAAAAGATGGAAGCTTTCTATGGTTATTATTGTCTATCTATGGAACCTTTTTTGTGAGGAACTGCAGGGAAGTCAATCAATCAATCAGGAATTTGTAAAGCACACTACTCACTCGTGAGGGTCTCAAGGCGCTGAGGGAGGTGGGAGAAGGGAGGGGAGGTGCTGCTACTGCTCGAAAAGCCAGGTCTTGAGACGTTTCCTGAAGGTAAGGAAGTCTTTGGTCTGGCGCAGGTGGGTGGGAAGAGTGTTTCACATTTTGGCGGCGAGGTGCGAGAAAGATCTACCACCAGTTGTAGTTCTGCAGACACGTGGGACGGTTGCGAGGGTGAGGTCGGCAGAGTGGAGATGCTGGGTCGGGGTGTAGAAGGAGGGCCGTCTGTTTTTTTTTTTTTTTTTTAATATTTTTATTGATTTTCTGTCAGCAACTGAAAAATACACAACCTATCCCACATTCCCCCCCCCTCGTCCCTTCCCCTGTGCCCACTCTGGTCCATTGTTACCTTACGTTTTTACCTTTTTTTAAAATTTATTTATTTTACTTCACCTCTGGTCACTGTCCTTTGTAGTCCCATTTAGGCTTGCTTGACTCATTTGGTATGTGTAAGCGTCATTATTGCTGTTTCTCTGCGATATCTGATTCTTCTGAGGATGCACTTTGTCCCCTGGAGTCATTTTGAGGGTTTTTCAGGCGATCTAGCAGGTTATCCCATCCCTGGGTCCCTTCTACACTTCCTGTCTCTTTTGCTACTTCTTGGTGTAAGACCTCTCCTTCTGCTTCAGCCTGTTTGACTAGTGTGTCTCTCCATCTTGGTATCTGCTGGCCTCTTAGGTCTTTCCAATGCATTGTGATCTCCCTTTTCGCGAGTATCAATGCTAGGTCTATGAACTCATTCGTGGTTTTTTCCGATGTGGTCTGGGGAAACCCCCTAGTAGTGTCACTGTTGGGGTGGGCGGGAGTCCTCTATTTGATATTGTTGTGATAGTATTTAATATCTCCTCCCAGTATTGTTTCACTATTCTGCACGTCCAAAGCATATGCATTAGGCCGGCTTCGTGTTCTGCACATCGGGGGCACATACTGCTTGCATTTTGATACATTGAGGCTACCTTTGCATGGCTTAAATGTGCTCTATGAAATATGTACAGGTTAATCAGTTTTGAGTTGGGCGTTTCGGGAGACTTTGGCCCACATTTATACTTTTTTAGCGCTGCATTTGCGCCGCTTTTTGACGCAAAAGCGGCACAAACTTACAAAATGCAATTGTATTTTGTAAGTTTGCGCCGCTTTCGCATCAAAAAATGGCGCAAATGCGGTGCTAAAAAAGTATAAATATGGGCCTTTATATATGTGTGTTGTGATTTTCCCCCATAGTGACTCGTCTGTACTGTCCTCAGTGTCATCTTGCCATAGGGTTCTCAGTCTATCTAGGGGATGTAGTGTGTCTTTTTGCAATGATTTATAAAGTGTTGATATCGCTTTCTTGTCTCCTCCAATTGTGCATATATTATGACATCCAGCATGTGTGGGGGGTTTGTTTAGTCCTTGTTTCCAGTGCTTTTGTATTAGTGTTATAAGTGCTCTATGTGTGAGGAACATCCCTGCCGGGACTCCATGATGAGTCATTAGGTCTCCATATGTTAGCAGTTCTCCATCTCTAAAAAGGTCTCCCACCAAGATGACGCCCGCCCTCTCCAGTTTTGTGACTCCCATAATGTTGCTGCCCCCTGATAGTGCGGTTAGGCTGGTCAAGGGGAGGTTTGGCGAGTATGGGTGTGTGGTTTGTGTGCGTTGTAGGCTGCGTTTCCAGCAATGGTTCAATACTTGAAGCTCCAATGGGCCCATCTTGTGCCTCCACCTGGTGTTAGAAGTATCCCCGCAAGGACAGTAGCTGGGTCCTCCCCTGTATGTGTTTCCGGTTCAGTCAAGAAGGATGAATGCCATTTCCTGGCCAACCATTGAAGCTGCCCCGCCAAGTAATATAATTCCATATCTGGTGCTGCCAGCCCTCCTACTGCTGTTGGTCTTTGGAGTTTATGTAAAGCCAGTCTATGCCCTTACGGACTCGTGCTGTGGGGGCTGAGTAAAGTAACTTCGCCCACCTGAGAAACCGCGGTCCGAGCCCATCTGCCTCATTACTATTTCTAAGTAGTCCCATCGAAAGCTGTCAAATGCTTTTTCAATGTCTACCACTAGTACCGCTGCTGTGTCAATATTCAGGGAGTTTGACTGCATTATATTTATTAGTCTCCTAATGTTTATAGCAGTGTTGCGGTTTGGAACGAAGCCTGTTTGGTCATTATGTATCAAATGTTCCATATGGGGTAGTAGTCTTGTGGCAAAGGCACTGCTCAGTATTTTGTAGTCTATGTTGAGCATGGATAGTGGGCGATAGGAGCGTACATCCGTCAGCAGGCTCCCTTGTTTGGGCAGGGGAACCACTATGGCTTCGTTTGTAGATGGGGGCTGACTACCAATTTCAAGCGCCTCTTTGTAGAGGTCACTTAATCTCGGTGCTAGGAGATCAACATATGCTTTATAAAATTCTGCCGGAAATCCGTCCGCCCGGGTACCTTCCCCCTAGCCATCACCTCTACTTTTACCTTCACCTCCCGAGGGGTTATCAGTTCCCCTAATGCTTGCTGCTCATCCCTGTCTAAAGTGGGGAGTTGGGTATTTACGAGGTTGTGCAGCTGTTCGGGCCCTAGGGGTGTCGTTGGGGGGCATACAGGGTCAAATAATATTCAGTGAAGCACATGTTAATCTCACCCTGACCGTACAGTCTCATTCCCAACCGGTCTACCAGCTCCATTACCAGTGAGTGCTGTATTGGCGGGGCGGCGAGCCATGCCAGTAGTGCCCCTGCTTTGTCACCCTCCGCGTATTGTCTGGTAGTATACTTCTTATAGTCAAAGCATCTAAGCTTTTCCAAGACTATAGCTATTTTATTCTTCGTTTCAGATATGTTTGGGGCAAGTTCAGGATTGTCAGGTCTGTTACGCTCCAGGGTTCTCAGTTCTGATTCGTGTTTGTTGATATCTCCCTCCTGGGATCTCCTGACCCCCATTACCCCTGTCATGCAGAGACCCCAGGAGGGCTGTTGAGGTATTCTTGTCCGGTGTTGTGCAGTGCTTTGTGAGCATGGGTGAGGAGTTTGAAGGTGATTTTCTTGTTGACTAGGAGCCAGTGCAGGTTTCTCAGGTGGTCTGTGATGTGGCAGTGGCAGGGGTTGTCCAGGATGAGGCGTGTGGAGGCGTTCTGGATGCGTTTCAGTCTCTTCTGGAGTTTGGCCGTGGTTCCTGCATAGAGTGCATTGCAGTAGTCCAGTTTGCTGCTTACAAGGGCTTGGGTGACTGTTCTTCTGGTTTCGGTGGGTATCCATTTGTGGATCTTTCAGAGCATGTGGAGGGTGTTGAAGCAGGAGGAGGAGATAGTGTTGACTTGCTGGGTCATGGATAATGAGGAGTCCAAGATGAATCCTAGGTTGCGTGCGTGGTCGGTGGGAGTCGGAGAGGCTCCGAGAGTGGCAAGCCACCAGAGCTCATCCCATACGGAGGGGTGGGGGCCGAAGATGAGGACTTACGTCTTGTCGGAAATTAATTTGAGGCAGCAGCTCTTCATCTATTCGGTGATGGCCTTCGTTCTTTCTTGGAAGTTGGTCTTGGCGGAGTCCTTGGTGAGGGAGAAGATCAGCTGGGTGTCGTTGGCGTGCGAGATAATGTTGAGGTTGTGGGTTCAGGTGATGTTAGTGAGCGGGCCATGTAGACGTTGAAGAGGGTCGGGCTGAGGGACGAACCCTGAGGTACGCTGCAGATGATTTCGGTGGCCTCTGAGCGGAATGGGGGGAGGCGGACTCTCTGGGTTCTGCTGGTGAGAAAGGAGGTGACCTAGTCCAGGGCTCTGTCACAGATTCCTTCATTGCTGAGGCACAAGCGTAGGGTGTGGTGGCAGACGGTGTTGAACGTGGACGCGAGGTCCAGGAGGATGAGGGCCACGGTTTTGCCATTGTCCAGTATGGTTCTGATGTCATCGGTGGCGGCGATGAGGGCGATTTCAGTACTGTGCTTGCTGCGGAATCTGGATTGGGAAGGGTCCAGGCTGCAGTTCTCCTCGAGGAAGCGGGTTAGTTGTCTGTTGACAGCCTTCTCGATGACTTTTGTCAGGAAGGGGAGCAGGGAGATAGGCCGGATGTTCTTGAGGTCCTTTGGCTCCACTTCGGGTTTTTTGAGCAGGGCGTTGATCTTGGCGTGTTTCCAGCTCTCCGGGAAAGTGGCAGACTCGAAGGAGCTGTTGATGATCTTCCGTAGTTTGGGTGTGATGACAGACCTTGCTTTGTTGAGGATGTGGTGAGGGCAGGGGTCAGCTGGAGAGCCGGAGTGGATGGTGTTCATGATTTCGATGGTGTTGTTGTCATTGACGGGGGGTCCAGGAGAACAGGAGGTTGGTTGGAGGTGAATCTGTGGTGTTGGTGGCTGCCTGGGGGGTCTGGGTGCTGAAGCTTTCGTGGATGTCTGCAATCTTGCAGTGGAAGTAGGAGGCTAGGGAGTCGCAGAGGACTTGGGATGGCGGGATGTCATTGGAGCTGGGATTGAAGAGTTCCTTCCTGATATTGAAGAGCTCCTTGTGGCTGTGTGCATTGCTTTTTTTTGTATTATTGAGCAGAAGCAAATCTTAAAAGCAAAACTGTCAACAGAAAATATTATCACAAAACGTCATCCAGGAATTCCTTGATACTTGATGAGCTGCACACGATGATTATCATGACTCTTTACGTAACATATCATAATCAAAATACCTCCTCTTCCTCAAAGGTTGGTCCCCAAATATCTTTAAGCTTGAGACCTGCACCTCTTCTTTGTGCATACAACGTTTCCTTCCTATGAACCCGTCTCATCTTCACCTCCCAGACTTCGAACGTGGGAGGAGAGGGTGATTTCCAAGCTTGAAAAATTTATGATTTCGCGATTCAGGGAGGCTATAAAAACCAGCTGCTTTGCCCACCCACTTAAGCTCAGATAATCCAAAATTCCAAACAAATCCCCCAGGGTTTCAGGTACAAGAGCACAGCATATCTTGCTACTAATCCACTGAAAGACTTTGACCCAAAGGTCCACAAGCTTGGGGCAGGTGAAGCACATATGCAGCCAATCCCCTGAATCATTACACTGTGGACAGGAGCCTGACACAGAGGGAAATGCTCTACCAATTTGAACAGGGGTTAGATCGACCATCAATTTTGTAAAGGGAGCCATTCTTATAAAATTAGCCCCTCTAATCACCTTGTGAAAGATACAATTATAATACCTCCATGTTTTCAACTCAATTGTACACCCAGTGGACTTTTCAATCTTGGAGAAAAGGGCGGAACATACTCGCGTAACTCCCTGGGAATTAAGAATCCAATACCAATCACCTATGCCCCTCTGATTCCCTAAGAATGCCTGGCCAATAAGAGAAGGGGGTTGATCTAGAAAGGATGTAAACAAACGCAAAAAATGCTGAATCTGCAGATAAGAATACATGAGAGAGATTGGTAAAGAAGCTGCTATAAGCTGCTACCTGACATTGATCCCAGGTTTTGACTTGGTTACCTACTAAAACATCAGAACAGCTGGAACACCCCACAATTAACCATTGATATACATGTGCTGGAATCAAATTTAAGCCCATCATCCCTGACTGAGTCAACGGTATTTTGGAAAAAATGGAGGGCTATGATATTTTTCTCAAAAGTGCGAAAGCCTGGCATAGACTATGATGGGGACTTTATATCTAGTACGTTTGGGTTGTCTTGGGAATTTAAGAAAAAAGACTAGCAGACAACCATTCTCACCTACCATTTTATTGAAATAAAAGCTAGAATTGGAAAATAGGGCTGTTCTTGAGGCCCAATCGATAAATGCAGAGTCATAATAGTTCCTAAAGTTTGGAAGGGCCAGACTCCGGTCTTCCACTGCACTGCAAGGGATAGAGTCTCCAATTGAGCTCTTGTTTTTTTATTGGCCCATATAAACTGCTGAAGCAAAGCATCTAGATCTTTAAAGAAATTGCTAAATTTTGATGATCACGCTGGAAAAAATGAACAGGAAAAGAGGAAGGATCATCATTTTAACCAATGCTACGCGACCAATAATTGAAAATGGAGAAGCTTGCCAGTTTGATAATAGAAGTTGTACTTTCTTGAATGTAGGGGCATAACTTAAAGTGAAAAGCTCTGAAACATCATGGGAAACGTAGATTCCCAAATATCTTATAGGATGATGAAGGCGAAACTGAGCTCGCATCTCGATTGGAAGAACCTTCTCAGTAGCATTGAATAAAAGGGCTTCTGATTTAGAGTGATTAATCCTATATCCCCCCAACTCTGTAAAGGCCATCATTTTGCAAAGGCTCTAGCAATATCATCAGCAAAAAGTTTTAATTTCGGCCCCTGAGTCAAAGGAGCAAGGATGTAAGCATCTTGTCTATTGCTAAGGGTTCGATGAATAATGTAAAAAGTACCGGAGAAAGAGTACATCCCTGGCGCGTGCCACGCTGAACTTGAAGAGTGCCAGTTATGTGTGAGTTGATAAGAATATTTATTTGAGCTTTAGAATAAAGATTACGCAAAATCTGAATAAACAGAAAAGGAAACTTGAATTTTGCGAGGATCTGAAAGAGCACCTCCCATTGAACTAAATCAAAGGCTTTCTCAGCGTCCAACATTATAATAGCCGCTGGTTTAAAATGATTTGAATAGTAATCAATTGCCTGAATTAAAAAATTGGTATTGATGGCTAATAACCTCCCTGGGAGAAAACCACACTGATCTTCATGACTAAGGTCCTGCACTACTAAGGTCAATCTGCGTGTCAAAATTTTGGCGAACAACTTCTAATTAAAAATGTAATAGGCTGATCGGATGATATGAGTCCGGTTTCATTGATGGCTTATCTTTTTTCAAGAAACTAATCACTGTGGCTCTTGTAAAGGATGCATGAATGTCTGATCCCTGCAGAATACTATTGAACAGAGTAACAAGACACCAGGCTATCTGATCTACAACAGTTTTATAGACTTCTGCTGGTATGCCATTTTCCCCACAGGCCTTCACATTTGACGAGGCTAATATAACCTCTTTTACCTCCTCGAGTGAAATGGGAGAGATAAGGTTTGCCCTTGTGAATGAATCTAGACTGGGTAAGGTAATTGAATCCAAATACTGCTCAATCTGCTGCACGTTTGTTGGAATGGAACACAAATAAATTTTAGCATAGTGAGAGACAAAAACTCTTTCAATATCCTCTGCATGACGTACCATTACATCCGATCCCTCATCCAAGAAAGACTTAATAGTATTTTTTTGTGTTTTACTTTATTGACTGACCTAGCCAAAAATGTCCCCACATGTTCGATTTCTTCGTACCAATTCTGCATACATGTTTGATGATGAACTATCTCGCAAGCTAAGAAAAAATCACTGAGCTTAGCCTGTGCCCTTCTAAGCCTTAAGAGCACCTCGGGTCTTTGGGAAGTCAGAAGTGCCCTTTGTGCTTGATTAAGCTCTAGTTGTAGCTCATTCACCTTTTGCTTGTTATATTTAAGCAAAAAGGCCTTATGAGATATAGCTTCACCTCTTATATGTGCTTTAAGTGATTCCCAGATAAAAAATGGGGATGCAGAAACTTTGTTAACTTCTAAGAAGCTCATTATGGAGGTTTTAAGAGTCTGACCCCATCCTACATCTACCAACAACGATTATCAAAGCTCCAACGCAGATGACCACCCAGGTCGCCAAAGACATTATGGTTAACCTGAGGTGCTGAGTGATCAGAAAAAGGTTTGGCAATTATATAAAAGTTATAACGAGGAAGGAGGAATGAAGTTAAAATAAAGTCAATTCTAGAAGCAGTATTATATTTTTTTGAAAAATACAAATAATCGTGAACCTGCGGATGGTCAGTCCTCCAAGCATCAAGCAATGCCAAGTCTGTGATAATTCTGGCCAGCCAATGAGAGACTTTAGGTTTATTCTGCCTCTTGTTCTTACGAGAGGAATCAAGCTGAAGATCAGGAATAACATTAAAATCTCCTCCAATAATTAAATGACCAGGGAGTAGAGTTAACACCTTATAAAGACTACTGAGGGCAGAGGGATCATCCTTTAAAGGACCGTAGAAACTTGCAAAATGGTTGTGATTATTTTAAATAAGATTGCTGATTACGACTCAACGAGCCTGTAAATCACGTTACACCTGATACACCTTCTCCGGAAAATCTTTAGTCACAAAAATGGCAACTCCCCGAACAGCAGCATTTTCTGAAGCATAAAAGGCTTGGACGATGAAGTTTGAGAGCTTAGGTGGCTTATTCTGGCACTTCAGGTGTGTTTTCTGTACTGGAAATATCTGTGATTGTGAAGTCTTTAACCAATTGAGTAAAGCAGTAAACTTAAGTTAGTTACTAGCACCATTGATATTACAGGAAATAACTCTTAATTCACCGCCTAGCCCCCCTTTATCAACCATAGTTGACCTGTGTCGCAGACTTGGGTCCCTTCCACAATGATTTTTTGCAAAGAAGCTCCCCATTAAAATCAACTTTGACATCTACTTTGTCTCCCCTGAAACATACACTCCCCCCCTTCCCTGGCGGGTCCAACCCATCATGACACCACCAAACAATGATCCCCCCTCACCCAAACCCTCACCCACAGCATAATCACTTTGGAAACTTTTCCCCATCCTGGCCCCTTCCTCCCTTGTGCCCCCTGTGATTCCTCCTCCACCATGATCCCTCGCTCCAAAAATGAGTGCACTGTTGTGGCACTCCAAAAACCTAATTCCCCAGGATCTGCAGACCGGCACGTAGAAACATCCGAGGAGGAAGAAAAAAAAAAAAAAAAGGGGAAAACATGCATTGAAACATTAAACAAATGTGTAAGAGAAAGCTTTTGACCCTCATTTGACCATCAGTTGTCCTATCTACTTCCTTTCCTCCTCTTGCCCCAAAAACTCTAATTATCTTGTCTTCACTTGTCACTTCATTACCCCCCTCACTTCATCTCCCCCTAGACTCCTACGGACATCATTACAAAGAGCAAGAAAATCTTTTGCATCATGTACCCGCTGAAATATATGAGTTTGACCTTTGAACAGAACTTTCAGTTCGGCTAATTGAACAATACCCGCCAGTTCCCCTAGCTTTTTAAAATCATCGATCAGTCCAACGAATTCACGTCGCCGATAGGCCGCTGTAATTGCCATATCAGAAACCACACGAAAGCTGAATGAATCACCAGATTTAAAGTTCCTCCTATTGATTGCTTGTGAAAGGATCTGTTCTTTAATCCTGAAATCTCCAAAGTTGACTAAGATAGTGTGAGGATATTTTAAGTTCACTGGGCGCGTAAAGGGGACCCTGTGAGCAAGCATTATAGAAAGATCCGCTTCGGTCTTAGCTTGGTCTGGAAGAATGCAGTTACATATGATATCCAAGACTATCTTAGTTACTGATGAAGCGGCCTCCAAGTCTTCCAGGACCCCTACGAATCTAAGATTCAACCGTCGTGATCTATTTTCCAGTTTGTCTAACTTGAGCTGAAGATCCTCAAGTTCTGAGGTATGGTCGACTCTGATTGATTCCTCCTGTCCTCTATATCTGAAACTCTCTGTTCCACCTGTGTTAATCTTGTAGAAGGATGAGTAACATGAGAGTTCAGCTGGCTAAGCTGATCCTTAATCTCCTTATGGGCCACCTCCTGAGATACCTTAATTGCTTGCAACTCTTCTAAGATCTGCCCCATCCATTCTTCCATTGAGAAGGTCTGTGATGGCTTCAATGTTGAGCTATGGATACCAGGGCTAGAGCTGGGGGTGCTAGGAATTGGATCTCTAGATGCTTGTGTAGTTGGTGATGCTAAATCGAAAACAGACCCAGAGTTTTCTAGACTGACAGTGGCTATGACTGGGGCTGAAGAGCTGTCCAACACGCCCTCTTTTGCTCCTGGATGAGCGGGATCTCGCCCTGGTTCTTTAACATTGTCATTTTCCAGTACTTTTGGCGGTATCTTTGCTAAGTTATTGATAGTAGAGAACAAGGGTTACGTAGACCTCTCCTTGGATTGCCAGCTGTGGTTAAGAGCCATAGGGGGGGGAGACTCTCGGGGGCAGTAGTGATAGGTGAAGAGGCAGCTGTGGGGGGTAAAATGGTGAGCCGTGGACTTGCGCTTGAAGTTACGATGATCGTCCTAATATCTGTGCATGTCCATCTCCTGCATTATGCACCAATGATCCAGAGAAAGGTAATGGGGGAGGTGAGGACACCTGTACTGCGTCCTGAAATTATTGAAGCAGCTCTCACCACCTCTCCTTGAAGCCATTGTCCTGAACTGGACCTCTGCATACTCGAGGCCGGAGTTAAAGTTTTTGTGTTGGGGCCCTTAACATTTTTGCCCATAATCCGTGACCTACAGCTTGCGTTGCAAGTCATGTGCTTCATTATATATACAGCACAATAATCTTGAGTTGATTGTACTAGGAGGGGCTGCACACAAAGGTCCTGAAAAAGTCTCACTCAGGCCAGATACAAGCACTTTCGGGGAAGCGCCGTAAGATGAAATGTCCCTTTTTTCTATAGATACTGGTGCTGTTGAAATGGATCACCTCCCCTTTATCCCCCGGGCTATGATAATAGTTCCTTGTGCCTACTCGATTTGGGCCAGAGAGAGCTTGCCACTTGCTCTTGCTGCTTTCTACTTTCTTCTTGTTTCTTTTCCTTAGTTGCCTTTCTTATTTTTCCTTCATCCCTTTTTCCTCGGGGGTAAAGTGTCAGTTGAACTATGCCCCAAAAAAGCTATCTTTACTCTTCTCTCTCTTTCCCCCTCTCCCTCCTCTCTTCCTCTTCCCCCGAGGATAAGACCGAATTGATTTGCTAGCTAAAAGCGCTCCTCCCTTATGTGCGCTAAATTATGGCTGGGGTAAAACGTATTTTCATTTTGCTCTGGCTGACTGGCTGCCGGGCTGCCTGGCTGCTTGGCTCAATGCGATGTACCTTGTGTGGGACCCCTACAGGGGTACTGTAGTCCTCCGGTGTCTGGATATATGGAGATTACGCCTTTCCTGCTGCTTCCTCTACCCACGTTCAAAACAAAAGTGCAAGGCCTTTAACAGACCTGCACCCTGACCGGGGGTCATATTCCCCCGTCTCTCGTCGCGCTCAATGCTGCGAGCCTCCACAGTGTACAGCCTGGTGTCGGAATCATCTGAATAGTGCTGCAGGGGGCCTTTCGATTAAGCGGGTCATCGCTGAGCAGAGAAGCATTGTCGACAGCTTTCTTCGCTTTCTCCGCCACTTCTAATTGCCTTTCATGCCGTTCGCGCCGCCCCGTCAACTCTGTGTTGGAAATGCTTTACAGCATCCAGCGGCTCCTTGTGCGCTACCGACAGCAGGGCTGCAGCCGAAGATTGACACGGTAGACAAATGTTGGCGCTGCTCCACGAAAGAATAGGGCAATAAGGCGGTCATTGATCCACTCGCTCTCCACCCGCCATGTTGCAGATCCGTTCAGGCTCCCAGTCACGGAGCATGACGGGAGCTCCACGTGGCCTCCAGACAACCTAGCTTCAGATTTCTGTGTGCATTGTTGTTGATTTGGTCTTTGAAGGCGGTTCTCTTGGCGGCTCGGATGAGTAGGTGGTGTTTGCAGATGGCATTTTTGAAGGCTGTGTGATTGTCCAGAGTCTGATCTTGGCGCAACTTTCCTTCGAGTCTTTGGCAGGTTTTCTTAGATTCATGGAGGTCATTGGTAAACCAGAAGGCATTTCTGTCAGTGTGTCTGTTGGAGGGATTCTTGATTGGGGCGAGAGTATTGTCACAAGTGTCGATCTATTGCCTGAAGTTGCGGGCAGCTGCATCAGTGTTTGTGGTGTCGATGGGTGGATTCTGGGAAAGGGTCGCAATAAGTTGGTCTTCGGTGATTCTTGTTCCAACTGCGGTGGGGGATCCTTTGTGGGTGGTGGTGTGTTGTGGGTTTCTTGAAGGAGAAGTGGATGCAGCGGTGATATGTCCACTGGAGTTCAGTGGTGTGGCTGGCTGTGGAAATAGGTTTAAATGTGTGTCCTGCGGAGTGGGTTGGTGTCGTGACGAGCTGTTTGAGACTGAGTTTGGAGAGGTTGTCGAGAAGGGTGGCGGTGTTGTTGTCTTTGGTGTTCTCGAGATGGAAGTTTAAGTCCCCGAGGAGTATTTAGTCAGTGGATGCGAGAGCGTGCGTGCTGATGATGTCGGTGATGGAGTCGCTGAACTGCTGTCGGAGGCCGGGGGGCCTGTAGACGAGGGTCCCTCCGAGGGTGGTGTTTGGGTCAGTGTGGATCTGGAAGTGTATGTTTTTGGTGGTGCTGAGGGTGTCTTCGGTGCTGGTCGTGATCCTGAGGGTGTTCTTGTGGATGATGGCAATGCCTCCTCCTGGTTTGCTGGGGCGGTTCCTGCGGGTGATCTTATAGCCGTCCGGGATGGCTCTGGAGATGTCAGATGCTGAGGAGGGGTTCATCCAGGTCTCGGTCAGGAAGGCAATGTCAGGGGATGCTGAGTCTAGTAGACTCCATATCTTTACTGCGTGCTTGTGGACAAAGCGGGTGTTACGGAGGAGACATCTGAGATGGTGGGTGGATCATTGGTGTGGAGGCTGGTGAAGGTGCAGTTCTGGCAGGAGAAGGGTCAGCGGGTGGTCTGCGAGGAGGCTTGAAGGCAGGGGGGAGAGCAGCCATTGTTGAGGGCGCAGGCGGCGGCGGCTGCGGCGTAGTGAAGAGGTGCATGGTGGCAGTGGGGGGGACGGGAGCCAGAGGTTTTGGCGCTGGGCAAGGTCCAGGCATGGATGGGCACAGACAGGCTTCCAGCTGCGCACCCACTGCACAAAGCTGCCATTAAGTAGAGAGTTGGGGGAGGAAAGGACAGCTGGGAGATGGGGTGAAAAACAGCACGAAAAAGGGGCGGGATGCAAAAAAGGGGGCAGGCCGCAGGGGCAGCAGCAGCGGGAGTGCAGCGAGAGAGAGAGAGAGAGGAGGGGAGCGAGGCTGCAGGGGCAGCAGTGGCGGGGTAGAGAGTGCGGGGAGAGCAAAAGTGAGAGAGAGAGCAGAGTGAGAGAAAAACGAGGAAGAGTGTAGCGCGAAGCAAAAGGAGCACAAAGGGACAGAAGTGAAGCAGAACAGAGCAAAGCAGAGAAAAGGAGAGAGAGGCAGACGGTAGCCTAGTATGAAAGCATGGCTCTCCCACTAGACACCAGGGATGAGGCGCAGGCAGATGCCTGCAGGAGGAAGAGGGCCTCTAGTTCAGAGGAGCTAGGGAAAGAGCTCTACTGACAAGGTAGAGGCAGAGCAGTGCACTGACCAGGTCAGTGAAATTGCTCAACCTACCACGCAGCGGCCACCATTAAGTAGAGAGGTGGGGGGGAGGAGAGGACAGATGGGAGGCAGGAGCGGGGGTGAAAAATGGTGCAAAAAAAGGGGCAGGCTGCAAAAAAGTGGGCAGGCATGGGGGCAGCAGCGGCGGGATTGCAGCGCAAGAGAGAGAGGAGGAGGGCAGGGCAGCAAAGTGAGAGAGAGAGAGAGAGCGGAGTGAGAGAAAAACGAGGAAGAATGTAGCCAGAAGCAAAAGGACCACAAAGGGACATAAGTGAAGTAGAACAGAGAGCAAAGCAGAGAAAAGGAAGAGAGAGGCAGAAGGTATCCTAGTAGGAAAGCAGAGCTCTCCCACCAGGCACCAGGATGAGGTGCAGGCAGAAGCCTGTGGGTGGAGGAGGGCCTCGAACTCCTTACAGGGGTCAGGAGTTCAGAGGAGCCAGGGAAAGGGCTCTACTTACAAGGTGGAGCCATGGGAGGCAGGGCAGTGCATTGACCAGGTCAGTGATATTGATGGATGTACCAATTATGCATGTGTCACTTTCGATGTGTTGTGGGTAAATTCTATATCTATGATGCTTTTTTATGTCAAGACTTCCTAAACTGTTTGGGAGCCTGTACTATATTTTAGCTTTGAGGATCAGGCTGCTATTTTCAAGTCTATTTCCTCAACTACGTTTAAAAATGTTCTTATTTGTTGATATTTTTTATTGTTTTTTTTAATGTTTTTTTTTTGTGCTTTTATGGCTGCGAGCCAAAATAAAGCTTATTTGTTGCATCGAAAAACCATTGCAAGGTGCAGCTCAATTATTGGCTCTAGGAAACTTAATTTCCTTCAAAGCCCACAAACCCTATATATCCCAGCAACCAGAAAGATCGGGCAGATGTAATGGTATATTTCTTTGGTAAATTGGCCATTGTGACAAAATGTTACACATGAAAACGTTGTCACAAATGGATGTTTTTTCCTACTTTTTTTCAATATTCTTTTATTTCAACACTTAGGACCTGATTTAGAACTTGGCGGATGGGGTTACTCCCATCTGCCATTTTATGATTCCACTATATCCTATTGAAATTGTAATACGCCTGAGGGAATAACCATCATGTTTGTGGTGGAGTATCCCTTCTACCAAGATTGAAATCAGGCCCTTAGTTTTCTTTGAGAAAATCATGAAGAATCTACACAAATCACCCCTTTCTGAGTTCAGAATTTTGTCTAGTTTTCCAACGCCGCCCGCCAAGCGGGAACCGCCAGAAGACCGTACAGCGGTCAAAAGACCGCGGCGGTCATTCTGAGTTTCCCGCTGGGCTGGCGGGCGACCGCCAGAAGGCCGCCCGCCCGCCCAGCGGGAAACCCCCTTCCACGAGGATGCCGGCTCCGAATGGAGCAGTTGCACCCGTCGCGATTTTCAGTGTCTGCTATGCAGACACTGAAAATCTTTGTGGTGCCCTGTTAGGGGGCCCCTGCAGTGCCCATGCCAAGACACCCGTTCCCGCCAGCCAGGTTCTGGCGGTCAAAACCGCCAGAACCAGGCTGGCAGGAAGGGGGTCGGAATCCCCATGGCGGCGCTGCCTGCAGCGCCGCCATGGAGGATTCTTCAGGCCAGGGGAAAACCGGCAGGAAACCGCCAGTTTCCCTTTTCTGACCGCGGCTTTACCGCCGCGGTCAGAATTGGCCTGGATGCACCACCAGTCTGTTGGCGGTGCATCCGCGGTCCCCGGCCCTGGCGGTCTATGACCCCCAAAATGTGGCTACATTTTGGCTAATTTCTTGGTCTTCTCCATGGGAATCCAAAAACCCTGGGTACCTTTAAAATCCCCAGGATGCTGGAAAAAAGGATGCAAATTTAGCATGGATAGCCAATTTGGAAAAAAAATGTATAGAGGCTTCAGCGCAAACTATCCCAAATAGCTAGAAAAAAGGCTGGGAGGCTTGAAGCCTAGCAACGAAAGGTTTAAAAGCGGGCATTGGAAGATACAAGCCAGTCAGTCAATCAAAAGGACTGTAAAGAGGTTATGCTCCAGGGAGGGACAAACACAAAAAGAGGAAGGCAAATCATTGAATAAGAAGCAAGAGGGACCATGAAACCACCCAGTGATAAGCTATAGGTGGGCTGTAAACCCACTGCAATGTTCACAGGCGATCTTTTGCACCAAGTAGCCGAGACTTAAAAAACCTTGCACTGAGGTAATGTCCACTACAAGTTCACAAGCAATCTTTTGCACCTGATAGGTGAGACTTAAAAATCCTAGGGGCAGATAAAACAGCCCCTAGTGCCATCGGAGCATCACTTTTTGTGATGCTCCGGTGGCGCTAACCACTGCGCCATATTTACAAGGACGTGTAACGCCAATTTTTGTGGCGTTATGCCTCCTTGTAAATATGGGCACCTCCGACGCAGTTTTCTGCTTCAGAGGGACATGCAATGGGTATTGCAGTGGCTGTTCCATTGCTTTTGATGCTGCCCCAGATTTATGAGAAATTGTAAATTTGTGGCAGCTCCAAAAACTAATGCCACCACAGGGGTGGTGTTAGCATGGCAAAACGAGGAGAAATTATTTTGTTCCTCCTTGGTTTTTCCTTTTTCTATATGTGCTTCATTCTGCAGCACACGTAGAAGAAGCAAAATGCCATGGATGATTGTTTATGTGTAGGAAGGTGACCCTTCCTGCACTTAAACAATCATTTCAAAATGAGGCTTTAATACTTCTTTGGGTGCTGCATTTTGCACCAATATAGGAGTGACAAATCACCACTAAAGATTGTTTGTGTGCAGGAAGGGACACCTTCCTGCACATAAACACTCTGGGGCATATTTATACTCTGTTTGCGCCGAATGTGCGTCAACAATTTTGACGCACAATCGGCGCAAACCCTGCCCCATATTTATACTTTGACGTCCGACCCCGCGGGCGTCAAAATTCCACCATGTGCGTCATTTTTTGGAAGGGGGAACCAGCCTTGCGTTAATTATATGCAAGGTAGGCGTTCCCTTCCAAAAAAAGACTTTAAGGCCTGTGCCCCATATTTATACTCTGACGTCATTTTGACGCACAGGAGTGGGTGGGCCTTAAAAAACGACGCACAGCCTGATGGGCGCCGTTTTTTAACGCCTGGGTCAGGGCAGGTGTTAAGGGACCTGTGGGCTCGGAAGGAGCCCAGAGGTGCCCTCCCCTGCCCCCAGGGACACCCCCTGCCACCCTTGCCCACCCCAGGAGGACACCCAAGGATGGAGGGACCCATCCCAGGGAAGGAAAGGTAAGTTCGGGTAAGTATTTTTTTCAGATTTTTTTTGTGACATAGGGGGGCCTGATTTGGGCCCCCCTACATGCCACTATGCCCAATGACCATGCCCAGGGGACATAAGTCCCCTGGGCATGGCCATTGGGTAAGGGGGCATGACTCCTGTCTTTGCTAAGACATGAGTCATGTCAATGGAGGTTGGGCGTCAAAAAAAATGGCGCAAATCCGGTTTGAGGCCTGAATTTTGCCTCAGACCTGACCTTCCCCATTTTTTGACGCACAACCCCCATTTTCCCATACGCCGGCGCTGCCTGGTGTGAGTCATTTTTTTTTACGCACACCAGTCCGCAGCACCGGCTAACGTCATTCCATAAATAAGGCGCCCGCATGGCACGTTGGAATGGCGTTAGCCGGAGGGAACATTTTTGATGCACAACTGCGTTGGCGCAGTTGTGCGTCAAAAAGTATAAATATGGGCCTTTGTCCCCTCAAAGCAGACAACCTTTGCATTATAGTGCAAGGATGCCTGCGATAGCGCAGGCAGCTTAATTCGGCACAGGAGGAAACGCAGGGGTGCACTGCATTCCAGTAAACACAACGCAACCCTGCTTTTCAAAAATGGCGTGGCGCTGCTATTTTTGGCGCAGCACCACACTGCGCCACTTTAGCATAGATCAGGGTCCTACTCCTGAGGTAATGTACTCCTGCTTTGAATGTTTTGTGATCAACTGTGCTTCCGTATTTTATACCAGCTGCAGGCACTGTAAAATCTTTACTGGGGCAGCTGACTAGATGGTCTTGCCATCACCCAGACACAACTGAACTAGTGTGTTAATCGAATGGAAACAGCACTGCTGATCAGTGAAAGAAAGCGCTTTCCTCAGGTCCTCACCTGAAGCCAAAATGGTTTCTTATCTTTGATCACCTCAGTGACATCAGACAATTTGTCCCAGCTTCTGGATTTTGCTCAATGTTGACAAAGGCAGAGGGATGTGTTATGGACACCGGAATTCTGGTTTGCCTCCTTAGTCCTGCCCTTTTGGGAGACTGCTAAATACAGAAATTGTTTGAAGAACACATTCAGTTTCATTCCTTCTTTTCTTCTTGCCATTAAATATAGGGATTTCCGACCATTGTTGCCACCTTCTATCCGGGGATGTCTCTCTCTGTCTTAGTTTTGGTATTGCTCACGTACTACGCGTTTTTTAAAGAACACTAATTTAGGGTTTGTATGAGTCATGCTCTCTTCTGAAACCCTGCCAATAAAACTGTCAACATGCTAAAATAAAATAGATTTAAAGAGCAGACAGGCAGTCGCAACCTAAAAATGGAGTGTCTGCTTCTGTTTGGATGTAGCCAAGTACTGAAAGGAAAGCTGCAGCCTGCTGCCGAAGGATTCTTGACCTTCCTCTTGACTCAGAGCACAGTAGGTGGATAATTGTTGTTCTGCTTTAAATGTCTGATGTGTTTGTTGGGTGTGTGTTTTCTGGACAGGATGGCCAGTGGGCAGCGTGGGCAAAGGTTAAAAAGAGCAACCATCTAAATCGGGTGGTTAATTTTTCTTTAACATTACAACTATAGAAAACTGACACGTTCTACAGGGCTCATGGTTCAAAGGGTGAAGTGAGGATCCATACAGAATGATGAATGGGTGTGATGCATACACTCTACTCATGGAATGTCTGGATTACGTGACTGCCATTCCCAGGAGACGATGGGCCAGATACTAGACAAGTAGCAGGAGACCCAGCATCTGCAGGAGGGACAGTACATGAGGATCAGGGAGGACTTGAAGGACATAAACACCACCCTGGTCACCATTGTAGGGGTCCTGGCAGACATAGCCAATACCATGAGGGAGGCAGTGGCACACCACTGGGCCCCTACCCCTAGCCAAACCGATGAACAGCCTTCCACCTTCGCTGCCGCTACTGGACAGGAGGCCCTGCCACAGGACCAACAGGCCACCAGCACCCCTCCCCCTGCAGAAGGAGAACCACCCTTCAAACGGTCCCTGCGATCCTGGCAGAAGTCAGATACGATTGCCAAGTCCCCCGCCAGGAAATAAGACTCTCCTGATTGTCACACTTGTGTCCCACCCAGTCACCCTGTCCACCTTGAACTGCCATTGCTCCCCTTCCTATGCCCTCTTGGAAAATGCACCTGTGATCCACATAGACTGGACTTTATCCTGGACTTTCCTCCACCATCACCCCAGCTCATTGCACATCCCCCTCTACTTATTGCCACTTAAATAAACACCTTCTGAAAAAATACAAGTATGGAGACAGTCAAATGATTGAAATATGTATTTGTTTAACAAGCTTTAAACACTGCAAAACAACTGTACAGCAATGTATACATAGGAATGACCTGTAGTTGGCTGGAGTCAACACACCAGGAGCGATAGTGGGGCACAAATATCTGCAAATAGAGTTGCCAAAGGGTACAGTAAGTGGCCATAGAAGTGGGAAAATCAGTCTGCCAGTGACAATGTCAAAAACAAAACTGTCAATGAAAAGTGAAGTTACACTGTCTTACTTGTGTGTCATTGGAAGTATTGTCATATTTTTACACTTCTGTTGTACTCATCCTTATCCTCTGCCTCCTTCACTGTCCTCAGGGTCCAATGCTGCCACACTCCCATCTCCAGCCTCATCCTCCTGCAGAAAAGGCACCTGGCGACGTAAGGCAAGTTCGTGCAACATACAGTATGCCATGATGATCTGTCAGACCTTCTTGGGTGAGTAGTACAGGGATCCACCTGTTAGATGGAGGCAATGAAACCTGGCCTTTAGGACATTGAAGGTCCTCTCTATGATTCTTCTTGTTTGCCCATATTCCTCATTGTAACATTCCTCTGCCCTTGTCCTGGGATTCCTCACAGGGGTCAGTATCCATGAGAGGTTGGGGTAACCAGAGTCACCTGCAAATATCAAAGGACAACTGTTGGCCACACACTAACCCTTAGGGCCCACACCATACCCATACACCAATATCCACTGGGTGGGAACCAGTGCTCACCTATTAGCCACACCCTGTGCCTCTGGAGTTGAGTCATTACATATGGGATGCTGCTATTCCTCAGGATAAAGGCATCATGCACAGACCCAGGATACTTTGATTTGACATGGGAGATGTATGGTCCGACAGGCACACTATCTGCACATTCATGGACTGAAAGCTCTTTCGATTTCTGAACACCTGTTCATTTCTCCAAGGGAGGGGGACAGATGCAATATGTGTACCATCAATAGCCACAATAATGTTGGGGAAATGTCCCATTGCTTAGAAATCAGCTTTCACTGTGGCCAAATCCTCCACCTGAGGGAAAATGATGTAGCTGCGCATGTGTTTAATCAGGGCAGACAACACTCTGGTCAGCACTTTTGAGAACATTGGCTGAAACATTCCTGCTGCCAAGCCCACTATCACTTGGAAGGAGCCATTTGCTAGGAAATGTAGCACAGATAGGACTTGCAAGAGAGGGGAGATCCCGGTGGGCTGACGGATAGCAGATATCAGGTCAGGCCCCAATTGGGCACACAGCTCTGTGATTGTGGCCCTGTCTAGTCTATAGGTGAGGATAACGTGCCTGTCCTCCATTGTTGCTAAGTCCACAGGGGCCTGTTCACAAGGGGATGTCTCCATCTCCTATTCATCCGCAGCTGTTGCAATCTAGGGGGCAAAACAGTGAGCAGCTGGTCAGCATTCCATGTTTACAAACACTGTACTGCATTGCATGTTGTGACTGTAACAGTATATTGTGGAGAGGCCCAAATGGTGCCTATGTGTACTGTGACGCAGTTAGGTGCCATGGCCTGCCCCCCCTGAAATGGGGTCCGCCTGTCCTGAATGGAGGGACGGGTGGAAATGAGGTAATTCCACTGATGTTGTGCGCTGTTGCGGGAGGCGGTCTAGAACCGCTGTGCAACTCCTCTTTGGATAACATTGAGCCCTATGGGTTACAGTGGGCAATGATGATGTACGCCGGCAGTGACGGTACGCACCACCGTGGGCATGACCGCCATTTTCTATCTGTTCACTCACTTTCTACCTGACCTTCAACAGGAGAGGACCTACACTGTAAGTGCTGCTGTGACCTGTGTCTGGAACTGACCATGGCTCGTGTCACTGGGGAAAGGGCCCGTGCCTTCACCGCTGAGGAGTTGGAGAGACTGGTGGATGGGGTCCTACCTCAGTACCGAATGCTGTATGGTCCTCCAGACCAACAGGTGAGTAAACTGTGAGCACGATGCATGGGGCATGAATGCATGGAGTGCTGTGTGTGAGGGCCTCGTGTGGGGGGGTTGGTGGAAGGGCCCAGAGCAGCATGCTGCATGTATGGTGGTCAATGTCAGCGCGTAAGGGGATGTGAGGGCTATGGTGGGCCATGAGAGTAACAGGCAGGACGGTCTGACTGATACCTTTTCCTATGTGTACAGGTCAGCACCCATCAAAAAAGGGTATATGGCTTGCCATCACCAAGGACGTTTGGACCCTGGGGGTCTATGGCAGGCGGATCACCCACTGTCAGAAATGGTCGGAGAACCTGAGACACTGAGCATGGAAGACGGCAGAGGCCCAGCTGGGGATGGCCTCCCAAAGAGGAAGGGGTGCCCATCGATCCCTGACCCCCCTGATGGCCCGCATACTGGCGGTGGCCTATCCAGAGCTGTATGGGTGCTTGGGGGCATCACAGCAGCCACAAGGGGGTGAGTACAGTGCCCCAGTATACTACTTGCGCCTGGTGGGGTGGCATCCGGGTGGGGGATGTGGGCCTGTGGGTGCCCCTAGGCCAGGCCAGACATTGCAGTGTAGGTCCCATGTTGGGCAGAGTCTGATGTAAACCTCCTCCAACCAAGCTAGTAGACATCCACTACTGGGCAGGGGTCTGTGGGTCTCAGGTACACTGCAATTGGTGTTAGGTATCCCTGTCCATGGGCTGGTGAGTAGCATTGTAACTGTTAGTGCATTGCCTAGTGCATAGGGCTGTTCCCTATGTGTGTGTCATGTACGCCAATGGTGGTGTTGTTGACGCCATTGACCAAGTGTATCCTTTGTCTCTTCCCCCCTTTTTGTTTTGTCACCCTGTCCTTATGTGCATTAGCTTTATCTGGCGGAGGAGCAGAGGCACCGGAGATGGGGAGAGCTGCATCCCACAGGGCCCAGGAGGCCGAATCCACAGACGGTGAGGGCACCAGTTCCGACAGTGATACCTCCTCTGATGGATGCTCCCTGGTGGTGGCGGACACCTCTGTGCCCACCCCAACGAGAGGTACAGCCACCTCCCCTGTCTCAGCACTGCCCTCCCAGCAGCCCCTCAGCATGTTTCCCGTGCCCGCTCACCCAGGAGGGTGGGCATCTCCTTCGCCCCAGGCACCTCAGGCCCTGCCCCAGTTAGCCCTGCTGCCCTGAGTGAGGAGGCTATTGACTTCCTGCGATCTATCTCTGTTGGGCAGTCAACCATTGTGAATGCCATCCAGGGGCTGGCAGCCCATTTGCAACAAACAAATGTATTCCGGGAGGGCATTCACTCTGGCATGGCGGTCCAACAGAGATCAATCCAGGCTCTGGCCTCCTCCCTGATGGCAGCCATTGACCCTGTCTCTAGCCTCCCCCTTCAACTTCCTCTACCTAATCACATTCCCCTCAACCCCAACCTATACCAAGCACACAGGCAGACCAGCATGTACCCAGGACAACACACAGGACTGGTTCAGGCAAACACAAGCACCACACATCTTCCCACAGGCACTCACACAAACAACATGCAGATGCAGACATACCAACATCCACTGCTTCCACTGTGTCCCCCTCCTCCTCATCATCCAGCTCCCTCCCAGTAGCGTATACACTCACATCAGCATGCACTACATCCTCATCCACTACCTCCATCACCAGCACACCTATCAGTACACACCCCTCACTGGCAGTCAACATCCCCACATCCATTCACACGTCCCCTGTGTCCACTCCCACTATGTCTGTGCTCCCTCCTCCAAAAGTACACAAACGCAAGCACTCTGACACCCAACAGCCATCCACCTCACAACAGCATCCAGCCCATGCACCTGCACCCAAACACAGCAGACAGACACCTCCTACAACCACTTCCTCTTCCTCCACTCCCAAACCTTCACCATCTTCCTGCCCCAATGTCCCTCCACCGCTGACCTATTCCCTACCACTCCACCCCCCCATCCTTCACATCGGGCCAGGGTGGTCAGAAGCCTGGCGAGCACCTCAGCCACCCAGTCCACGGCCACAGTAGTGTTGACAACTACTGCAGGTGGGAGAGGATCCCGGGCACCCGGCAGCCACACTGAAAGGGTGCCTGCACCAGGTACTTCAAGGAAGGGCAAGGAGGCACCACCAGCTGTGACAGGGAAGGGCAAGGAGGCACCACCAGCAGCATTTAGGAAGGGTGAGGAGGCACCCCCAGCTGCAACAGGGAAGGGCAAGGAGGCACCACCAGCTGCGACAGGGAAGGGCAAGGAGGCACCACCAGCAGCGTCTAGGGAGGGCAAGGAGGCACCCCCAGCTGCTACAAGGAAGAGCAAGGGGCCATCCCCGGCTGCTGACAGGAAGGGCAAGGGGCCTGCACCAGCAGACAGGAAGGACAGGAGGCCTGGTTCTGGGACTCATTTGGAGCCCCCACCACCAACCATGGTGGTTCAGCCGTCCGAGACTGCAAGGGAAGGGCTGGAGCCTCCCCCCACCACTGCCAGCACTGCCACCAGCACCACTGCAAGCACCGCCACCAGCACTGCCACCAGCACCACTGCCAGCACCGTAACCAGCACCGCCACCAGCACCACTGCCAGCACCACCACCAGCACCACTACCAGCAGCAGCAGCCCCAGTGGGAAGCTGTCCGAGGCTGCAGTGGATGGGCTGGAGCCTCCCCCCACCACTGCCAGCATTGCCACAAGCACCACTGCCAGCAGAAGCAGCCCCAGTGGGCAGCTGTCCAAGGCTGCAGGGGATGGGCTGGAGCCTCCCCCCACCACTGCCAGCACCGACACCAGCCCCGCCACTGCCATCACTGAGCAACCATCACCACCGGCGGACAGTGTGTAGTCATGTCTCCATGGGCTCTTGTGCGTCCTGGCCCCTGCAAATCCTCTGGGTCTGACACCCCGGTGAGAGACTGTGACCTAGCACTACCCAAGATCTGCATCACAAGGCACAATGCCCCCACCAGAACCAGAGGAGAAGCCGTCGACTCACCCCATCCTTCCCAGGATGAAGCACACTGGGCACTATGCCCCATCTTGAACCAGGGGAATTAGCCACCCACTAGAGAGACTGTGGCCTTGCACTCTCCAGGACCAAGCAGTAGGCAAACCACCCACTAGAGAGACTGTGGCCTTGCACTCCCCAGGAACAACCAGTGGGCAAACCACCCACTAGAGAGACTGTGGCCTTGCATTACCCAGGACCAAGCAGTGGGCAAACCACCCACTAGAGAGACTGTGGCCTTGCACTCCCAGGACATCGCACAGGGCGTGTAGCCCCGTCCAGGACCAGTAGTGTTGTACCATCTTCCGTCTGAGGTTCCGCCCCATTCCACGTCCTCCTGAGGTGCCTGTGTATTTTCAAGGTGATGCCCCTGCAGTGTTCTCTCCTTGTTGTTGCAGGAGTGAGGTGGGGCCTTGGCCTATGTGTTGTGGCCCTGTGGCCCACGGACATTGAGGACTGGACAGTGTCCCAACATTTGTAAATATGTATATACGTTTGTATTTTGATGCACTTATTGATAGTATTTTATCGTATTACAATCACTTTCTTCAAATCATTTTGTCCTTGCATAATTCCTGAGGGGTATGGGGTGAATATGTAATGTTTGTGCATCTGGTTGTGTATATGCTGTTGGGGGTGGGGGGGGTGTTGTGTGTGTGTGTCACTCTCTTTTTCCTCCCCCCTCCCTTGTGTGCTAGGCGTCAGTACTTGTTGGCCACTTACCTGAAAAGCAGGATGTCTGCAGGAATGATGGTATGCCTCCGACCTCCTGAACACCTCTCGGCACTTCCTGGTGGACACAGAAACCCCGGCAGGTGTCCCAAAAGGAAAGGGGGAATGGAGGAGAAAGAGACAAAACACTGCCAAGTCTTGCCGGTCCAGCCAGCACCCTGTATCTTCAGGGGGCAGGTTGTTGTTGACAGAGTGATGGTAGAGTTAGTGCACTCAACTTCCTTGAAACAGAATCTCTCTTTCTGATATGGGCACGGGAGCGGTAGAAAAACACCGGGATGCTCCAGCTGTTTTCTTGGATAATATTAACTGTTGGCACAATTACTATCACTGCATTACCAAAAACCCAAACTGAGTACCAAAACAATAAGTACTGCAACACTAGGGCTGGCTTCACTGTTGCACACTACAATTAGAACTGGGGTTGCACTTATCATGCACAAGAAAGACAAACAAGAGCATTAATTATATCACGTGTAACTTTCCTGCATGCATAGGGTTAAACTAAAAGGAACAAAAACAATCCAAGAAATACAAATGTTCACTCTGGGTTCAAACAGTTAGGGTGGCACAGTTTGATTTGGTTTCACTGTAGGTGTGAAAAACCCTTCAAAATCAAATTCCTCAAACATGAAACACAGGCATGAATGACACAATTTAAATCCAAGAGTTATGCTATTGGAGAAAGAAAAGTCACGTAAATGCTCTTTTAAAATTGCACTGTCACATTTTGTAGAACTTGAGCTCAAGCAGATTTCCTGAAGCACATTTAGGCAAGTAACTATAATAATAATGTAGAATGTTCAGAAATGCATTTGTCTCTTCAAGATAAGCACTCTGCCAAAATACGAGGTCTGAAATACACCAGCTGTTCTAGGAAAGTGTGGTACTCAAAGAGTAAACTCCCTGGAGAATACTAGTCACTAAGCAGCAGTCTTTTCCGGAGTGCTGGAGGAATGCTTGGTGTCAGCTGGTACAGGAACGAAGAAAAGAATAGCCTCAAAAGTCCTGAATACGAGGATGACAGAAGGGGCTGGGCTGCTGAATCAGATGCTGAGATCAGGAAGCAAAACAAAGCCAAGCAGGGAGGCATGCTTCACTCTGCTATTTATAGCCAATCAGGAAAGCAGTTGAGTTCCCACATGTGGATGAGTCACCACACCCAATTAGAAGCACATGTTTACACCACACCCATTTAGAGGCACATATCAACACCTGCTCACATTAGCAAACAAGCATGGGTAAAACAAGCATTGATAAAACCAATTGTGTAACACAACACATTGGGGGTGTAAGCGGGAACCGCCAGAAGACCGTACCGCGGTCGAAAGACCGCGGCGGTCATTCTGGGTTTCCCACTGGGCTGGCGGGCGACCGCCAAAAGGCCGCCCACCAGCCCAGTGGGAAACAGCCTTCCCACGAGGACGCCGGCTCAGAATTGAGCCGGCAGAGTGGGAAGGTGCGACGGGTGCAGTGGCACCCGTCGCGTATTTCAGTGTCTGCATAGCAGACACTGAAATACTTTGTGGGGCCCTCTTACGGGGGCCCCTGCAGTGCCCATGCCATTGGCATGGGCACTGCAGGGGCCCCCAGGGGCCCCGCGGCACCCCCTACCGCCATCCTGTTCCTGGCGGGAGACCCGCCAGGAACAGGATGGCGGTAGGGGGTGTCAGAATCCCCATGGCGGCGGAGCGCGCTCCGCCGCCATGGAGGATTCTCAAGGGCAGCGGAAAGTCGGCGGTACACCGCCGACTTTCCGTTTCTGGCCGCGGCTGAACCGCCGCGGTCAGAATGCCCAGCGGTGCACCGCCAGCCTGTTGGCGGTGCTACCGCCAACCTCCGCCATGGCGGTAATTACCGCCTGGGTCAGAATGACCCCCATTATGTTTACTTAGGAACATGAAGGTTTAACCAAGAACAGAGATATGATTTAACCCTAATCCCTGGGGATGCTGACAGATAATGCACCTTGGGGATTCCTGACAGTACTCACCGTGGTCGTCTTCTCTGGCGTTGATGTTCATAATTCAGCAGAAGGTAGATGAGCATCGGAAATATTTGCCGTTCAGGCTCCATGGTGTTGTGGTTGTTCCCTAAGTCTCCACGGGTGAGTCCTTTGACTTCTGTGCAGTGTTTCTGCCAGGCTTTTGATGTCCTTGGTACTGCCCCGGAAAAGGTGGCGGATAGGCTGGTCATAATAGTGTGGGCAGTAAATTGTCTTCCGCCTGGCTGTTGGCGGATACCGCCGTGGTGCTTGTTGATTCCGCCGTGGCGGACGGTGTGTTAAAGTGGCTGTCTGTCTTAGCGGTTTCCACCGTGGTCATAATTCCATTTTGGTTACCGCCGACCTGTTGGTGGTATTACCACCACTTTATCACCGACCTTCAGTGTTGTAATGAGGGCCATAGTGTGCACAGAGTCCAGCGGTTCCCCACAGGCTTGCCAAAGGCAATAATTGATAATACTAATGCTCTATTTGTGGTAGTGTGGTCGAGTAGTTAGGCTTATCAGAGGGTAGTGTTAAGCATTTGTTGTACACACACATGCAATAGAAGAAACACACACTCAATGACTTAACTCCAGACC
Organism: Pleurodeles waltl; assembly: GCF_031143425.1. Lineage (NCBI taxonomy): Eukaryota > Metazoa > Chordata > Amphibia > Caudata > Salamandridae > Pleurodeles > Pleurodeles waltl. Next base: position 1,620,789,769 of record NC_090445.1, read on the forward strand.
AATAGGTTTTTATATAGAAAAAATATTTTCTGTTAATTTATTTCTAGAACCACAAGATTACATTTTCAGATAAGTACATTAAATGAAAGGTACTTTGCATAGGTAAGTTCAGGACTTTGAATCAAATCGACAATACATACAGTTTTCTTTAAAATGGCAAAAAGCTATTTTAAAAGTGGACACAGTGCAATTTTCAACAGTTCCTGGGGGAGGTAAGTAAAGCACAGTTTCTTAGGTAAATATTAAACTCCCAGGCTTAGTCTCCGGGGCATAGGTAGCCCACCATTGAGTGTTCAAGATAACCACAAGCACCCAGCACCAGCAACACGGGGCCGGTTAGGTGCAGAGGTCAAACAAGAGCCAAAATAACCTGGCCCCTGTAGAGACAGGGGGGTACTCCGGTTCCGGTCTGCCTGCAGGTAAGTACCAGCGTTGTTGGAGGGCAGACCAGGGGGGGTTAGAGGAGCACTGGAGGGGCCCCAAGTAGGCACCTATCCCACACCCTCAGCGGCACAGGGGCGGCCGGGTGCGGAGTGCAAACAGGGCATCAGGTTCCCAATGGAACTCTATGAGGGGACCACGGGGGTCACTTAGGTGCTGTAGGCAAGGCACAAGGGGGCTTTTTGGGCAATCTACTGACTGGATAGTGAGGAGGGCCGCTTGCTGGTCGTAGCTGCACTGGTGGTCGGTTTCTCTCGAGTTTGGGGGCTGCGGGTGCAGTGCTTCTCCCGGCGTCGGAAATCTTCATCCCAGGCAGTTGCGGTCAGGGGGAGTCCTTGGGATTCCCTCTGCATGCGTCATCATGGTGGGGTGGAGACGTCAGCCCAGGGTGGACAATCGGTCTGAATCACCAGGGGATCCTCTCTGGCTAGTTGGGCCACCTGGACACAGGCCATGGGCTTCAGGTGCAGAGTGGTTTAGGACTCACGCTTCTGGAGTGAGGTGGGAGTCCTTTAGAAGCAGTTTCTTCTTCTTTCTTGTTGGACAGGTCCACTGTCCACGGGAGTTTCTTTGTCCTCTGTGATGCAGGCAGTCCTCTGAAGGCTTTTCAGGGGTCACTGGTCCTGCAGTATGCGTGACTCTTCTTTTGAAGCTTTTTGAAGCAGGAGACGGGCCGGTAGGGCTGGGGCTGAGTCAGTTGTTGTCTCCTTCTCTTCCCTGCGGGGGTTGTCAGCTTAGCAGTCCTTCTTCTTCTTGTGAGGTCATCAGGAATCTGACAAGCTTGGTTCAAGATTTAAGGGCATTTTAGGGGTCAGGGGGTAGTAGCCAATGGCTACTGTCCCTGAGGGTGGCTACACACTCCTTGTGTCCACTCCCTTTGGGGAGGGGGGGCACATTCCTATCCCTACTGGGCCCTGTCCTCCAAACCAAGATGGAGGATTCTGCAAGAAGGGGGTCACTTCAACTCTAGACACCTTAAGGGTGGTTCCAGCTGAAGTGGTCACTCCTACTTGTTTTTCTTAAGTTTCCTGCCAAACTGGCCACCCAAAGTGGGGGCTTTTCTGGGGGGGCGGGCATCTCCAATAGCTGGAGTGCCCTCGGGCACTGTAACACGAGGCCTGAGCCTTTGAGGCTCACCACCAGGTGTTACAGTTCCGGCAGAGGGGATGTGTGAAGCACCTCCACCCAGAGCAGGCTTTGTTTCTGGCCTCAGAGAGCACAAAGGCTATCACCCGAGGGGGGCAGAAACTTGTCTCTTAGTGGCAGGCTGGCACAAACTAGTCAGTCCTACACTAGAGGATGGGGTACATTTCAGGGTGCATCTCTAAGATGCCCTCTGTGTGCATTTTTTAATAAATCCAACACTGGCATCAGTGTAGGTTTATTGTGCTGAGAAGTTTGATACCAAACTTCCCAGTATTCAGTGTAGCCATTATGGAACAGCAGAGTTTGTTTTGGCAAACTCCCAGACCATATACTTAATATGGCCACACTGCACTTACAATGTCTAAGAATGGACTTAGACACTGTAGGGGCACATTGCTCATGCAGCTATGCCCTCACCTGTGGTATAGTGCACCCTGCATTAGGGCTGTAAGGCCTGCTAGAGGGGTGTCTTACCTATGCCACAGGCAGTATTTTGTGGGCATGGCACCCTGAGGGGGATGCCATGTCGACTTTGCCTTTTTCTCCCCACCAACACACAGACACAATCTGCACTGGCAGTGTGCATGTGTTAGGTGAGGGGTCCCTTAGGGTGGCACACCACATGCTGCAGCCCTTTAGGGACCCTTCCTGGTCACAGGGCCCTTGGTACCACTGGTACCTTTCACAAGGGACTCATCTGTGTGCCAGAGGTGTGCCAGTTTTAGGGAAAGAGCACTGGTTCTGGGGCCAGGTTAGCAGGATCCCAGCACACCCTCAGTCAAGTCAACATCAGTATCAGGCTTATTGGATTATTGTCTTTTTTCCATTATTTTATTCTGATAAATATTATCTATTTTTTTAAAACCTGTGTGGTGTACTTTTGTGGTGTTTTCACTGTGTTACTGCATCAGTTGTTGCACAAATATTTTACACACTAGCTTCTAAGTTAAGCCTGCCTGCTCTGTGCCAAGTTACCAGAGGGTGAGCACAGGATAATTTGTGTTGTGTTGTGACTTTCCCTGACTAGTATTGTGGTCCCTACTTGGACAAGGGTGTATACTTCTGTCAACTAGAGACCCCTTTTCTAACAGAACCTTATATGAATGAGTTTTATTTTCATATAAAAAAAGTTTTCTGCAACAGTAATCACATTCTATTGACTAAAGGGGATAGACAGAAAGGGAGTACACCCAAGACTGCAATCAGTGAAGAACTGTGTCTGACCCTGAGCCCTTTTGCTGATTCCCAAGCACTCAAGGGACTTCGGTGCTAACTGAAAAACATGACTGTGCAACAATGCACGAGGACAGTGTTAATGGTCACAAACTACCAAACGAAACAGAAATATTGATCTCTGTGCACCATCTAACGGTCCTGATTTGAGAAAGTTAATTGTAACATGGACGAAACTCGTGTCATCCATGTGAGGGCTTGTGAATGCTGCACACAATAACATGTGCCACATGGCCAAAAGGATTTCAATCTATTTAGTTAACTCAATATCTTTGTGAACTTTTTGAGTAGAACAACTTTAGCACTGGCCAATATGTATGTCATTTATGGTGTACCTCTCTTAGAGCATGATTCATTTGCATCAAAAGAGGTTTCTCTAAAGAAGGCATAAGTAGCAAACACTGGCACCCTAAACTTTCAGCTCTGGTCTTTCACATCTAGAATTCTGTAGACTTCTCTTAATGTCTGCTAAATGACAGACCTAATGAAATAATTTCCCAACCAAATATGAAATCTATGGATTAGTAAAAATAGTGGTCCAGAGTCTATTAAGCCACCAAGCCACATCGACAGACAGATGAATTGCAATTTGCAAGCCCCCGTTTAGCTTATTTGCAAGAGGTATTTCCTTGCCACTGGGGATTTTGAGGTGTTATATAGCTGTGTAAAGGGGTTTTCAGCAGCAGACATCTTTACAGGGAAGACTTGGCACTTCATAGCAGCCAGTTCTTTATTTTAGCAGTTTCTCTTTGTCTCTCTTGTGATGTGGGCTTTGATGGTGTTAGATTTCAAGAGAAGCCTGAGGCCCTGATTTATATTTTTGTACGCAAACCTGCGTTAGCGCAGGTTTCGATCAAAAAGTATACTGCCAGCTAGCGCCATTACTGGACGGCAGCCGGGTGTCATATTTAAGCTATGACACTAGCCGGCGGTAGGCCCAGATAGGGTCAAAATTATTGACACTAACCGGATGGGGGAGGCATAGGGGAAACTGGAGGTTGGGCGTGAAAGAATGGCGCTAGTCAGGTTAGAGTTAAAAAAATCACTCTAACCTGATTAACGTCATTATTTACACGCACAACCCCCATAGACATGATTCCTGTCTAAGTAAAGACAGAAGTCATGCCCCCCAGCACAATGGCCATGCCCAGGGGACTTAAATCCCCTGGGCATGGCCACTGGGCACAGAACAATGTAGGGGGGGCCCAAGTTAGGCCCCCCATGGCACTTTAAAAAAATGTTTTAAATACTTAACTGGACTTACCTGGGATGGATCCCCCCATCCTTAGGTGTCCTGCAGGTGTGGGTGCGGGTGGGTGGGGGTGTCCCTGGGGGCAGGGAAGGGCACCTGTGGGCTGTTTCCATGGCTTATAACCATGGAAAAAGGCCCACAGGTCCCCTAATGCCTGCCCTGACCCAGGCATTAAATAATGGTGATAAGCAGGCTTAGCGCCATTATTTAAGGCCCTCCTTCTCCAGTGCATGATTTTTGCATTTGAGTAATTTTTTGCCCCGGAACGCCTACCTTGCATCTCATTGACGCAAGGTAGTTTTCCGCAGGCAAAAAATGACTTTAGCTCCAATATTTTGGCGCTAGACATGTGTAGCATTAAAATATAAATATGAAGTTAAGTTTGCGCCGGATTTGCATAAATAAAATGATGCAAATCAGGCACATACAGAGTATAAATATGCCCCTAATTTTGCAGTCAGCACACCTATTTTTGATGCTGTGTGACTCTGTTACCAGTTCTTACAAGCCACCCAAGAAATCTCCAAAAGGATAGACATTTATTTACTTATTAACAGTTTTCTATACCATACATTAGGCCTTGAGTGTTACAGAATACTTCACATAAAACCAAGTTACCAGTTAACAAGTTACAGATGTAGAATTGCTTAAAAGTGTTTGGAGGAATTACATAACCTAGAAGAGTAAACTGAATATGGTGCCACCTTCTCAATACTGTGTACAAAAGTATGTATAATCCTGTGAATATATGCAAAATATAAGGGTTTTATACTATCTACAATGAAGAATAGAATAAAGAACACTGCTTGTCCATTGCTTACCATCAGTTTGTTTCATCATCATTCTCATTTTCTTGCTTCTATTTGGTCAGCTCATGAGGTTTCACTACCTCCTTATGTATTTGTCCCTCCGCTGGAGCATGCCCCAAGTATGGCTCTTTTGCTGTGCCTAGTGTACTTCCACTGCTCCTGTGCTTTCAGCTAAACATTTTTTTAACTTTTAGTTGTAATACTCCATATGAGTGCATGTGTTTGCAGGTCATCTCCCCATTCTCCCTTCCTGACCCATGTTGTGGGTTGCCACTTTCCACCGCTTTGCACCCTCCTATCCATCTCTGTGTTATATGAAAATGGGTGTGGGACACAAACACATGCTGTGAGGTTTGTGGCAACCACGTTTGCACATTATGTAATTTTGTCATTGTTAGGGTCAGGAAGAAGTTGTACATTTAAGGTGACTGTGTGCTCGAAAGGCACCCGTGGCAGCCCTAAATAAGACCACTGGCTCACCACCTACTTAACCTATTGGTACAATTTCAAAATCACCAATAAATTCATGTAACCCTGACTGAAGCTGCCAAGTGGGAATATAACATGTGTGCACCGTTCATACAGAACTGCCTTTTTAATAAGCAGCACTTTGTCTCTGCAAACATGGAGTTGCTCACTGAAAAGGTGACAGCAGGCTGATGCACGCTTTGGTTTTCACTGGTGAAGCATATTTCGTATGAGATAAACGCTCAGTGGCCCTCAAGTGGATAAAGAGCAGGATCATGTTTCTGATGGCACAATGGGGGTCATTCCAACCTCGGCGGTAAAAGGCGCTTACCGCCGTGCAGAAGACCGCCATAACACCGCCGCGGTAAACCGCCACGGTCATTCTGACCCACAACAGGCAAACCGCCAAAATACAGACATCCACAAAAGTCCGCCACACCAAAGGCCAGCGAGAAACTGTCGATGACCAGACCTCCACCGTTACGCCAACAGAAATACGCCCACACTATCACGACACACGAATCAACGCAGCGGTCTTTTAACCGCGGTATTCCATTGGCGGTACACACCGCCGCGCTCAAAATACACACACACTTACAAAACACAGCCACATTGGATAATTCAAAATACACACACCTGAGACACATACAAACAAAACTCCCACACACCCAACACAATATAAAACACACACCCACATCACCCACAAACCCCCACTCCTAGAGATTCGTGAACACGCACAGAGAAAAGAGACCCGAGAACCCAGACGCGCAATTCACTGTCACCCAGCAATATTACCACGCACTTCAAACTACACACCAATATACATCACCACACTTAGCACCACACAATCCACCCCACACATCACCCACACCACCCCATGGCACCGCAAAGACACCCCAGGTTTTCAGAGGCTGAACTCAGGGTCATGGTGGAGGAAATTGTACGGGTAGAGCCACAGGTCTTCGGGACACAGGTGCAGCACACCACCATTGCCAGGAAGATGGAGCTATGGAGCAGAATAGTGGACAGGGTCAACGCTGTGGGACAGCACCCAAGAAATCAGGACGACATCAGGAAGCGGTGGAATGACCTACGGGGGAAGGTGCGTTCCATGGTATCCAGGCACAACATCGCGGTGCAGCGGACTGGCGGCGGACCCCCACCTCCTCCCCCAGAATTTACAACATGGGAGGAGCAGGTCTTGGCGATCCTGCATCCTGAGGGCCTCGCAGGAGTCGGCGGAGGAATGGACTCTGGTAAGTCAAATCTTAACTACTTCATCCCCCCCACCCCACCAGCATGCCAACTCATACCCCACCCTCACCCCCATCACACCTACTCCTTGCAAATGTCTCACCCTCACAACCCACCCATCCCAACACCAAGCCCTGCATGCGACCACAAAGCATGGACACCCATCACCTAAGCATGCCCACTGCACATACCCATCCCCCCCCCAAGCCACCGTCACAAAAGCCCCCACACAGGAATGCAAGCACAGGGGTACACGGGCACCCACCCATTGCACGCTATGGCACACACAGAAGCAATATTCATACCTTTATACCCCTGCAGGACCCAAACGCCACGTCACCGCGCAGGAGGGGCCACACATGTCCACCCCACCCCCAGAAGAGGCCCCTCAGACAGCCACAGACCACAGCAGACCTTCCCCCCTCTGGGAACACCAGCACAGCACCCACACAGCGGGCCCATCCCTCTGTCCCCAGGACACGTCAATGAGCGGTGTGTTCACCACTACAGGGAACCCAGGCTAACCCACCACCCCAACAACAACAGGGACCTGGGGGCAGTGGTAGTGGGCACACGGTCCAGGGGACAGAGACCCAGGGAAACAGGGGAACTGGGAGGGCTGTTGTGTGACGGGGGGGACAGGCCCAGGGAACCCACTCTCCACGAGGCCCTCTCCTCCATCATGGGAGCATACCACCACTCCCAGGAGACGATGGCCACGGTCCTGGCCAGGTTTCAGGAGATCCAGCTTCTGTAGGAGCAACAGTATATGGGGTTCAGGGAAGAACTAAGAAACATCAGTTTCCACCATGGGCACCATCGTAGTGGCTCTGAATCAGGTAGTCACCACATTGTGGGACACTGTTGCACCACAAAGGGCCCCTGACGCTAGCATGGACCAAGAACTGCCTACCACCTCCGCTGGCGCTAGTGGACAGGAGGCCCCGACACAAGACCAACAGGCCACCAGAACCTCACCCCCTGCAGAAGAAGAACCACCCCGCAAGCGGGCCCTGAGATCCAGGAAGAAGACAGAGAAAGATGCCAAGAACCCAGCCAGGAAAGTATACCTCCATGATTGTCATCCCACTGTCCCACATTGACACCCTGTCCAACCTTACACTGCCCCTGCTTCACTTTCCACAGGCATCTGGACAATGCACCTGTGATACTGATAGTCTGGACTCTGCCATGGACAATCCTCCACCATCACACCTCAACGATTTGCAACCACCCACCAATTTAGAGCACTGTAATAAACACACTTATTGCATAAAACAATCTGGAGTCTGGCTGTGATTTTGTACAAATGTATTAGACATTACCGTGCCAAATGGCTTATTCACATTGTGATGCCAACATACCACTGTCACACAGCTGTAGTCCATGGGGAAATGAAGCAGATGTCACGCAGTTGGGCCCACATCTCTGAAATCGGAAGGGAAAGTCACAACTCAGTTACCATACACTGGGGGAAAAGGTCAGACAGTAGAGAGGTAGTAGGGGTTAAGTATATGTAATATGCCGGTGTGGATTCTTACCTGTGTGTCATTGGAAATACTGCTGTATTACTGTGTTCCTGTTCTCTATGTCGTCCTCTTCGCCTTCCTCCTCTTCACTCTCCACAGGCTCCACAGCGGCTACAACACCACCATCTGGACCATCCTCCTGCAGAAAAGGCACCTGGCGTTGCAAAGCCAGATTGTGAAGCATACAGCAGGCCACGATGATCTGGCACACCTTCTTTGGTGAGTACATTAGGGATCCACCAGTCATATGCAGGCACCTAAACCTGGCCTTCAGGAGGCCGAAGGTCCGCTCGATCACCCTCCTAGTACGGCCATGGGCCTCATTGAACCGTTCCTCTGCCCTTGTCCTGGGATTCCTCACTGGGGTCAGTAGCCATGACAGGTTGGGGTAACCAGAGTCACCAATTAGCCACACACGGTGCCTCTGGAGTTGACCCATCACGTAAGGGATGCTGCTATTCCGCATGATGTACGCGTCATGCACTGAGCCAGGGAACTTGGCATTAACATGGGAGATGTACTGGTCAGCCAAACAGACCATCTGGACATTCATGGAATGATAACTATTCATGTTGCTGTACACCTGTTCACTCCTGCTGGGGGGGACCAAAGCAACATGTGTCCCATCAATGGCACCAATGATGTTGGGTATATGTCCAAGGGCATAGAAATCACCCTTCACTGTAGGCAAATCCCCCACCTCAGGGAAGACGATGTAGCTCCGCATGTGTTTGAGCAGGGCAGACAACACTCTGGACAACACCTTGGAAAACATGGGCTGGGACATTCCTGATGATATGGCCACTGTTGTTTGAAATGTCCCACTTGCTAGGAAATGGAGTACTGACAGCACCTGCACTAGAGGGGGGATCTCTGTGGGTTGGCGGATTGGTGACATCAGGTCTGGCTCCAGCTGGGCACACAGTTCCTGTATAGTTGCTCGGTCAAGCCTGTATGTCAGTGTGACATGTCTTTCCTCCATTGTCGACAGGTCCACCAGCGGTCTGTACACGGGAAGATTCCTCCATCTCCTCGCATGTCCCAGAGGACGGTGCCTATGAAGGACAACAGCGAGCACAGAGTCAATCAACCTACAGGTACGTAACCACAGCTTGCACATAACACGATTCCCAATGCATTGAATGGCTTGTATGAGTGTCGATGCATGGCCTAGGTATGAGTGACACAGTAGAAATTAAGGCATGTGGGCCCTTGAAATGGCGGCTGCCTGACCTGTGAAGTGCGACAATGGGATGTGAGGTCAATGCGCTGGCGTGGCACACCGTGGCGGTAGGCGGTTGAAGACCGCGGCGCAAAGCAGCATTGGTTAACATTGAACCCTATGGGTCTCAGGAGCCAATGACGATGTGCGCCGGCGGTCGTGGTACGCACCGCCGCGGTACGCACCGCCGCGGGCGTGACCGCCATTTTCTATCTGCTTAATCACTCGATACCTGATCTTCGACAGGAGAGGACCTACACTGCAAGTGCTGCTGTGACCACGGTCTGGAAGAGACAATGGCTCATGCGACTGGGGAAAGGGCCCCTGCCTTCACTGCTCAGGAGTTTTGAGAAACTCGTGGACGGGGTCGTCCCCCAATATGCGCTACTCTACGGTCCTCCAGACCAACAGGTAAGTACACTGGGACCATGCTTTGTGGCCAATGCCTGTGTTGAGTGTGGTGGATGAAAGATGGTGGGGAGGGGAGCGATTGAGGCATGCATCAAACAACAGATAAGAGCATGTGCCACATGGCAAGGGTGGGGATGGGGGGGCCACTCACATCGAGCATGCAGAAGGTGATGATTATTCTTCTCTCCCTGTACATGTCACATAGGTCAGCGCCCACCAGAAAATCGATATTTGGCGTGCCATCACCAATGACGTCCGGACCCTGGGGTTCCACCAGAGAGGGGGCACCCACTGCCGGAAGAGATGGGAGGACATCCGACGCTGGAGCAGAAAGACGGCGGAGGCTCAGCTGGGGATGGCCTCCCAACGTGGGAGGGGTGCCAGTCGTACTTTGACCCCCCTGATGTCCCGGATCCTGGCGGTGGCCTACCCCGATTTGGATGGGCGCGTGAGGACATCACAGCAGACACAAGGGGGTGAGTATACTCAAATCCTGGTGACTTTGCGCCAGTGGAGGTGTCTGGGTGGGGAGGAGGGCTGTGGGTATCCCTAGGCCAGGGCGATATCTGTAGGCTAGGCCCCTCCGTAAGGCATGGCCCTGTGCCCCCGCCCCCACCTCTGTAGGGTGCCAAGTAGAGCTATTCATTGCTCTGTGTCATGTATGTGAGCAGAGGTCGCCCATAGGCTTGTAGGCCATGTCCCACGGATTGCGTAGTCGACCCCAAGTGCGCGGCTTAGTACAGGGGGCTTCTGTGTCTGTCCTGTCCGCCAACGGTGTCGTCAATGCTTGCACTCAACATTTCTTTATTTGTCCCCACCCACCTTTTTTGTTGTCTTCCTGTTCATTGTGCATTAGCATCATCAGGCGGAGGAGAAGTGGCATCGGAGCACGAGGGAGCTGCATCTCACATGGCCATGGCGGGCCATGCAACTGAATCGGAATTCACCAGTGAGACGGAGGGCGAGGGGAGCTCCACAGCAGGGACTCGTGCGGATGTCAGTGACAGCGACTCGTCCTCTGAAGGGAGCTCCCTTGTGGTGGCGGAAACATCTGTGCCCCTCGCAACAACAGGTACAGCCGCCACCCAGGGCACCAGCACCGCCCTCCCAGCAGCACCTCAGCGTTTGCCCCGTGCCCGCTCAAATCAAATCAAATCAAATCATTAACATTTATAAAGCGCGCTACTCACCCGTGCGGGTCTCAAGGCGCTAGGGGGAAGGGGATTACTGCTGCTCAAAGAGCCAGGTCTTGAGGAGTCTCCGGAATGCGGAGTGGTCCTGGGTGGTCCTGAGGCTGGTGGGGAGGGTGTTCCAGGTCTTGGCTGGCAGGTAGGAGAAAGACCTCCCACCCGCCGTGGAGCGGCGGATGCGAGGGACGGCAGCAAGCGCGAGTCCGGTGGAACGGAGGAGACGGGTGGGGGCGTAGAAGCTGTGGCGTCGGTTGAGGTATTCAGGTCCCTTGTTGTGGAGGGCTTTGTGTGCGTGGGTTAGAAGTCGGAAGGTGATCCTTTTGCTGACTGGGAGCCAATGCAGGTGTCTCAGGTGTGCGGAGATGTGGCTGTTGCGGGGTATGTCGAGGATGAGGGGGGCGGAGGCGTTTTGAATACGTTGAAGACGTTTTAGGAGTTTTGCAGTGGTCCCAGCATAAAGGGTGTTGCCGTAGTCCAGGCGGCTAGTGAATAGGGCGTGGGTCACGGTTTTTCTGGTGTCGTGGGGATCCAGCGGAAGATCTTGCGGAGCATGCGGAGGGTGAGGAAGCAGGAGGAGGACACGGCGTTGACTTGTTTGGTCATGGTGAGCAGAGGGTCCAAGATGAAGCCGAGGTTGCGTGCGTGGTCTGAGGGGGTTGGTGCGGTGCCAAGGTCCGTGGGGCACCAGGAGTCGTCCCATGCGGTCGGGGTGTTGCCGAGGATGAGGACTTCCGTTTTGTCTGAGTTCAGTTTTAGACGGCTGAGCCTCATCCAATCTGCGACGTCCTTCATGCCATCTTGTAGGTTGGTCTTAGCGCTGGCGGGGTCCTTGGTGAGGGAAAGTATAAGTTGAGTGTCGTCGGCGTAGGAGGTGATGATGATGTTGTGCTCACCCAGGAAGGTGGGCATCTCCTTCGCCCCAGGCACCTCAGGCCCTGCCCCTGTCACCCCTGCTGCCCTCAGTGAGGAGGTCATTGACCTCCTGAGGAACTTCATTGTTGGGCAGTCTACCCTTTTGAATGCCATCCAGGGTGTAGAAAGGGAGGTGCACCAGAGTAATGCATACCTGGAGGGCATTCATTCGGGTCAGGCTGCCCATCAGCAATCGTTCCACACTCTGGCCTCAGCACTGATGGCAGCAACTGTCCCTGTCTCTAGCCTCCCCCCTCCAACTTCCTCCTCCCATACCCTATCACCTGTACCTCTGCCTATCCCAGACACACCTCAACACCCAAGGGAAGCTCATCCAGACATAAGCACCACACATCACACAAGCATTCACACAAGCAACATCCACATACAGACATACCAACACCCACTGCCTCCACTGTGTTCCCCTCCTCCTCGTCTCCCTCCTCCCTCCCTGTCACGTCTCCACTCACACCTGCATGCACAACATCTTCAGCCACTACGTCCATCACCAGCACACCCACCAGAACCCCCGCACACGTGCAGTCACCACCCCCACGACCATTTACACGTCCCCTGTGTCCTCTCCCACTGTGTCTGTGACCCCCTCTTCCAAGCTACACAAACGCAGGCAGCCACCCACCCAACAGCCATCCACCTCACGACAGCCTCCAGCCCAAGCACCTGCACCCAAAGACACCAGACTGAAGACTCCTACAACCACAACCTCTTCCTCCTCTCCCATACCCACTACACCTACCCGTCCCTCTGTTCCTAAATTGGTTTTCCTTTCCAAACTTGACCTCTTTCCTACAACTCCCCACCCCGTCCATCTCATAGGACTCCAGTCAGCACCTTAACCACCACAAAAGCGGGACCTGGAATGACAGTGTGCCATGGACTGCGGAGTCCCCCACCCTTAAGGGCAGCCAGTTCAGGAAGGAGCCAAGGCACGGCCAGCCCACCCCCGGTAAAACATCCGAAGATTGTCAGTGGCCGGCGCGAGAGGCCAAAGACACCAGGGACCAAAATCCCGACCATGGCTCCGGCAGGAAGTGTGGTGCCACCTGGCACACCGCCAAAGGTGGGGAAGGGCCACAGACGAACAGGGAAGGCTGGGAAGGGCAGCACGCCCGACAAGTCCGCCAGCAGCCCAGCTGAACAGGAGGGCCCCGCCTGCCCCATCCCAGGTGGGCAGGAGGACACCCACAGGCCCGGTACTGCAGCCCAGGAGGGCCCCGCCAGCCACACGACAGATGGGCAGGAAGGCACCGCCAGCCACACGACAGATGGGCAGGAAGGCACCGCCAGCCACAGGTCAGGTGGCGAATAACCTCCGTGCCATGGCCGGATCCACTGAGCTGGACACTCATCCGATGCACCGCTGAACAGGGCACCGCCATCTCAAGCACCGCTGAACTGTGCCCTTCATCTCAAGCACCGCTGAACAGGGCACCGCCGTCTCAAGCACCTCTGAACAGGGCCCTTCATCTCAAGCACCGCTGAACAGGGCACCGCCGTCTCAAGCACCGCTGAACAGGGCCCTTCATCTCAAGCACCGCTAAACAGGGCACCGCCGTCTCAAGCACCGCTGAACAGGGCCCTTCATCTCAAGCACCGCTGAACAGGGCACTGCCGTCTCAAGCACCGCTGGCCCATTGGCGGAAGGGGCAGGCCCGCTTCTGTGTCGGGCAGGGCTGCACAAAGCACTCTGGGCACTAGTCCCCCTCCAGTAGCAGTGGAGACTGTTATTGACTTGAGAGACTGTGGCTTTGCACTCCCCAGGATGGCACAGTGGGCAACCCACCCACTTGTGAGACTTGAGAGACTGTGGCTTTGCACTCCCCAGGATGGAACAGTGGCCATGGAGGCCCCTCGTGGATCTGGCGTCGTGGACTCATCTGGCTGAGGTGCCCCCCCTTCCCTTCCCCCTGAGGTGCCTGTAGTTTTGCTATCTGATGCACCTGCAGTGTTCTCTCCGTTGGAGTCAGGTATCCTGTGTGGGCTTTGCCCATGTGATTTGGGCCCAGTGGTCCACGGACAATGCCTGATACAAATATCGGACTGGACAATTTATGTATATAAATGTTTTTGATGTGTGATATATTTTAAAGCCAGTCATACAATATATTCCAATGTTTATAATCATTTCCTTTTGTCTTTGCATTCTTCCGGGGGCTTTGGGGGGATAACTGTGATGTGTTGCTATGCATTGATGTGTGTGTTGTAGTGGGTGAGGGTGAGGGAGGGTGTGTTGCATATGTGTGTCCCCGTGATTTTTTGCCTCCCGCCTCCCCTGTGTCGTAGGTGCAGTACTCACCGTTGTCTTCTGCGCCGGCATTCGTGCTCCTGGTAGAGGAGCAGGAAGACAATCGCTGGGAGGATGTGGAGTTCGGGTTCCATGCTGTCCAGATTCCGCGTGGGGTGTATGGAGGTGAGCGTTTTCCGTTTGAAATGGCTGTTTCCGCCGTGTTTTTATCGGCGGGGCTACCGCCCCGGAAATGGTGGCGGATTGGTGGGTTGAGGTTTTTCCATCTGGTTTCTGTACTTTTTCTCTTTATCTCTTTTTCTCTTTATTTCGCACCACGATCTCGCTGGGCAGTAGTTGAGCGCTTTGCATGACAACAACTCTGTTACATAGGTAATTGCACTTTTGCCAATAGGTATCACTGCAAGCAAACTTTTATTTCCTTTTGTGTGCCTGCTTTGCGCTGATGGCAGCCAGCGGTGCGCTCATATGAAACTTTTCCTTTTCAGTTTATACAGCAGGAAAAGTCTGGTTAGTTATGTGAAACTGTTTTACTTTTCATTTTAAATTTATGTGACAAGAAAAGTCAGGTTAGGACTATTATAACCAATTATAGATGTTGTTGGGCGGGACAGCCACCCGCTAGACGTGTTCAGTCCCTGGCGGTCACTATAAACGATTTTTGAAGTTCTTTTAGAGGTGCTTGCTGCTGGGGGTGGGCGGGAGCTGTTTTTTTTGGGTTGGAGTGTTTTCCATTGTTGTCTTGTTGTGGCATCCAGTGGGTAATCGTACAAGGTAGAGCCTACTCTCTGGTAGTACAGAAGAGTACACGATCAAAAGTGATGCCTGAAGGAAGCTAATAGGCTGCTTGGACTTCATGGTGTAGTTTCTGTTTTGACTCCCGGCCACCACTGTGGGTGGTACATGCAACGTTACGGTAACCCCATCCTCAGAAGTCAGTGAATACAGTCACCTGTAAGTTCCAGATTCAGCACCTGCTAAGAGCTTTTACTTCACATTTCCCGCGTAATCACATCTGAAGTGCAGGTGCAACCTCAAGAATGTGTTCCCCACAAGCTTCTGTGCAGCCGCCTTTGGGGTGTTGGCTCAACTTCTGGTGCACCCACCTTTTTCACAAGCCTATGCTTGCATTAACCCTGGTAATGGGCCAGTCTCTAATATCTGTGTGATGATTCCTACCTAGCAAGGCTTTCTTCTTCCATCTTCTGGGTGCCTAATCACTCTTTGGCCCACATTTGATTACCACTTCACATGTGTCAGTACAGTCATGTTTCAGTTGAGGGCTGCGACTCGGGTGTACACGTGTGAAGCCCTTTATCAAACCTCTCTGCGAAGCCACATCAAGTGTGACTTTCAGCTTCCATTTCATACTTGTTGAGACCACTTTGCCTCAGTCTCTCAAGCCTTAATGGGCGGAAACCTGAGCTAACCTCCAGCTCTTGCGTGGGAAGATAAATTAACCCATGTTGTGCGCATCATCACTGCAGCCACAAGTGGGCTCTCTAGGTGGTCTATGGCTGTTAAGTGCGACCTTGGCTTTCGTCCACTGAAGTGTGTTCTACCTTTGAATTTTTTTTAGGGCAGTGAGCATGACGTTTGGGAAGGAGAAGGTCACCAGTCACATGGATGATTTCTGCAGATAATCGTGGGAGCATCTACAGCAGCCCCTTGAGAACAATGAAAACATGGAGGCCCACGTTAAGTGGGAGCTAGGCCACACCATCAGATTGAACGGGTGGTGATGACCAGGCCCCTCTACAATGGCCCTTGAATCCAAATCTAAATATTAGACTCCTCTTAAGATCCTACTATGAAATTTGTGTCTACTTTGTTTTAGTGTTGTGGAAGTGAGTTCTGTTTTGGACTGAAGGCTGCTGCCTGTCTGGTTATTTAGATCAACTCCCTGATAATGGTTATTTAAGTAAATTCCCTGGTAATCTGTTTATTAGACTTCCCTCGAGTTATTTAGGTGGAGTACTTTGTAAAGACGTTTGAAGGGCATGGTCCATTTATTTCTGAAATTGTGCTACAGAGCTTTGAGAGGAAAAAAACGTCGTCATGTACCCAGTTTATACGATTGGCTTGGCTAGGCTGGCTGTAACTTGTTTTTTGCGCTCTATGGGGCATATTTAAACTCTCTTTGCGCCGAATGTGCGTGAAAAATTTTGACGCACAATCGGCACAAACCCTGCCCCATATTTATACTTTGACGCCCGACCCCACGGCCGTCAAAATTCCACCATATGCGTAATTTTTTGGAAGGGGGAACCAGCCTTGCGTTAATTATATGCAAGGTACACGTTCCCTTCCAAAAAATGACTTTAAGGCCTGTGCCCCTTATTTATACTCTGGTGTAATTTTGACGCACAGGAGGGGGTGGGCCTTAAAAAACGTTTTTTAACGCCTGGGTCAGGGCAGGCGTTAAGGGACCTGTGGGCTCAGAAGGAGCCCAGAGGTGCCCTCCCCTGCCCCCAGGGACACCCCCAGCCACCCTTGCCCACCCCAGGAGGACACCCAAGGATGGAGGGACCCATCCCAGGGAAGTAAAGGTAAGTTCGGGTAAGTATTTTTTCCGATTTCTTTTGTGGCATAGGGGGGCCTGATTTGGGCCCCCCTACATGCCACTATGCCCAATGACCATGCCCAGGGGACATAAGGGGGCATGACTCCTGTCTTTGCTAAGACAGGAGTCATGTCAATGGAGGTTGGGCATCAAAAAAAATGGCGCAAATCCGGTTTGAGGCCTGAATTTTGCCTCAGACATGACTTGCACCATTTTTTGACGCACAACCCCCAATTTCCCATACGCCGGCGCTGCCTGATGTGAGTCATTTTTTTTAACGCACACCAGTCTGCAGCGCCGGCTAACGCCATTCCATTAATAAGGCGCCCGCATGGCGCGTTGGAATAGCTGGCGGTAAAATTTTTGACGCACAACTGCGTTGGCGCAGTTGTGCGTCAAAAGGTATAAATATGGGCCTATGTGACCTGGTTAACAACTCTTGAGCAAGTCCCGTTCTGTGATCTGGTATCTCCTGTTCCGTAATCCTCAGCACAGTCATTCCAATTACACTCCTTGCATTCAAACTAACTTGACACCATGAGATTTAGAGGTCCTAGAAATCATAACACTACAGAGCATGCATTTAGAACCCAAGGGATGAAAATTTCATTTTTTTGTGATGGCATCTACATGAGTTATTTTGTACTGTATTGTAAAGCCATATGTAGCTAAAAGCCAGAACGGTTAAAAACGTGCTTCATCCAGTGGCTAGCTTTTCTACTAGATGTTCTGCACCAAGTAATGCAAAAGGCAAATGAGTAGAGTCATCTTGGCAGCAGTTAATGTAAAGGATTTCCTACACCTCTTCCTAACACACATGAGGACCAACATAATATCCTTTTGCCAGTTCACCTAGCTTTAGATGTCAACTAATTGGAATACAGTCCACCTACGCTTATTGGGCCTAAGTGAAACTCAAGGGGTTGTTGCTTGATGTTGCATCCAGACTGTCCTTTTTAGGGTCGAGCACGCAAAGCGCTCAGTCCCTGGTGTGTTCTCTCATTGGGCTTGTTGCCAAGCCCATCAGTTTGGTTGGTTTGTGGGCTTGCCTTTTAAAATTTGCTTGATTTCATTAGTGAAAGGCATGCACAAGTCATTCCTTTTCCGGTGTTTACATTTCTCAAGCGCACCGGCTAACTACTGAAAACATATGAGGCTCCATGTTTTCTGTATGGTTTCTGGACTACTTTTTATTTTGTAGGCAGTGCGATCTCACTCTGCAGTAATCAAGCACTTTCCATGGCATCATGGATAATTGCACTTTTGCCGGATACAATAATTGCACTTTTGCCGGTTACATGGATAATTGCACTTTTGCCAAAGTGTTTCACTGCAAGCGAACATTTGTTTCCTTTTGTGTGTCTGCTTCGTGCTCATGGCGGCCATCGGCTGCGCTTATGTGAAACTGTTTTACTTTTCAGTTTAGCCTGTTTGAAATGATATTTCATGTACAACTAATTATTGTTTTAATAAGATTATGCAAAATTACAGAATTGTGCACATTTTGCGCCTGCAAACAAATACATTTTGGGAAGAACCTTTAGTATTTTAGGGAAACTCCTCCTGCAACTGGCTGGTACATTTCTGAAAATTGTTTGTTACAATTGTTAAACATTATTTCAACTAGTTCATACCATTTTCAGTTATCATGAAAGTTGCGAACATTCTTCCAGAATGCTATGAAATGTTTAGTACAGAAGGTCTGAACAATCATCTATGTCTATTTTATTTTATACAGTAGCTAAAAATATTATCGATATTATCGATAACAAATATAACTCATATTATATGTACTTGAAATCAGCCAACTAATGTCTGAAACAGAACTGAATGGGAAAAAGGGGATACAATACGAGGAGTGAAGAAGAAGAAACCTTGGGAAGAAAGGAGAAGAGATAAGGTAAGCGGGATCCACAAGAAGAGGGTGGGAGGGCTAAAACAGTGGATACATCAGAATAAAGTTAAAGAGTTGAGATTTGATGTATTTCCTCAAAATCTTACAAGAATGGCACTGGACCCCTTTAGCTTTATCCTGGAGATGCCAACAAACCTGATCAGATATCTTGCATAATTCATGGCACTGCGTTAAAATGCAACCGTTCTGGCAGCAAATATGGCATATCATATCAACTAAAAAGCAATTTAACAATTGTGTCTTCACCGAAACTAGCAATACTCTATGATAATTGAGATATGAAAAGAATGACACATTTTCAAAATCTGTAACTTTGCGTATTCCAGTATTTAACAAAACAATACCAACTCTCAGAGAATGAATTCTAACTCAGCTTACATTGGCGACTATTGAATGATCTGTATAGAGACTCAATTACCAGCAACAGATATATGAGTGAATTGGGGGCCTATTCATTACTCACTACTAATGAGACAACACAATATCATCATCTAATTGTTGTTGCATCTTGATAATACATATACACATGTACCACCATGTCTCTGAGGCAATACATTTCTCAGTGCCCTGAGCATATACAAAAATATAATGTACTAATGTCCTCAGTGAAGACGGTATATTATCCTATGTATCATATACTTGATACATTTTAAGAATATCTTGTCTTCAGGTTTGTTCCTGCCTTCCTCCTTCCTGTTATTTTCTCCGCCCTGATTGTCCTATTCTCTCTTCACTAAACACCATACGCAAAGTTGCTGATAGAAGCTATTTTTGATAGATAAGTAAATATTAAGTAATTACTAAGATTTCAGGTTTATGGTCCCTGATTGATTAAGAATGTTCTATCTTTACACTACTGCAAAACAAGGACACAAGATAATCGATGGGAATATCTAACCTATGAGTTCTGCATTTTTTATCAGAAAGCTTTATACTATGTATATTTTAAAAACATAATAAAAATCATGCAAACAATAAAGAGGGAAGATCAGACTCACCATAAAAAGAAAAGAAGCGACCTGAGGAACAATGGAGGTGGATCAGAAAGTTGAGACTGCAAGAGTGGCAAAAGAAAAGGCAGTCCTGGAGACAGGAGAGATTAGCCAGGGGTGGCAATGCTCTGAGGGAAAAGAGGAGGGGCCAGTATGAGAGGATGTACGCCACAATATGAATTTCAACAATAGCGACCTACAAAGGTCTTGCATCCAGTGCATTGCCAACAACCATATCATCAAGGTAAGTATATATTTAATATACTTCACTCTGTGTCTACTAATATTAACCACATAATGCTAGTTGATATAGTGTGTGCAACGTTTTTGTCATGCACTGTATTGCATATGTTACAGTCACCATTTACAATAAGAAAAGATTCACAGAAGCTATTGGACCAAGAAACATAATGGACCAAGAAACATAAGGCTCTTAGAAGAGAGTAAGACACTCATAGTACACAAAATCCTGGGTACAGAGGAACAAATTCTGGGAGTGGAAGCGATGGGCAGAGTGGAGAAGATATAGGGAAGGTGAGACCCAGGGCAAAGGTGAGGTGAGCCAAAAGTAACAAGACCCTAGAAAGGAAAGTGGAAGGTGCATGAAGAGTGAGTGGAGACTAATGGCAGAGCAGAAGAGCCCCAGGGAACCTGATGCCCAGAGGTGAGGTGAAGTGAACCAAGAGTCATGAGATCTTAGGAAAGGTAGAGGCCACCCTCTGGAAGTTACTAGGATTCACCTTCAATGTCAACCTCTCTTTCAAATAGCTAAGTGCTAAGAAATCCAATAACGGCAAAATGGGGACTCTAACTCATGAGGAAGGGGAAGTGTTGCCCCCAGATAATAAACTTCAGAGGAACATCCAAGCCTTAGTCCTCTTGAACCTTGAAAGAGGCAACTCCTTCATCTAGGCTCTTTCTGTGAGAACAATAGCCAAACTGAAAGGCATCCTACATGCAGCTGCATGTCTCAGTAAAAGCCCGAAGCAGTTAAACCATATTTGAGGACTACTACTAAAATGGCCCTCGCAATAAACCTACATCATCTTCAAGACGTACTGCATCACATACACGGCCATTGGAAATGTCGCTCCTAGCAGATTGGATAGAAAACAAACTTCTAAAAATCTGTTATTTTCTATCATTTGAAAAAATGGAAGGATAAAACCCCTAAGGACACTAAACACAATTACCGCAAGTGTGTTTTCAGAAAAACATAGGTTTCATACCAAAAACTTTTGCGTATTTTTGGTTCCAGAAGTGTTTGTAAAAAAATCCTCTATCTAATCTTTGGGCCTGATTCATATTTCCGTGGAGGGGTTACTCCATCAAAAAGGTGAAGGATATCCTGTCAGCCAAATTGTAAATCCCAAAGGAATTCATATTTTGGCGACCATTGTGACAAGGGTAACCCCTCTACCGAAATCTAAATCAAGCCCTTTATGTTCTGTGGAGCCACATGAAAAGCCCAGGTTGTCCTGGGATTCTTAAGTTTAAAAACATCCATCAAAATCAAGTCTGAATCTGTAAGAACTTTCTAAAAAGAACTTAGAAAATTGCAATTTTGGTAACACAACCAAGTTATGGCACGATGCTTCACAGCAACAGCATTCTAATAATGATGTCCTGGTTATTTCCTTCATCTTTTTTATCACAATTGATCTAATTTCCATACACCTCCTTGTTTATTTTTAAAAATTGATATGAGACTGTTGTTTGTTTCTGTGTTCATAAACGACTGATGTTCCTAAACCGCTGAATGCTCTATCCATTTAACCCTATTATTATTAATGTGGTTCCTCTTGTTAGAATTTAGAGTTGTTTGAACTGCCCAGATTCTCTGGGGAGGCAGTTGCCACTTTGGAAGAGATCTGGCAATGTTGATAACCACACCTTCCTATAAAGCTATTTATATCTAACAACAGTGTAATATCATCTTCAGTGGCACTGAGGATGGAAAGCCGTACATGGTAAATCAAGTCAATGATTACTGGGCAAACGAGTATCCTAAGATATTGTCAGATCAATTAGGCAAACGCAAGAATTTTATACATAATATTATCCTGAAACTTGATGCCAAAGCTTAAGGAGTAAGAACAGGAAAATATCTTTGGCTTAAGTGATGAATTCAAGGATAAGCTAAGAAAATAGTGTGAAATAAAGGAGTAATAGAGGTGAATGAGAGTTCAAATGGTTGGGTCCTGTAGTGTTGAAATGCAAACCAGATCACACATTGAGACTATGGTGCTCATTATGACTTTGGCCGGGAAGACCACCGAACGCCGTGCTGGCAGCCACCAAAAGACCTCCAGCATGCCGGTCCTCAGACCGCCATATCACGACTGCTGGTGGCTTTCTGACATTTTCCAGGTGGAAAACTGCCAGCAGTCGTGCTGGTGGTTGGTGGTCCAGTGGCATTTGCACTGCTGACAGGGCCACACAAACAAAACACTGCCCACCTTATTTCAATTAAAAAAGCAGCGTGGCGGTGTTGTATTGGCGGGCGTTGTTGGCCCTGCACATGCCAGCATCCGTTCCCTCCCGGGCGACCACCTCATTGCCCAGGTAAGGAGACCTTCTGAAAAGGGGGGGAGGGGTGTTGTGGTGTGTGTGTGTGAATGAGTGTCAGGGTGTGCATGTGGGTGAGTGTGTCAGTTTGTGGAAGTTAGTGCGTTTGGGTGCATGTGTGTATGGCGGGGTGGGGGGTAAGTGCGGGTTGCAGGGGGTTGGGGTTACTACAGTGAGCGGTGGTGGGGGTGTGGATGTTGTAAGGGAGGGGGGCCTGGGGGGCTCTTGGATGTAGGGGGGTGGGGGAGTCATATACTGGCGATAAGAATGCAAATTCCTGTCGCCGATAGCCTTTCTGCCAGGGTTTTCATGGCAGTGCCACCAACACAAAAGCCCTGGCGGAAAGGGGACTCGTAATACCACCGGCAGTCTGCAGTGGACCGCCGGGTCAGAAATGCTTATCTCCGGCCCGGCGGTCCGACTACCCTGGCGGTAGGAACGGGAAAGTGACAGTTTGGCACAGGCCAAACCGTCACACTCGTAATATGGCGGTCCACACCGCCGGCTCGTCAGCAGTGGGACTGTCATCGCGAGTCTGGTGGTCTGAAGACCACCAGACTTGTAATGAGGGCCTATGTGACAATTTGCAGGATATTAACAAGAGCATTTGGGTAGATAATCAACCCTTGCCTAATATTATATAAATACTGGTGACTTACAAAGACGCTGTCATACTCTCTACTCTGGATATGTTGGCAGCTTACCATCAGATAGAACTTCATCAAGAGTCCAGACATTTTAGATCTTTTGTCACCCCTGACGATTCATGAGATTATAAGCGTATGTTGTTAGGACTGGCTTCTGCATCAGCCATCCTAAAAGGAGACAGTGGCAATATATTCGAGGACATGCGTAGTGTAAAAGTTTTCCAGGATGATATTTTGTTGTATGCTAAAGATAAGATTGAACACGATCAAATGTTGGATGCTATTCCTAAGATACTTCAAGAACGAGGAAAGAGAGTGAGTAGTTAAAAATGCATGTTTTCTGTTGAAGTGGTGCACTATTTGTGTCATTCTATGTAAAGGGAGGGTGACAGACCAAAGGACAAGCTGATAAAAGCTGTGGAAGATTTCTCTTAAACTTGCAATAAGGATCAATTGATGTCATTTCTTGGTTGTGCAGAATATTACTCTTGTTTCACACTAGGTTTACTACTAAGTTTACACCTCTATGGGCCCTTTTCGTAGAACAATGCAACTTATGTATAGGGTGAAAATTATGCATGTGCATTTAAGTGTATACAAGAAGATATAGTAGGTACAAAACTATTGAAACCTTCTGATACAAGCAATACTAACATAACCAAGGCAGATGCTAGTGATTTTGGAACGGGCAGTGTTGTTACAAAAGGGAAAGTACGGATATCAGTAACCTTACAATGGGGTGTTCAACATTTTATAAATATATGAAACTTTTTTCAAATTACATCCTTTTTTTGAATTATAAACTGATCAAAAGCCTTTGGTTTATTTGTTCTGCACGGAATGTGGAGGTTGTGCTACACCATGTATTGCTAAGTGACAGTTTCGCCTACAGGCATACCAACATAATTTGGTACATGTGCCTTTTGCAAAACGTTTTGCAGCAGATTATTTATCTCACTTGCCCATAGTGAAAGATTAATGTGAGGCTGGAAATGGTACAGAAGAGTTGTTTGTAGCCAGCATGGTAAACCTGGTGAGTGAAGTATTGGAGGAAGCCTTGATGGAGGACATATGGAACAAGTGAATATGAATGACAATTTGAAATTAGGTATGACATATGCTAGGAAACATTAGCCAGCTCCTATGAAACTCTCTGGTGGGAGAGTAGCATACAGTAACTTAGCTAATGACTTACTATTTGATGAGAGTTTGGTCAGAGGAGCTGATTAAAGAGTCATACCTGCAGGGTTATGGGAATCAAAATTCTTCAACTGTCGCACCCAGGTCACACACCATTCGGGCCAGATAACTGTGGCTACATGAAGATTTTAGTGGCCTGGAGGGGCAGAGATATTTTTGTCAGGGATTGTAGTCTGTGTGTGCTTAGTGACCAATCCTAATATCTTCCTAAGTATCCCATAAAGGCTATAGACTCTCCTATGCTAGCACGGTATAATTTATCATTAGATGTTTCAGGGCCATTTGGGGTGCTGTGTTGCACACCCATACAGCCTGTTCATGATAGATTATGCCACAAAATGACCTGAATTCAGGTTTGTTGAAAACATATATTCCAGGGAGTTGATTGAGTTTACGGTAAATGTATTAAATAGAGAAGGTATCCCTGAAGAGTTAGTAACAAACAATGGTTCCCAGTTTGTGTCTTAGGAGTGTAAGAGCTGGAACATATTGCAGAGTCATCATTATATCAGCTGAAGAATAATGGATTAGTCGAACACCTGCATAGAGTGGTCAAAAAGAGAATGCAATTAGCTCTTGTCAATAAATTGAAATGGAAGAAGTAGATATGGGATTTAATTTGTGTATTGTGTATTACTCCACCTATCAGCACAGGAGTTTCTCCTTTCATTTTGTTGGTGGTCAGAATTCCACGTTCTGAGTCAAATAAAGAACGCATGAACAAAAAGGAAGCTGACTTAGGAAAATTAAATGAGGTGGTGGACATGAGACAAGTGTTTCAAGATAAATATGAGTGTAATATTAGAACTTGTAAGTTAAAAGTGAGTGTTGGTGATGTAGTAAGGGTTAGGATGGATCATTTCAACTGTAAGCATTTATTATGTTTTTCCAATCCAAATAAAAGTGCTTAAAGTGAATGATAATGTGATTTTCAATGACAGTAAGGTATGGAACTAACACAAAGGGGTTGTCATGTCACAGAATGAACTTATATATGTGTTTGTAGAAACTACGATCACAATACAGATGCCAGAGAAGTGGCTACGTAAAGTATTGGCAAGTGTGTGGATTGTCGAAGGTCAAAAAGTGTTGGTGAAGGATATTGAGGAATAAGAGTAGCTTCCATTTTCCACAACCACTCCAGGAATAGCTTGTAGTATTTTCGCAGAAGATATTGACTGTAAGAAAATAAATGGTATATTTTTGGGGGACACATGATATCATCTTTATGCCTCTCTATTCCTTCACTCTCTGGTAATACTTGTAATGCTTTTTATCTTTCTCTCTTCGGTAACTTTCTATTCAACTATTCCCAACTGAGACCACAACCAAAAAGAGAAATGGCCCAGACAGACAAACATCTCTGGCATTCTTCAATCTACTCCCTGCCAGTGACTTCAAGGAACACATTAAAGCAAGCAGCTAACGCATGCTTCCCATCAGATCTTTAGCTATGCACAAAGAGAATCTTCAAGGATAGCTTACTCTTACTTTTGCTACCTCCACTGCAAAAACCATCTTCAAGACCTCACTAGCTTCAGTAGCCCTCTTCTGTCCTCACAGGATTTCCTACATTTGAACAAATCCAGACCAGTGACCCAGCCAACAACCAAGAGTTTTCTAATGACCGAGTCACGGAGAAAACTGATTGGAAGAGCAGCTGTCAATCTGTTTGCAGATTGTTTTACAAGAGAATAATTTACTGTCCAGAAAAAAAACTCGATTTGACTCAGACATAGGCTCTGATATACATCTAGGACATGTTTCGAAAATGAGTAGTTTGTGAGATCTTGGTAAGTCTTTAACTATCTGCATGCAGCCCTCCTGTGTGCAGCCCAGCCTACTAAATTAGAATTGCTTGGTTCACTTAATAAATGTATCTCAAAACTGAAAAACATGCGTTCAAGAAGAAGCTGTGTGTATTTTCAGAACTTATACACTGATGTTTTTGGGAAAAATGACTGAATTTACAAAATATATTTAAAGCTGACATTTGAGGATTGGTTTGTGCGAAGCTGGGGAGATTTATTACTAATGTCACTACCTTGTTGCCAGAGGAATTGCAGCTATGTTTTTTATGTATTGCCCCGGTACAGGCATTCCTCCAAATGGATAAAGCGTTTTTCACATTACTAGTGGAAACCCTGCCTCATACACTGAGGTGATCACTGTTAGTAATCCTGCATAGGGCGGTTACTCATGTAATCTTGCCGATATGGTCACAATTAAAACATTAGCAATTTTAGCAGCTCTGGATGATTATCATTGAACATAAGTAGCTCTTATTACAGAAAAGGTTGGAGACCCCTGACCTAGGATAATCTGAAAAGGACTGTGGACAGAAATGGAGAGAATGTACTACTACTGTGTCCTTTGACAAATACATCACTAGAAAATATTATTGAGATTAATACAACTACACATCTTTTAGAAATGGGGTTTCTGGTTGGCTGCGGTATGCACCCAAGCTAGGCAGAACCCACCGCTCGAGTCAGGGTAAGGGAGCAACACACCCAAGATAACCCCTGCTCACCTCCTTGGTAGCTTGGCCAGTGCAGTCAGGCTTATCCCAGAGCAAGGTGTAAAGAGTCAACACAACACACACACCAGTGACACAATAAATACACCACAAAAGAGACTCCACACAAAATTATATGAAAATAAACTGTATTACATATGAAACATAGACCAATTATTACTTTGCCAACTGGGCAATCATCACATCCTCCTGGTGCAAATAAAGGAAGTCTTTCCCCATTGTACATTCCATAAAAGCACACCCTGCCCGTGCACACAAGGTGGATCCTGAGAATATCCTCATTACCATAATGAGGTAAAAATCGCATAGAATACTACAGCAGGTCCTAACATGCAGTATAAACACTGAGGCATAACAAAGCAGTGTGAAATGCACAATATCCAGCAATCACCAAAATATCACCAAAGAAATGTTACTATCCATGAACCATGAATCTCAATGCCTGATGCACAAACATTGCAAGCACCATATTGCCACTAGAACAATACCTATGGCCCCAGGTAATGCAGTAGCCACCCATGACATCTTTAGAGATGGGAACGAAATGCAACAATAGACAGGAGAAGGTGCAACAATCTCCCAACATTGTTCACAGCAACCAAAAGGAGGAGAAATCACCCTGAACCCAACGAGTCTCCAATCTTCCTCCACATGAAAGTATTGACACAGACCCAGCGTACTTGCACTCCTATCAGGGTCAAACTGGCACTCGGGTTAGCCTGTCACGGAGGCAACCCCTTTGTTCCTCCTGAGTGGGGTTGTCGTGGTGATCCACTATCTGACTACGGAGTTACCCCCGAGGTGAGTCACAAAAGATAGGGGGAAAGGCACACACACTCCCCTGTCATAGCGGGACCTTGCAGGGTCCCTCCCTCTTCTCCAGGAGTGTCTTGCAGCTGCCTGCAATGGGCCCCCCTCCCCCCAGAGTCTCCTCCTTCTGGAGACAAGCGTGCTTGGAGGCTGCTGCTCGCGTGCGGTCGCAGCAGATCCCTAGAATTCGGCTTCCTCCTCCAATGGGACGGGCTATCCAGAAACACAGTGTGATGGCTACCAAACATCCCCTGGGGCCCAACTCACAGCTCAGCACTTCTCCTTAGGGACCTGGGGGGCTGCAGACAAATCAGTGAGCCTCCCCCAGAGGGCATCAGGGCCCGAGGCCGCAGTCTCAGGGCAGCTAGGAAGCTGGCAGATAAACCATGCTGCTCGGTCCCTCTGAGCTGGCAATGTTGGCATCTTTTGGTGGGCAGGGGATGCGGGCCCGATTAAATAGATTCTTTGCTGACAGTGTTCTTGCTCCAGGCAATGCGTCTCCTCTCGAGGGGGGCTCACCTCCCACTCAGTCACCACTGACCCGAGCCCAGCACGGCCTCATATGGCATCCGACCTCCTCACATCCAGAAGGTCGTGGAGCCTAATAGAACCTTCCCCCCACACAGAGGAAACAATAATAAGCCGTTCACCATTCACTCCAATAAAATAGATCCTAGCTCTCCACAGGTGCTATAGATGCAGGGCCAGTGGCTGCAATGGAACAACAGAAATCCTTTGATCACTGGGAGCATACAAGCAGGGAGACAAGCAGCAGGGCAGCACATCAGGGCCCTTTGGCAGAGGCGCAATCTTCCTTGTAGCCTAACAGGCCACAGGTCAGCACAACAGCAGGTCAATCCTAATGGCGGTTCCTCGTAGCAGCATATCAAGTCCTTCTGGTATTGTGCAGAACCAGCAGCATCTGGTTACAAGTCCCAAGCAGTGTCTACAAACATGGGGCTAGAGCCCCTGTGCTCATACTCAAAAGTCTTTGATCTAGGGGACACTTCAAAGGAACTTTAGACGTGCACAACACCCTCTTTCAAACCCAGCCCTTGCTCCAGATATCAGTAGGGGGTAGTGTAGCCCTGTGCGTGAGGGCAGGATACAGCCTATACAAATGTAAGTGTGCCCCTCCTCCCACTCTCCCAGCCCAGGAAGACCACTCAGTATGCAGATGTAATTCTGTTACACCTTCACCCTCTCTGTGTAATGGCTGTCTGGAAAGTATGCAAAAAGCCCAGCTGTGACTCTACCCCGTATGTGGATTGGAGTCATGCTGCAAAGCACAAGAGTAATAAGCGCAGTAAAATGACCACTTTCTAAAAGTGACATTTCTACAATAGCAATAAAACATCCACCTACACCAATAAGCAGGATTTCTCATGACCATTCCAAACATACCAAATATGCCCACGCTACTCCTCGTAGATAATAAATTACCACTTAGACATATATAGGGGAATTTTTAATGCCAGCTTACAAGAGGGGCAGCATTCACAGCAGTGAGAACCCAAATAGGCTGATTGTCACTACCAGGACATGCCAAACAAAGGCGGCACATATCCTACCTTTTAGCTACACAGCTCCCTGCCCACAGAGCTACCTAGAGCCTATCTAAAGGAGAGTTTCAGGCTTGGCAAATAACTTTAAATGCCAAGTCCTGTGGCATTAAACTGTGCATGCAGGACTTGCAATGGCAGGCCTGAGACAGGTTTCCAAGGCTACTTCTGTGGGTGGCACAAGCTGCGCTGCAGGCCCACGAGTAACACTTAATTTACAGGCCCTGTGTATATGGGATACCATTGTACAAGGGACTTATAGGTAAATTAAATGTGGCAGACAGCTGTAAGCCAATCATTCCAAGATTAAAGGAGAGAGCACATGCACCCTAGCACTAATCAGCAGTAATAAAGTGCCCAGAGTCCTAATGCCAACAAAAAGAGGGTCAGCAAAACAGGAGGAGGTATGCAAAAAGTTTGGGGTGCCCCTGTAAAAAGGGCCAGGTCCAACAACATCCAAGGAAGCCTCATTGACACAATCTCCTCCTACTTTTCAGGCAAGCTTAGAATCATCTTGCTGCCTCCTTTAACACCAGCTCCTTTCACCAACAACTGTAGCATACTTCAATGTTTGATCATCTTACCACTCCAGTTCAAGATCTACTTTATTGTGCTACCCAAACACATCAAGTCTTTCTGTCAAAGATGCTACAACTACACCCTAAGACCAGGCACAGAGATCATTTTAAACCTTGAAAACTCAAAAGCGATAGACTTGTCATGGTTAGACTACTGCATTTGAGCCATGGATGAATGGATGTTGAGACACCAACATAAGCTTGGCTTTTTCAAAGCTGATACCTTAATCTGTGAAAAATGAACAGACATGCCACTACACTCCCAACATCAAATGAAATAAAAAAATCTGCAAGTAATCACACTACTCTTAAGAATCCTCTATTTCACTAAGGAAACTCCTTTATGCCACTTTTATCATCTCTCTGAATCTGCCGACCACTGTCACCCTTGCCATATCTTGACTAGAATACATTAATGATCTACTCCTAGAGGCATTTCTCTTCATATTCAGAAAACAGAAATGAATGCATCTGATACACATTCACACATGAGAATACTTGAAAGAGGTGCCCAATCCCCTTCATTGGTTCCCCATAGCCAGGTACCATCAAGGCACTGTTCATTGTCCACTCGGCTAGCCAAAGCAGGGATCTGTTGCTCATTCAAGAAACGTCAGAAAGATTGTGACGGAAATGAATAGTTCATTCTAGGCATATGCCTCAGCTGATTAGCCCCCACTTCAAGATGAAACACAATGATCTCTGTATAAGATGAAACGTTATGGACTTCCCTCCCACAAAGATAGAAATATCCATCACCAAAGACCACTTGGAATTCAGAATGGTAGTAAATACCTGGCTCTTTCCAAAACGTTGATGGAGAGTCACACAGTTCAATAAAATAAATTGTATGGCATGCATCATTCACACCCAGGAACTGCCACATATCCCCACCCAAGAATGGTAAGCATGGCAACACATGCAATTGTCTCTCACTCTCTTCATTTGAGTTCAAGCTGAAGCACAGCTTCATGATCCCAGTGGCTTGAGGAGTTAATTACACGGCGCATCCTGCACGACTTCAAAACACTTCTCACATTTGCCACACTCATAACCCACATCCTTTCAACCAGATACAATGAGGAATGAAATAAATATAAAAGGCATAGGTTCTATCTCTCATTCCTCTTTTCCCACTACTAGCTTATGCACAGCAACAATGTGAGGATAACATTATCACTCTGTCATATTGCAAGACACTAAAACACTTTCCACATAGACTCCGCTTCATTTTAACATTCTTTCCTCCTTATGGCGTAGCATGCTGTCCATTCAATAAAATGTCTGTTGGTGATTCATTGGGGGTACGATGTGAAGTAACTTGTCCCCTATACGGGTTAGGTATTTAAATGCTTAATTGGTAGCACAATAGTGGCACAGCTCACTACTGGAAAAATGTTCTTTAAATAAATTCACATAATTAGTATGCATATTCATTTTAACATATCCTATTGCACCAATTGGGTGGAGTGGATAAACAATTTCATAGTTCAAAGCTGTTGCACACATACATCATTCATAGCAAAAACACTGTGAATATGTAAGTCATATTTTAAAATTTTGATTACACACGGATTGAGAGGCTGCTGCAAAGTGTTTAAAAAGATTTAGGGCCATATTAATGGCCTAGTTACCATGTTGCAGCACAGCAAGTCACCTTGCTGCGCTCAGTCACAGGGTAAGGGCAGAAATGCACCGCAATTATTCCAATATGGTGCATTCCTGTGCTTTCCCCAGTGCTGGCGTGCAATGGGCTGCCTAGCGCAAATGCAGGCACCCTTACAGTATAGTGCATGTAGGATTGTTTTGTGCAGGAAGGGGCACCGCCCTGCACAAAAAAAATCTGCTAAGGCTTTTTCCTCTATCTAAGTGTGCTGCAAAATGCAGCACACACAGAAAGAGGAACAAAGGAGGAGGAATAACGATATTTCTGGGGAGGTGTAGGGTTTTGGTGCATCCCAGGTCTACAACTTCTGGTAACTCTGGGAATGGGTTGAAATCCATGAATGTTGCATTGCAACACCCATGCAACACCCATGGAAGTGCCTCCCTGGTGCAGAGTATTGCAACGCAGTGATTTGCACTGCGTTGCATTACTTGAAATTTATGAAACCACTCTGGAGCACTCAAGGTGACCTTGTGTGGCTTCTTAAAATTCATTTTTCAGTTGTGTCACTTTTGTACCACGTTGCGTGGCGTGAGAGATTCAAAGGGGCTTGTGAATATGGTCCTTAGTTTTAAGATAAAAGAATTCCGTTAAAATGATATATTTTAATTATACATAATCAACCTATTTTTTATTGTCTATTAAAAGCACACACTCTAGAACTCAGTTGATGGCACCCTTACATCAACTGGTAAAAAGAATAAACCTTTGTCATCCTGGAGCTTCAAGTGACTCCTTCAATTACAACCAATACTGGCTCCCACTTAGCCTTTACATTTGCTCACTAACCAAATGCACACATTTACATTTCTTTCAGGTGCCAGGCTCCTGGAGAGAGGGCTTGTTTCCTCTTTATCCCTCTGTCCCTCCTTTAGCTTCACAGCACATGAGACCCTCCACATATTTTTCCTTTTCAGTCAAGGCATCTCAATAGTATGATTTAGGTTTTCAGAAGGGTGCGTGTGTGTGTTTAACAAAAGGGAGGGGGACTGCTTTTGTTACATTAAGCAAAAAAGCATGAGTACGTCATTCTCCTCCATAGATCACGCCCACCTCAACCTCTATCCTTTGCGCATTTTTCTACCCTTGAAATTCTTTCTCGCATTCTCTCCCCTCCTCCATCAAAATACCATAGAGGGTGGGTTCCAGCAGGGGAGGAAGTGTCTGAGGCATGTGTGAGTAAAGGGCACCGTAGGTCTGAATATAACACACACCCACTTCAGGAGCCTGGTGACTCAGCCACTCTGGCCTTCCGCAAATAGCAGCAAATAGAATATAACCCCAAGCAGCAGAGTATTTAAGGTTGCTCTATTTATGTTTAAATAACGTTGTTTGTTTTCATTGACAGAACGGCACCATACTGTACAGCTTAACTTTCTCCTAGAACGCTAACTCTAACCCACTTGTAAATACCCAGGACTCCATTTCTCTCACGCTGGGCTGCCTCCAACTGTAACTACAGATGTTCTCCAAGCCAGCTAATTCTTTGAAAAAAAGATTTCGTTGTGTGGGAATCAGTGCTTACTTTGTAAATCAAAATGTGCTGGTGTGCAAAGCTCTTCTCTTTACATGGGCTGCTGCAATTAAATGTGAAAAGAACAAGTGATGGACGGAATGGTGAACAATGTCAAACATTCACCCACAGTAAAGACATCTTGTCCTAAATCCATTGTTTTTTGCTGCCCATGCTATTCCAATTTGGACCCAGCCACATACAAATCAGTCTTGACCCTGTTTGCCATGGGAACAGTCCAACCTGAACTGCCAGGCCAGGTCTTCCCTGGACTGGACTGGAAACAAGCATCCAGGGACCAGTTTCAGGGAATCACCCCTTCTCAGCCAGGCTAGCTTTAATCCAGTGGCATGGGGGGGGGAAGCAAAGGACTCACATCTGGGCATACCCTGCCCACTTAGGGTGACAAATGCACAAAGAATAAGTGATGGAGGGAATGCTGAACAATGTCAAACATTCACCCCCAGTACAGAGATCTGGGCCTACATCCATCTATATTTTGCTGCCCATGCCATTCCAGTTTGGAACCAGCCATATGCAAATCAGTCTTGACCCTGTTCCCCATGTGAACTGTCCAGCCCGAACTGCCAGGCCAGGTCTTCCCTGGACTGGAAACAAGCATCCTGCCAAATGTGTGTCACGTAGGTCAAAATTTTGTGAATGTTTCAGGCTGGATCTCATAGCACTAATAATACCCAACACATTATTCCCCAGGGTGCCAGCATAAGAATTCAATTTGTTATACACATGCATCTGCAGTGAACACAATACCATATAGAGGTTTAATTTCGTAAAACAGTACATAACTTGCACTTATTTTTCATTTAAGGGGTGTGTGTTGTTTTATGTGCATCTCGAGGCGAAAGACCAGCAAAATAATTGCATGATATTTGTCCTTGGTGCCTGTCTTTAACCCCGTCCCCACACTAACATTAACCCCCAATGCACTGAGGATCACAGTTTCCAAACTTTTTAATGCACTTTGACTGCTTGAAAGGAGAAAGGAATCCATGCACACATATCCAGATCTCTGCATCACTGTACTTAGAAAATGGTAAAAGATAAGAACTACATGTGAAGAGCTCCTGAAATGTCTTCAAACCTGCAGAGCAATCCCATGAAATCTACAGATATCACAGGAAAAAAATCATATTAATTGTTCCCAATTCAACACCAAAAATAACAGAATGACCGCCACTTCCAGGGGAACTTTGGGAATTTAAAAAAGTGTGAATCTAGTGCTTAATGTGTAAAAACAATAAGGGGCATATTTATGAAAAGTGGCTCTGCACCTAGTGCAGCACTTTCCATGTGCCCCATCACGCGCATCCCCTAACACCGCCATGTGTGCGCCCTATTTAATATACGGTGCACCATGGCGGTAGTTAGGGAACTAGCGTCAGAATTTTCGACAATAGTTCGGCTCTTTGCAGGATTAGCATAAAAAAATTGAATCCAAGCACCCAGAGGCCCATTGTAACTAATGGAAGTCTCCCTTTTAACACCTGCTCAGAACAGGCATTAAAAGTGCCGGAAAAAAATGACACAAAGAAATCTCTTAGATTTCTTTGCACCACTTTTTTGCCCCCCTCCGCCCCCCTAATGAGGCAACTCTCCCTTTGCATACATTATGCCTGGTGTAGGCATAATGTAGCACAAAGGGTTAGAAAGTGACACAATGCATGCATTGTGCCACTTTGTAAAGATGGAGCAGCGCTTTGGGTCATCTAACGCCACATTAGCGTAAACAAAATGACGTTGTTGTGCCGTTAGAATGGAACTAGGCCCTCTTAAATCTAGGCCTAAGTGCCAGGAGCCTTGTCATGAGACCACTGCAGCTTGCACCACCCATTCCCCATGCCACCTCTACTAACACAACCTCTAACCACAACACTTCTACCAGTGTAACATTTCAGTCTTTTTTTGGCCACAATGTGAAAAGAATGGCTAGGGAGGCAGGTATTAGTCATTTTAACGTGTACCTAATTAATAAACAACTGTTGTTGTGCTTATCTCTAAGTAAGGCGCTCAGCACTACCACGTGGCAGACTGGCATAAGTTCCAGTGTTGACAATTAAGTGCCAGTGCTAAACACTGGAACCCACCAGCTCAAATGAAGCGCTTCCGTGGGTAAATAGTCCCAGTGTAGTCATTTGCATGGATCATAATTTCTGGAAAGTCATTTCCTCTCTAGTCAAATCAAGCAGAGGATAATGTAGTAAAGGAAGCAGTGGAAAGTATATACATGTAGGCCAGCCCACTGATGCACTTTATGCCACCCAGCCATTGTATTCTCAACTGTGTTGATCTCCTGTCTTCTATTGGCACGGGGCACAGCATACCGTAATTTTTTGTGATCCAGGATATATATTGCTTTTTTCTATGGCTATGTGTGGCATTTAGGGCTAGGATAATACCAGTAGTTAAATAATTGAGCTTGATCACATAGGTAATATAGTTCTGTACCAGGGTATAGAAACCTACCTAGAGTTAACACCTCCCATTTAATATGTGGTAGTTCACTAGTCCAACAACAGCTCATTAACAGAGATCAGATCCTTCGGAAGAAATGTAGAGTCAGTCACATTGAGATATTGGTAAACAAATAAAGCAGTTTCGGTATGATGACCATTCTCATGAGCGCAGTACATCCTGCTTTGGACTAGAGGAGTTTCTCTCATTGCCCTACCTTTTCTTCTATCTGTGTCAAAGTAATCCAAGTAGTTATCCCTGATGATTGAGAATATGTCAAGACTAATCAAACACCAAGATATTTCAGGGAGTCGAGGAGCACCATCTAAAAGGGTACTCCAAAGTATCTACTATGACTGGGAAAATTAAGGATTTATCACAAATGATAGTGAACAAATGAAAACTTACCAAATTAAATAAGCTCATGGATCACTGGTGATAAATTGTGCCCTCGCTCTCTGGCACAAAGAACCATGTTGTTCACATATAATGATAGTAGAAGTCCTTGGTCTCTTAAAAACTAGTTCCTGTGAGAGCGATGTTGTCACAGTCGCCAGCTAGAATAAAAACAGAGACAAGGGGCATCCCTGCCTAGTGTCCCCGGTGATAAATATGGGGCCCGAAAATCGACCATTCTGGCTGATCCTAGCAAAAGGATAATTTTATCAAGCCAAAAGGATTATGGGAATCCCATTCTATGCAAAATGGAAAATAAATATTTCATTTTGACTGAGTCAAACCCTTTGACTGTGTCCCAAAAAACTGCAGCCACTTTCCAGTCTAGATTCAAGTGCTGTATCAATGCAAAAAAAAGGTGTGAAAGTAGAGTGATGTAGACCATTCCAGGATAAATCCACCCTGATCTGGCAAGTCCATTTTTGGAAGCAAGAGTTTAGATATAGAAAATCTGACTGCAATGTAGGTAATCGAAATTGCTACCAGTAAGAATATTTGTTTTTTTCTAATTGTCAAATTGTACTTTGAGTAATCTCAACTTTCAGTATTGAGAAGTTCAAGAAATGTAGGGTGAAACCAAAAAAAAACAATTAATGTGAATAAAGAATGACCAGGTGGGTATGCAAATACTATTTGGGACTGAATGATTAGTGAAATAATTACTTGAACTGGAGAGTACTGCTCATTTGTAACACTGATTGTGGCACCTGAGGCCAACTATTGTTACTCCTGCCCTTTGTGAAACTCACAATATATTTAAAATCCAATATCACAAAACAGTTGAAAAAATAAATGCATGATCCGTGGGGAATTGACATCTCTCTGCTGCGATTTTGTACAAGAAATTAACCTTTTAGTATAATTGTACACTGCACAAGGTGGGGAATAAATGGCTATTGTTCAACATATTTAAACAGGTCATTGTGCTAGAATCCAGCAATCATGTTATGGTAAGATGTGCGTAAGCTTCTGGCCTTGTTGATAGGTGAGAACTAATGAACATCAAAGTAAAGAAACCAAGGTGTTTAGTTAGACGACAAACTGTTATTATGGGCTTGTACCAACTACATAGTATAAGAGCATTTTCTGTCAACTTTATTGCTTGTGTGGCATGAGACTGAGCTCCACACACAAAATTGGCACTATCTCAGAGCCGGCTCTCCCAGATGTACTAGTGGGTTCCCAGACAAGGAAAGTCTCCATTGGTCGGGAAAATGGTGACAATTTGGGAAGTGGCTGGCTAGGAGGCATGGATAAGAACAAAGGGCATATCACAGTGTGACACAGATATGGAACTATCTTCTTTGTCCAGATTTAGCCAAACTTCAGCTCAAAAACTCCAGCCAACACGTGTTTCGTCTTTTGGAGATTAACCCATTAACTTTATCAGGGCTGTGAACGATATATCAATTACCTTGTGGTGTCAACAAGGCATACATGAATATTTAACAGACCAAACCAATCACCATTACAGTACAAGTGGAAACCAATGTGATCCATAAAGGACCGTTATAATTACAAACATTCACTCGAATATGTACATTGACATGCAGTGGATATTTTCATGTCTAAGATATATCCTCCTTATAAACCATATTCTGACACTCAACGCAAATGTGAAAAAACGTAGAAAATGCAACAAACTATAAAAATAAAAAAATCACATGTTTCATGTAGTTATCAAAATATCATAGATATAAGGCGCACTCATGTGGAAACCACTGTCTCCATGACCCTATTATAATAGTATTAAATCACAAGTGATATTGGCAAAACCCCTACTATATACCTGTTTGATGTATTGTATTGATAAGTAACAAGAAACTCCTGGTCCCTATTTTCCAAATCTCTGATTTGCTTCTTACTACTGCCAAATTCAGTAAAACCAATTTGTGGTAAATGACCCGAAAACATATTTCATTTTGAATTAAAAGTTAAAATTAGAGGTTGACCAAAGAAAATTCCAATAAAATGACTTATCCAAAATGAACTCCAAATACTTCATTAGTCCATGATCTCAAATTCTTCTCAAATTACTATTCCAGATATTATTAACTCATCAACTCCTCATATTTGGGGAACCTTTTCTGTACATGTAATCATAAGAGGTCTCAACTACCTTGAGAGCATTGCAAAACCTTCAAATACAGAACATATGTCCATTCACCCATGCCTATCATTCCCTCAAAAACCTCTGAATTCCAATTACTTCATGACACCCCAGTAAGTTTGATGTTGTTATGTGATGCTTCACCATATTTAATTGGTATCACAAATCCCTAGTGCCTTGTCAGGCACAAACTCGTATTGGTACTCTTAACAAGACTTCAAAGCACTACTATAAACACATTCACCCAGATATCAATATTAAATCCAACATATTAACCAAAACTCATCGTAAGTTCCGGACCTCAAGACGTGCTGCGTGTAAGGTCCGTAATATCGTCCCAAAAATGAGTCCGTTTTCTATGTCAACCGAAATAGAAACAGGACTATTTCAACAATGTCACCCTAAACGATACTCCATTTTCAACTAGGACTAAAATGAAAACACCTGAAAAACCCAAATAAAGACATACTATTATAACAAAGTGCTGTTTTTTTGCTTACAAATGCAATATATTTTATAGCCGGCCACACTGGCTAAACTGGAACTGGAATATCTGCCAAAAAATGAAATATAACTTTGAATACATTGCAACATAATTATAATATAACAACAACCAGCCCATCATGGCATCAATACTTAGCGCATTCCAGTAGTAAATCAGAACAGCAATACTCATCATCCGCAAAATTCACAAATTATGTCTTAATAAAGAATAGTCTATTTGTAATTAAGTTCAAATATAAACCGAAATCAACCGAGGAGAAAACAAAACTAGTTTAACAGAACACCTATTTCCCAAGGCGAACTGGTGCTTTCAAAATCACCTAATTGAGCTAAGACGTGAGATTTCACTTTGTTCACAATATGCGAGCCATACACTAAGCAGCATATATAATAATCTTGTCCTACAAAAAATAAATTTTAACAAAATAAAGTAATGAGGTCAACCCCCATTCTGGATGCGCAGATATAAGGTATCATATTACTAATAACCCTTATAATCATAGTTCCACAGAATGTTTATTATTTCATTCTACATGTGTGTGCAATCTATTACAATGAAAATGATTACAATTTATTGATCCATGAGAATAAAGTAGTCAAAATGACCAAACGTATAAATTACTATTACGGTCCAAATTTTATATTGCTCCAACATTGAATACATGCACCCATATTAATTACCCCCAAAAATACTCAAGTTCCTGATCTGTATTCAATCCATCCTCAACCACCCTAAGACACACAATCCATAGCAATTCTCTCCTTCTGAGATGTAATTCCGTGTTACCACCCCAGGGGTCCTTAGATTCATGCTCAATCCCAAAAAATTGGAACTCCTTATGTGCTCCCTGTGTATCACATGTCCTAATATGTTGCACAATTGGATAACATTCATCATCCTGTTTCAGTGCGCTCAAGTGTTTGCTGATCCTTACTCTGAAGGGGCGAATTGTGCTTCCATTATATACATGCTCACATTTACATAGTATATTATAACTCACATAAGTTGTGCTACACTTTATGTTAGTTTGAATTTGAAAATTCCTATTCCCAGCTAATCCAAAATCCTTTTTACCATGACATGCCCACCTGCAAACACCTAAATTGACCACATTTGAAGAAACCTTTCTTAAATCCAGATAATCAATTGTCTTGTGTTTGATGGCCTGGATAATGGGGCTAAGAAAATTCCTCAAGGATCTCCCCCTTTGATAGGTTATCTCAGGTATATCTGTAATAAAGCCCTTTAAGGTTGAATCCATTAGTAAAATGTTCCAATGTTTTTTCATGACTTTCCATAAGACAATTGAGGTCCCAGTATAATCCGTCACCATCCTGACTTTGTCCTCTTTTTTCTTAACCCCTTTAACCAGGTGGGACCTTAAAGTATCTAGCCTAGAAGTTTGGATAGCTCTCTGTTGCGCTTTCTTAATATCCTGTGACTGATAATCCCTTAGTTTAAAACGCTGGTCCATATCCTGTATGCATTTAGGAACTTCTATGGTTTCATCTGGCCGTATCATCTCAGCAAAAGGTATAGCCTGAATCTGGTGCCTGGGGTGTGCATGTAAAATAGAGTTACAAGATGTTGGTTTTCGGTATAATCTAGTCTGAATCTTGTCATCCTCAATGTACAATTCAACATCCAAAAACTAGATAACCTTCAAACAATATTGGTATGTGAAACTGACATTCACATAATTTCCATTCAGGTAGTTATGAAATTCCGTCAATTGATCAGCAGTGCCTGTCCAAATCATGAAGCAATCATCCATATACTGTCCCCAATATAAAATATATGCCTGTCCCTGGACTCCAACTCCACCAGTCCTCAAACCACCCCATAGTGAGGTTTGCGTAAGAAGGAGAGTATCTGGAACCCATGGCCACCCCTCAATTCTGTCTATACTATTCCTTATTAAACAGAAAGAAATTGTGATCTAGGATCAGGTTGACCATATCCAACAACATTTCCGTATGCTCTCATAAGCTGGCTGATCTTTTGTTCAATATGGGTCATAGTGCTTGCATGCCAACTTCATGCCTAAGGCTAGTGTATAATGCAACTACATCAAATGTTACCATAAGCATAACAGTTTCCCATTCTACATCACTTAGTAGACTCAAAATATTCTTAGTATCCTTAATGGATGGAAGATTAGCAAGTGAGGGCTGTAGAAAAACATTCACAAATTTGGATAATTGTTCTGTGGGTCCCTCGATTCCAGAAACAATCGGTCTCCCCAGAAGAAAAGGGAGATTATTGTGGATCTTGGTGAGAGTATACAAGCAAGGGAACCTATGGCGATCAATCCTTAAATACAT
Organism: Pleurodeles waltl; assembly: GCF_031143425.1. NCBI lineage: Eukaryota > Metazoa > Chordata > Amphibia > Caudata > Salamandridae > Pleurodeles > Pleurodeles waltl. The sequence continues at coordinate 1,620,830,322 of NC_090445.1, forward strand.
ATATTCATCATCATCTATTAGACCTTGTTGATGCCCTAATTTCAATGAGTTATTGATCTTACTTGTCAAACTCATAATGGGATTATGAGTCAATCTTTCATAACAATATACATCATTCAATTGAGTGTGAATTTCTCTTTCATAATCTTGTTGGTTCATAACCACAATATTGCCCCCCTTATCTGCTTGTCTGATTATAATACTGTCATCATTCTGCAAGGTCTTCAGGGCCTGTCATTCCCCAGGATTGAAATTGTTTGTAAATTTTCTGACCTTACCCCTGGACACAAATTCATCAAGATCTTTACAAACCACTTTATAAAATACTTCAATATTATCTTCACTCGCTACCTTAGGTGTCCAAGATTATTTATTTTTTAAACCACTAGTCACATACAGATCTGATACTATCTTTAGATCACTGTGTATCTTCGATATGGTCACTGGATCATCCTCATAATCTGTAATTGATAAGGATGTCATGGTATTGTGTATATCTTGAATGGATAAACCACTATCCTCAACCATCTGTTCTGGTACTCTTACATCCTACATACATGGATGTTAATAAACATGAAGATATTAAAATCAAGAGGGACGTGTGCCTTATTGTGTATCCATTGTGTGCCAATCTATGATTGTTAATGTACGGATTTTGGGTGTGTTCCCTGTTAAGGGCACCATCTTACTAGAGATCTGTTTGGACTGTAATGATATAATAATTAAAAATAACTGTGGCATTGTGAGTGCTGAATACCCCTTTAAACCACCCACCTGTATGATTAGATATGGAACTAACCTAAGATCTTATCAGTTATGGCGGATATGGTTAAGATGAGTTGAGTTCAGCTACAGTTGGACAAGGATCAAATAATTGATATGTTGGTCTGATATGATAAGAAGTTTCCTATGTAACATTCTGTGGCATGTAAGTGAGGTGAATTGGATTGAGTGAGGTGGATTGGATTGAGTGGGGTGGATTAGGGTGGGCTGGATTGGATTGAGTGTGGTGGGCTTGTTTGGAGTGGATTGGAAATGGGTGGCGTGGACTGTTTTGGGGCAGGGTAGATTAGATTGGGTTGTGATGGATTGGAGTGGGGTGGGGTGAAATGGAGTGTTGTGGATTGTGGTGGATTAGAGAGGGGTGGATTAGATTTGATTACATTGGATTGGATTGGTGTGGGATGGCCTGGATTTGTGTGGGATGGACTGGATTGCAGTGGGGTGGATTGGAGTGGGGTGCATTGGGATTGAGAGGGTTTGATTGAATGGGGTGCAGTGAGGTGGATTGGATTGGAGTGGGGCAGATTGTTTTGGAGTGGGGAGGGTTGTTTGGGATTGAAGTGAGGCACGGTAGAGTGGGGCAGCTTGCACTGGGGCAGGGTGTTTTGAGGTAAAGTAAAACAGATTGGAGTGGGGCATAATTAAATGAATTGAAGTGGGCCAGGTTGTTTTAGACTGAAGTGGGACAGATTGGAGTGGGGCAGATTCTTTTGGATTAGAGAGGGGCAGATTGCTTTGGATTGGAATGGGGCAGATTGAAGTTGGGCGGATTGGAGTGGGGCAGATTTCTTTGGCTTCAGTCGCACAGACTGGAGTGGGGCAGATTGTACTGGATAGGAGTGGGGCAAATCGTATTTGGGTGAATTGGAGTGGGGTGGATTGGGTTGGTGTGGAGGTGGATTGGATGGGATTGGGTTGGATTGATTTGGGTTGATTAGGTTGGAGTGGGGTGGATTGTGATTGAGTGGGGTGGATTGGAATTGGGGTGAAGTGAGGTGGATTTGAGTGGGGCAGATTGTTTTGGGTAGGAGTGGGTTGTTTGGGGTTGAAGTAGGGCATGGTGAAGTGGGGCAGAGTCTAAAGGATCAGGTTGTTTTGAATTAAAGTATGGCAGATTGTAGTGGGGCAGATTGAAATGGATTGGATTGGGGCAGGTTGTTTTGGACTGAAGTGGGGAAGATTTTAGCAGAGCGGATTGTTTTGGCTTGGGGTGGGGCAGATTTGAGTGGGGCAGAATGTTTTGGATTGGAATGGGGCAGATTGAACTGGGTCAGAAAGGAGTGGGACAGATTACTATTAATTGGAGTGGGGCAGACTGAAGTGGGGGAGATTGTTTTGGATGGGAGTGGGGCAGATTGGAGTGGCGCATATTGTATTAGGGTGAATTGGAGTGTGGTGATTGGGTGGGTTTGGGGTGGATTGGATGGGAGTGGGTGGATTGGATTGGGGTGAATTAGGATGGACTGGGGTGGAATTGATTGGGGTGAGGTGAATTGAATTGGAGTGGAGTGTAATGCTTTTGATTGGTATGGGGCAGATTGGAGTGGGGTGGATTGGAGTGGGACAGATTGTTTTTGATTGGAGTGGGGCAGACTGGAGTGGAGCGGATTGGAGTGGGGAAGATTGTTTTAGACTGGAGTGGGGCAGATTGGATTAGGGTGGATTGGAGTGGGGCAGATTGTTTTGAATTAAAGTGGGTAAATTGTTTTGGATTGCAGTGGGGCATATTGGGGCAGATTCTTTTGGATTGGGGCAAATTGGGGTGGGGCAGATTTGTGGATTGGAGTGGGGCACATTGTTTTAGATTGGATTGGAATGAATTAAACCAAGATCTGTGACTGGGGGTGAGTGTTTAAAAGGTTTTAACACTCCGTCCATCATTCAATTTTGTGGTGTTGCTATGTGCGCCCTGAGTGGCTAGTGCATACCCAGACATGGGTCCCTTGCTTACTACAATACTGGATTCAAGGATTCAAGCTAGCCTGGCTGATCAAGGGTGATACCCTGAAACCGGTCCCAGGATGCTTGTTTGCGATCCAGGGAGGACCTAGCTTAGCAATTTGGGCTGGACTGTTCCCATGGGGAGCAGAGTCAAGACTGGTTTGCAAATTGCTGGGTCCAAACTGGGGTGACGTTGTGGGTAAAATAACAATGGATAAAACCCAGATCTGTGACTGGGAGTGAGTGTTTGAAAAGTTTCAACACTCCCACATCATTTTATTTTGAGGTGTTGCTCTGTATGCCCAGACATGGGTCTCTTGCTTGCTGTACCACTGAATTCAAGCTAGCCTGGCTGTTGAGGGGTGATACTTCAAAACCGGTCCTCGGATGCTTGTTGTCGGTCCAGGGAGGACCCGTCTTGGCACTTTGGGCTGACCCGTTCCCATGGGGAGCAGGGTCAAGACTGATTTGCATATGACTGGGTCCAAACTGTGGTTATGTGGCAAGCCAAATAACAATGGATTAAACTCAGACCTGTGACTGGGTGTGAGTGTTTGTAAAGTTACAACACTGTATTCATCATTTTATTTTGTGGTGTTGGATTGGAGTGGGGTAGATGGGAGTGGGGCATATTGATTTGGATTGGAGTGAGATATATTGTTTTGAATTGGAGTGGGCAGATTGTTTTGGAGTGGTGCAGATTGTTTTGGATTAGAGAGGGGCGAATTGGAGTGGGGCAGATTAGTGGAGTGGGTTGGGAGGATTGGAGTGGGGTGGGTTGGATTAGATTGGGGTGAGTGGCTAATATTGGAGTGGGGTGGCTTGGTGTAGGGCAAGGTGGGGTGGATTGTAGTGGGGCGAATTGGAGTGGGGTGGATTGGGGAGTACTGCTAACTATATATTAAAGTATAATTTCATAATAAAGAAACAATGGGCCATATTTATACTTTTTGACGCAAAAATGCGCCGGTGCAGTTTAGCGTCAAAAATATTACCGCCGGCTAACGCCATTTTGGTGCGCCGTGCGGGCGTCAAATTTATACTTTGACGCACGGCGGCGCAAACCACAGGTGGGAGTCATTTATTTTGACGCACACACCAGCGTCAAGTCGTAAAGCAAAACGACTTTAACGCGGCGGAAATGACTGTGGGTCGATTTACGACCCCGCAAACCGGATATGCGCCGTTTTTTTTACGCAATAGCGTAAAAAAAACCCGCGAACACTGCCATTTCACCAGAGGAAAGCCAAAATGAATCCCAGATGCCACCACAGACCCCAGGAAGATGACAACAGACCAGGAACCAGCCAGGAGGACCCACACAAGAACCAGGACACTTATAAGAAGAAAAGAAAATGTCGCTTCAGTGCAGAGGAGCAGGAAATCCTGGTTAAAGAGGTGACGGAACACCAGCAGCAACTGTTTGTCACCTCAAAGTTGCCAATCAGTAGGAGAGAGGCTATATGGCAACAAATTGTTGACAAGATTAACAGTGTGGCAGAAGTACGCAGAACAGTCATCGAGTGCAAGAAACGCTGGCATGACTGCAAGCGCAGGACCAAGGAAAAGATGGCCAGGAACAGGAAGGCAGCACTGTAGACTGGAGGTGGGAGTCCAGCACACCAGGAGGCCCTGGACCACATGGAGGAGATGGTCGCAGCCGTCATCCCTGAGGAGATCGTCACAGGGATTCAAGGACAGGACAGCGCAGACTACCAGGAGACAATGCACATGCAGGGTAAGTCGCATGGGGAATTGAAATGCACTAATGTCAACTGCAACCGGGGGGGGAATACCTACTACACATTGCATGTAAGTCATCATATACATGGAGTGGCATGGGTAAAGGGGCACGGCATGGGGGCATGGCCTGCACAGACAGAAGCTGGGGAACACCATTACACTACACCAACAACAGTCCCATGGGGGCATGCTGTCATGCCAACGATGGAGCAAAGGGAAATCCACGCCAGGAGGGAAGGCCACAACGTCAAACTGACATCCCGGCACACGTGAGCCACCATACCCCCCACATTAACTAGGGCCCTCTTAACAACCTCTAGCCATACCGACAACTGGAATGTAACTGCGACAACAGTTGCCACTACCACTTCCGCTCTGTGTGCAGCTCAAGTAGCCAATGGCAGTAACCTCCCCATGGATCATACACACCTAAATTAGGGGGTTGAGGATGACAACTTCAACAATCCCCTGAAAAAAGACAAAGGCCCCAGTACTGTCAAATGTCAATGCCTATAGTTGTTGCAAACATCAGCCAATTTCAACAACAATAGGAGCTACACAGCACTAAGGACATACCCATGCTGCATATGTCAGGGTCCATCCTGTGCCTGGGTCACAATGTAACATCCCAAATGTCATACTGCTCAGACAACAGCATTGAGGGGGGGGGGCACATGTAACTGATCACTGACATACACCTGCACAGTCAGAGGAGGAAATAGGACACTGCTACGACAATCAGGGCAATCCAATGTACCAAGCATTCCCCAACATCAGCAGTACACATTACCAATGCCAACATCAATATCGTGTCATAACATTGCTATGCATAGGATATGCTACATGTCAAGTACATTGAAGTGGATGTGAAGGATCAGAGATTGGGGCAGGTCCAGATTGTTAAGTGTGCTGCCAGTGCCATCAGAACACCCACAGCCAGTGAAAGGCCGCACCATGAGAATGGATGTAGACGGAGGGTTGAGTAGGACAAGAAGGTGGCAATTCACTATTTGGCCAAAACCAACACCTAGAAGAGATGATGCCGATAAGTCTAATAACTTAATAACATACATGTGACATGCAGGTGGGCCATAGGCCTGGGAGAATGCCCATCTGAAGGACTGGAGCAGTAAACACGAAACAAGATCACTATGTGAATTCATCACAAGGCAGGCATGTCACATCACTCATGCCACAACACAGACACACTAATTGTACCCTGTTTCATTGCAGAGGAAGATGGATCTCCTGCGGATATGCCTGTCCCAGATTACCCTGATGACATGGATGACGATCTGATAAACATTCCCCAGGAGACTATCCAAAAGGTCCTTGAAACCCTCCAGACCCCACCTTCAGTCACAAGGAGGAGCACAGAACAAGCAGCCATTGCAGAGGATCCACCAACCACCCCAATTGTAAGACCTGTCAGCTCCAATACAGCTGAGGACTCAGACGACACAGGCACCAGTTTTGAGAGAACTGTAGTTGGGGTACAGCGGGAGCTGGCCAAGGAGGTGCGGGTGGGGATGCAAACTATGGCAGCCAGCCTAGAGGGGGTGCGTTCGTGCATGATGTCATCTGCAGATCAGGCAGCAGCTATGCAAGCCCTAACATCTATCTTGCAGGAACAGCAAAAAACCCAGGAAGAAATCAGCACAGCTGTAATACAGTTGACCCAACACCTACAACAGCAATCCTGTCAACGCGTACACAAATGCAACATTGAACCCCTCAGGGCTGACCTGGCTGCCTACCATCGTGAAGTGGCTGCTATTCTCAAGAACCAGCAGATCCTCCTTTCTGCAGTACTGCCCTTAAGACCTTCACAGGGAGCAGCAACCAGGATGTCTGACTCCACGTCTTCTAACACTGAGGTGTGTGTTGCCCCTTCACAGCCACCACCACCAAGAACAGAGGAGGCAACACACACATCAGAAGAAGAAGACATGGAACAGATCACCTTCACACTGAAAAGTACCCAGAAGCACTAGTCCCTGCCACATGACCAACTATTACCAAGGTCCTGCGCTTTGTAACATGCCAGTCTTGCAACAACTCTACTTAATTACTGTTCTGCTTACCACTGTATATCTTATCAGCCTGCCCAGTGATTGTCTCTCTCCTACTCATTGGCAAATCCTGTCCCTCTGCACTGTCTGAAACATCACCCCAGCATGTCAAAAGAATTTCCGTAACTCCTTGTGTAGGATCACAATGTAAGATGTCACTCTAATGGACTCACAATCATGGACAATGTACAGATAGCACTACAGCACTTTTCAATAAATAGCACTTACACAACAAATCTGTCTCTGGGTAATGTGACATATCAACTGTGCAGTAGATAACTGAAATGTGCCTACTGTCTGCTATTGGCCTTCAAAGGAGAAATGTACATGATATATGTCATTTACAGTGTGTGTGTATGTGACCATTGTATGTTACGCATCACATTAGCTCTGGGATTTTCAGTGTTCTAATCAGTATATCAGCAATGCTCCATGAGGCAACACTCTTATTCTGATAGTTAGAGATGAAGGTGTGCAAAAATGATTAGCCAGACCATGATATGGTAATTATAATAGGTGTTTATTTAAATTAGTTCATTAAAGTGGTGATGGTGATTATATTTAAAAGAAATTGTTCACCATATGTTGCCGCATGCGTATACCAGCGGCCGTGTTCTGTAGTTCCCCCTCATGTTGCAGGCCAGCATCCTCCTCTTCCTCCTCTTCAGGCATGTGTGGCTCTGATTCCAGGAGGGGAATGTTACTTTTGATGCAAATGTTGTGCAATATTGCACATGTTAGGATGATCTTACAGACCATCTCCGGGGAATATAGGAGGCTACCACCAGTGATGTCGAGGCACCGGAACCTTGACTTGAGGATGCCGAAGGTCATCTCGACTTTGGTGCGTGTCCTCCTACGTGCGTCATTGTAGGCACGCTCTGCTGCAGTACTCGGGTTGCCAATAGGTGTCATTATCCATGGCTGGATGCCATAAACCCTGATCAGCTGCAAGAGAAAATGAATGGGATCATCTTGATGTAGCTAGCCCCATTGAAATTACCTTTCATGGCAGTAGTTGTCTTGTGTTGTCTGTGACTCTTTTTGTTATTATGTCGAATCCTAGGCTTGTAGGATGTACCATCTGCATTGTGTTGTTTCCTTGGCTGAACGAGTGTTTGGCTGCTGCCCGTTTGTCAGCAGTATGGTTTGGGATTTGCAGTACAGTGTGCCCTCCATAGCATTGTGACTTGTGATACAGGTGTCCGTGTGTCTTCACTGGGGGTGAGATGATAGTTCCATACACAGAATCATTTTGACAGTGTTGTTAACACGTTCATATCAATGTACCCTGAACATCCCATACCTTTAGACTTATGCAATGGATTAATGTAAACGTCATTGGGACACTTACAATTTGCAAGGTGACATTTAGGCAACCCACTCCACACGTTGTGATCTTTGACGTCTTAACATTAGGCTGTACAGTAATTTCAGATGTGTGACAGGTTCAATGGTGACCTAATAAACATGGCTATCGATGTCACAACCTCAGTGTGTTCATGTTCACATGTTGCTGTTGTGGAGAATGTGTTGTGTGTCCTAGAGGGTTGCTGTGCAGTGTGTATATAAGTAGCTTTTTGTACTTACCAACAAGTAGTCCATTGCCATACCGTCCATCCTGGAAGTGTTCATTGATGGTGCAGTGACGGAAGATGAAGGAGTCATGGACACTCCCAGGATATTTAGCCACGATGTTGGTGATCAGTCCCTGGTGATAGACAATGGCCTGCACATTGATGGAATGTGTTTGCTTCCTGTTGCAGTAGAGGTGTTCAGTTGCAGCAGTTGGCACAAGGCGTACATATGTGCAGTCGATTGCACCAAGGACGTGTGGGAAGCCACTAATGAGGTAGAACCCCTGTTTTGTTTCCTGCTGCTTCTGCAGTGTGTTAAGGAAGCAGATGTGGCGGGGTGTAAGTCCAATGATGGTATCCAGTACTTTGGGCAAAAAGGCAGAGAATGATGGTTGTGATATTCCGGCAACCAGGGCACCAGTTGTTTGAAAAGAGCCACTTGCCAGCATGTGAAGTACGGCAAGCAGCTTGGTTTCTGTCGGGATGGTGCGGGGTGTCAGCAAAGTGGGTGCCAACTGCGGTTCAATGTTTCGCAGCAGCTGCTGAATGGCCTGCCAGTTCAACCTGTACCTCTGGATGATGTCGTGTTCCCTGAGGCCATGAAGGGTTGTTCTGGGGCGGAATATCCTCTCCTGCCTTCTGCGCTGCCTTTGGGGTCCCTGCTGGTGTTGTTGTAGCTGCTGTTGTAGCTGCTGGGCTCTGCGTCTGCGTGCACGCTGGATAAGGATCACCTCCATGTCTCCCTTTTGCTGCTCTGCTGCTCTGCTGTTGCTTCTGTGTGTTCTGATTAAATACAGGTGTGTTTGCCCCATTTTAACACCTGCCCTGACCCAGGTGTTAAATTTTGACGCAAATCGGGCTGTGCGTCAATTTCCGGGTCCGCCTCCCAGCCGTGCGTCATTTTTGCCCGAAAGCATAAATACGACGCACGCCCGTTTAAGTCATTTTTTGGACAGGAACGCCTACCTTGCATCTGATTAACACAAGGCGGGTTGCCGCATCCAAAAATGACGCACACGCCGGAATTTTGTCACCCGCGGGCTTGGGCGGCAAAGTTTAAATACGAGGCAACGTTTGCGCTGAATGTGCGTCCACATTTTTGACGAACATTCGGCACAGACGGAGTATAAATATGCCCCAATGTTCTATTTCAATATTTCGAAAAAGATAACCATCATCTTTTGAGTAAAGCGCCTATGAGCAAAAACAAAAGAAAAACTGAGTGGAGAATGAGAAAATGCAACTTGGCAAAATAAAAGAAAGCTATAAAAAATAGAGCTTTCCAATTTTGTTTGTCCTGCTGAGCATTTTTTTGCCATCAATCAATCAATCATTCACATTTATAAAGCGCGCTACTCACCCATAAAGGGTCTCAAGGCGCTGGGGGGGGGGGGTCAGTGCTCGAAGAGCCAGGTCTTGAGCTGCCTTCTGAAGGAGAGGTGGTCAGGTATGGCGCGAAGGTGGCTGGGCAGCGAGTTCCAGGTCTTCGCTGCCAAGAAGGAGAAGGATCTTCCTCCGGCGGTGGCCTTGCGGATGCGGGGTACAGCTGCCAGGGCCTGACCGGCGGAACGTAGAGTGCGCGGGGGGGTGTAGAAGGAGACGCGGCTGTTGATCAGTTTGGGTCCGAGGTTGTGGAGGGCTTTGTGTGCGTGGGTCAGGAGTCGGAAGGTAATCCTCTTGTTGATGGGGAGCCAGTGGAGTTTTCTCAGGTGTCCGGAGATGTGGTGGTGGCGAGGGATGTCCAGGATGAGTCTCGCGGCGGCGTTCTGGATTCGTTGGAGTTTTCTCATCAGTTTGTTGGTGATGCCGGCGTACAGGGTGTTCCCGTAGTCCAGGCGACTGGCTACGAGGGTGGGTGACGGTCTTCCTGGTGTCGGTGGGGATCCAGCGGAAGATCTTGCAGAGCATGCGGAGGGTGTTGAAGCATGCCGAGGTCACCGCGTTCACCTGCCTGGTCATGGAGAGTGATGAGTCCAAGATGAAGCCGAGGTTGCGTGCGTGGTCGGTGGGTTGGGGAGTGCTGCCTAGGGCGGGGGGCCACCAGGAGTCGTCCCATGCGGTGGGAGTGGGGCCGAGGATGAGGACCTCCGTCTTGTCTGCGTTCAGTTTCAGACGGCTGTCTGTCATCCAGTTCGCCACTTCCTTCATTCCTTCGTGAAGTTTGGTTCGGGCTGCGGTGGGATTGTTAGTGAGGGAAAGGATGAGCTGGGTGTCGTCGGCGTATGATATTAGGTTGAGTCCGTGGTTGCGTGCGATGTTTGCCAGGGGGGTCATGTAGACGTTGAAGAGAGTGGGGCTGAGGGAAGATCCCTGGGGTACGCCGCAGATGATTTCCGTGGCTGTCGATCTGAAGGGGGGGAGGCGGACTCTCTGGGTCCTGCCGGAGAGGAAGGAGATGATCCATTCAAGGGCCTTGCCTCTGATGCCGGCGTTGCTGAGGCGTCGTATCAGGGTGCGGTGGCAGACCGTGTCGAAGGCTGCAGAGAGGTCCAGTAGTATGAGGGCCACGGTCTCACCCTTGTCGGTCAGGGCTCTGATGTCGTCCGTGGATGCGATGAGGGCGGTTTCGGTGCTGTGGTTGGCTCTGAAACCGAACTGTGTGGGGTCGAGGGAGTCGTGGGTTTCCAGGGCGATGGTGAGTTGCGAGTTGACAATTTTCTCAATCACTTTGGCGGGGAACGGCAGGAGAGAGATGGGTCTGAAGTTTTTGAGATCGGTGGGGTCTGCTGTGGGCTTCTTCAGGAGGGCGTAGAGCTCTGCGTGCTTCCAGCTCTCCGGGAAGGTGGCGGTGGTGAGGGAGGCGTTGATGACGTCTCGAAGGTGTGATGCTATGATGTCGTCGGCCCTGTTGTAGATGTGGTGCGGGCAGGGATCCGATGGGGAGCCGGAGTGGATCGAATTCATGGCGAGGGTGGTCTCCTCTGTGGTGGTTGGGCTCCAGTTGAGGATGGTGGTGATCTCGTTGGCGGGTTCTGGGGGGGGGGTTCGCGTCGGCGGTCGGGAAGCTGTTGTATATGTTGGTGATTTTCTGGTGGAAGAAGGTCGCGAGGGAGTCGCAGAGGTCCTGTGATGGAGGGATGGAGTTGTTTTCTGCGTCCGGGTTGGAGAGCTCTTTGATGATGCCAAAAAGTTCCTTGCTGTTGTGGGCGTTGTTGTCCAGTCTATTCCGGTAGGCGGTTTTTCGTGCGGCGCGGAGGTGTTGGTGATGTTGGCGGGTGGCGTCCTTGAGAGCTGAGAGGTTCTCTTCGGTCTGGTTGAGGCGCCACGTCTTCTCTCGGGTGCGGCATTCTTTCTTGGAGTCTTTGAGGTCGGGGGTGAACCATGAGTTTTTCTTGTGGTTGTTGGTGCTGGCTTGAGTCTTCAGGGGGGCCAGGAGGTTTGCACAGTCGGAGAGCCAGTTGGTGAGGTTGTTGGCGGCTTCGTTTGGGTCGGTGGTGCCGGTGGGTTGGTTCTGGGAGAGGGTTGCTGCGATCTGTTCCGTGGTGATACGGTTCCAGTGTCTTCTTGGTGGTTGCTGAGTGTGGTGATGCACGGTGGTCTTCTTGAAGCTGAAGTGGACGCAGCTGTGGTCCGACCAGGTGAGTTCGGTGGTGTGGTTGAAGGTGACGTGTCTGCTGGAGGAGAAGATGGGGTCGAGCGTATGTCCGGCGTAGTGGGTGGGGTGTTGACAAGCTGATTCAGTCCCAGGTTGGCGAGGTTGTCCAGGAGGGCGGTGGTCTTGTTGTTGGTGGGGTTCTCTAGGTGAAAGTTGAGGTCTCCTAGGATGATGTAGTTGGTGGAGGAGAGTGCGTGAGGGTTGACGAAGTCTGCGATGTCTTCGGTGAACTTGGAGCGAGGTCCTGGTGGTCTGTACATGAGGGTGCCTCTGAGGGTGGTCTTGGGGTCGCTGAGGCACAAGTCTTGTGTTTTCAGGTCACTACAAGTCAACAAGAACAAAATAGTACCTCAGTCACTCCCGAAGCAGCAGACGTGCACTGATTAAGTTTAATCAATTAGTGATTGGTCCCTGCGCCACAGAGAGAAACGGAAATTATGCCAGGCCTGAAGTGACGAATTACTAGGCTGTAAAGAAGAGTGTCACACAAGCCAACAAATGGTGAGTGACAGGCGGGCTCTAAACCATTTTCTTACACAACAGAGTCTTGCAAGCGAGACGCATGCGCTAGAGCATGCACTCACAGGCTCCACCCTAAAAAAGCACTGCAGAAAAAAAACAGGAAGCATGAAAGGAGAGGACTGTGGGTTGAATTTAGTGAAGGATATAACATATGGAGAGGGTAAAGTTAAAATCACTGGAAAACGTGTAATAATCAGGGCGATGCAAAGGGAGCTTCGTAAATACAATGTATCATTGAAATACATATCTGAATGAACAACAGAAACAAACACTCAAATATGAAGGTAAAGATGGGTGGGGAACGTGGATCATCAATCGGAAATGAAACATAAAATAATTATGATGAAAATAACATAATAATACACAACAATAAATCATTCTGTGCTTTGGTGCCTTGTGTTTTGAAAAAAATGATTTTATAGCCTGTGTTTTCATATACCACGTATAAATATACTTACCTTCTTTCTGCACGGGAGGTGTTCAGCACACTCTTCAGCTCTATAGTGCCTCATTTTGCATCGATGCTTGCGCTAGTGCTATTGTAACAAAATACCTTTTCTTGTTTCCTGCTTTGACACCTAGCACTATGACTGACATTCTGGCATTGGTCTTTTTTGTGCTAAATTTATGTAACATGGCCCTCTTCTACAAAAACCTTTTTTGAAACACGATTTGACATTTTATTTTCTAGGAATGGTCGCTGTCTTTCCTCTCTAAAGGATACATGGTCCAGATGGACGGATCTGTGAGCTAACTAACAGCATGAGAGTAAATCCCTTCGACTACAAATGGTGTGACCTTTACTTTTCCCGACTGAAACTTTCAAAGTTACTCTCTTCTTCAAACATCTGCTTATTTTCACGCTCACAAAGACGGCCTTGGCAAGCTTGCCATAATTTCTTTCCAGGTATTCCGTGACTTGCCTTTCTCCTGGGCGTGCAGCCTCTATCATCGGAGTGAAGGAGCCTGTTGATCCCTAGGGGACCGCTAAAGCTAACAAAGGGCAGTTCAACAAGACCATTCGGAATCCTGTTCAGATCAAGCCTGTATTTAGGAGATGAGATATGGAATCTGTTTAAAATAAATCAATTTGGCGGTGTTGTAGGGGAGGGAATCACCTTTGATCACGTGGCCACACTGAAATTGTGTATACAAACCAATACTAAATTCGTAGAGAGCGCATACACTCGGATATTTTCATCACATTTAAACTAAGAATCAAACAGATACAGATAGTTGCAATGAAAACATTATTTCCTAAAAAGGCGGTTTTCCAGTTTTACATCAATTGTACATGCTACAATTCCACATAATTAGCTTTTTTTATGTGCTAAATACAAGTGCTTCAAGCCTTATCCTTTAAAACAATGATTGATTCCGGAAAAAAGACGGTAAGTGCCGCTTCTTCAGGGCTGAAATTACAGGAATAAAATACAACATGGAATCAATCCATCAAAATTGAAACTTATGAGACACGCATTTCTCTTTAAAAAACAGATAAAAGCAAAACATTTGTACATTCGTTTTTCCTCCTAAATTACGATTTATTTTTTGACTCACCTTTACTGAATTTAAACACAACATTGCGTCAGTTCATCATTCTTTTTGTTCAACGCGTTTTCATTGAGAATTTTTGATAATGCAGGCATAATACACGGGGTAAAGAACAGATAGCGGGAGGGGGAAAGGGCGTATCATCATATTGCGATAATCATAAAATATCAGAAAGCAAATACGCCTAATAAGCATAGCATAATCAACAACATATTCGTCAGACTGCAGGCGCTACTAATATAATATTGAACCTCTGGTGAAACAGAAAGCATTAATAGTAGAACATATGAAAAATAGCCATGTCCTCTTATGCCAAGCTAAGACAGAAACAATTTATAAATGATGAGTTCTCTAAGCAACATCATTCTTTAGAGATGCAATCCCCTAAATCTGCATGGTTTGTGATCCCCTACTCCATATATTTTGTATTCCTTTAAACATTTCCATCACCATGAATAATATTCTTAGGCCCCAGATTTAAGGAAAGTGGTGCTTCATTACATGAAGAGTGACTTTTCTTGTGCCCCACTGCACGCCCCTAATGCTACCATGTTTGTGCCCTATTAATGATACAGCGCACCATGGCTCACGTTAGGATCAATAGCGTCATAATTTCAGTGCTAATCCTGCAAAGTACATAGAAGCCCATTATAAACAATGGTGTGCCTCAATTAAATGCCTGCACTGAGCAGGAGTTAAAAATGACGAGAAGAATGGCGCAGTGGAATATCATAATTTCCACTGTGCCATTTTTCTGGGCCTCCTAACAGAGGAATGCTCCCCTTGCATACATTATGCCTGGTGCAGGCATAATGAGGCGTAAGGGTTTACAAAGTGGTGCGATGAGAACATTGCACCACTTTGTAAATTTGGCACAGCGTTTTTGCCAACCTAACACCACATTAGAGTAAAAAAATGACGCTAATGTGGCACAAGGTGGAGCTGGGCCCTTCTTAAATTTGGGCCTTACTTTCATCTTTGTTAGCAATTATCACACCCACCCTGCACTAAAAAACTAATAATCCACCAGCCTTGTCAGGCTTTCATTCAACACACTCCTTACATCAGAGTTGCAAGTCCTCTTATGGACACATTTGTTAGGTAAAACAAAAAAACAAAAAAACACAAAAGAGGGGTCTCTCTGAGTCACCAAGTATTCTATTCTTAATCAAATTCAATATAATATGTAGGGTAATTACTTCGAAACATCCAACTGCCACATTTTAAGACTATGGCAAAATGCACCTCCTATTCACAGTCTAAAACACCCACTTTCCAACAAATACCATTAAGTGAGGCCCAATTACCTATCTTCTCTTCACTAAGGGAAGTCACTTACCACTCCACACAACCCTCGGGCAGTTATCTTGTACCCATCAAAGCTGTCCCACACACCTCCATTGCTCTCGGTCCCTCCCGTTGACATCATCTTTTCATTCATTTCGAAACAGACAATCAGCTTGTTCAAGACTTCACTCTACAGTCCAAAAACCTACCTTCCCATATGCTTTAGTAACTTTGATTGTTCTGCATAAAAATATTTTCCCAATTATTCCAGATGCCACATGCTACTAGCCTAATGTGATCACATTCTAAAAAAGAAAAACACAAACGCAAACGCAAATGAAAACATGACCTTTTAACTTCAACTCCTATCTATCATACCCTGCCAGTGACTAGAACATACCAGATCTCCTTGCGTTGCCACTGCTACTGGGTTGATTAGAAATGTTCACAGTGCTAAATTAATTTCAAAACCATTCTAAAATAAATACAATTAGAAAGATTGTAAGAATGTATCCACTAAGCTACAGAAAATATCCTTCATACCCTAAAGTGTATCTACCCACACCTTGTGTGCTTGTGTTACCGCTCTCCTTTGTCCGTCCTTAAAGACCATCTCTTCATCAATTTTCCATTTAAATACTACATGTATATTATGGTCCAATCATCACTGCCAAACCCATTGGTCAAATTCAAATTAAAATCTCAACCCAAATCACTGAAATGGATTCCCCTTCCAGTCCTCTATTTCCGTTCCCCTTCCTGACTATTCACACATTCAAAGGAGTCACGCTTAATTCCTACTTTTCCAAAACCAGGAAAAAATAAATAAAAAACATCTTCTCACTTAATTTAAAGCTATATCTATTCTGTGAAAAACACTACTAATTCCATAGCATCAAATGTACAGCGTCACATGATCTATGTATCCAGAAAAGATAGACATTCTAATGATACAAAATTGTATCTCCAACCCGAACCTTTACAATGTGATATTCTGATCAAGCCCCTACTTATCACACTCTCAAATATACATATATGTGCTCCTCTTTCAGCAGAAAGGAATGTGAACAGCCTCTAAAATCCCCAGGAAAAAGGATTTATTGCATAAAAAGTGTGTTATGAACCTCCTAATTAAAGCCAGAACTTGATACATACCACCAGTGGGAACAGAATTCCCACATGTCATCACTTATATCCCCCCAACCTAATCACTGTGCCACCTGTGTTGCCTTCATTCTCACTTGATTATTACTGAAAAATATATTCCTAGAGACACACCTCTAAATTGCAACACTAAAAATCTTATGCCACTCCATCCATGTAAGAAGAATAAACATTATCATAGCACATAATTACGCCTCAAACCCCAATCTTTGTGAAATGATAGCATATAATTGAGCAAATCACAATACATTTTCCAATGTTAAGTTAGCTTCTTCATCGGAAACCCACACTCACCATTACAAATGGTTGATCTCTCTGTGTTGCCTTCTAATCTGTTCGATTAACATATCGGAATCTATTTGTAAAGACACACATCTGATGGTAGCACCAAGATTTATATGTCTCAGATTACACCATATCTACAAGTGTTTTTCCTGATCATGCCCCTTTGACACGCCCTACATTCCACGGGTATCACCTTGAGTTTGCCGCAAACATACCATTACCATCCTGGCATGGCCCTGTCCTATGTATTTCTTGTTCCAACACTTATCCTATCTTGAAGTGTAGTATGGAGTTCCCTATCCAAATTCAGAACAACCTCATTAGAACCTTTTGTCGCTATCCACCACGTTTTTTTTCGGCGAAGTTGGGGGTTTGTATTGTCCCCTCCCATGGTGTACTTTGATGTGGTCAATACCTATTACAATACATATTACTGACTAGATGGTATTCTTTAAAATGTTTCCCAAGTGGAGACCCCTCATCTTGTTTTCTTATCATATTCAGATGTTCTTTGATCCTCTTGTTTAAGTCAGATAGTTGAGCGTGTTTGTTACATAAACAGATAATCACAGAAATGCAAAACATAGGCGGTCACTTTGACCGCGGCGGTCGCCGCCCGCCAAGCGGTTCACGCCGAAAGACCGCGGCGGCCATTCCGGCTTTCCCGCTGGGCCGGCGGGCGACCGCCAGAAGATCGCCGGCCGGCCCAGCGGGAAAGCCCCTTCAACAATGAAGCCGGCTCCAAATGGAGCCGGCGGAGTTGCAGGGGTGCGACGGGTGCAGTGGCACCCGTCGCGATTTTCACTGTCTGCAAAGCAGACAGTGAAAATCTTTGTGGGGCCCTGTTAGGGGGCCCCTGCACTGCCCATGCCCCCAGGGGCCCCACGGCACCCGTTCCTGCCATCCTGGTTCTGGCGGTGGACACCGCCAGAAACAAGCTGGCGGGAAGGGGGTCGGAATCCCCATGGCGGTGCTGCAAGCAGCGCCGCCATGGCGGATTCCCTGGGCCAGGGGAAAACCGTCGGGAAACCGCCGGTTCCCCTTTTCTGACCGCGGCTTTACCGTCACGGTCAGAATAGCCCAGGAAGCACCGCCAGCCTGTTGGCGGTGCTTCCGCCGCCCTCCGCCAAGGCGGTCATGGACCGCCAGGGTCAGAATGACCCCCATAGTGTTGTAATTGATAAAGGATCTAATCCTGAATCTCTTACTCTGGTAAAAACTGTCAAACTCTTCAATCTTATCGGGAACAAATTTACAGCAAACACAATTCTGACACCTGAAGCACCCTTCCGGTTTGCCCTTTAACCATGTGGATACTCTACTTGGTACATACATATTGTGTGTCACTCGGACTCAAAATATTTTTCAACATCTCAGCTTTTCTAAAAGTACTAAGTGGGCATGAACAAATCAAATCTTTCAAGTGCTTGTCTATCTTAAGTATATTCCAGCATTTGCAAAGCATTACATATATTGCACCATTCTCTGCACAGAACTTGTGACAAATCTCACTTGCTGCTAATTTGACTGATGCAATGCTTTGCCCAAATCTTTCAATAATTCTACCCATGGGATCCCTGAAGCCTTTTTTACCGACTGTATCAGGACCTTCTTAGGATGATCAAACCTCGCCAGTCTCCCAAACGTTTTTTGTACCTCTAGGTGAAAGTCTTCCACATTTGCATAGTTCCTTCTATGTCTAATCAATTCCCCAAAAGAGATATTTCTTTTCTGATTGATAGGGTGCACTGATTTAGAATGTAAAATGCTATTACTAGCCGTGCTCTTTCCGAAAGATTGTGTATGGAGAGTGTTGTTCCCGACATAGAGTTCCAAATTCAAAAATGTAATATTGCTACAATTATATTCCAAGTACACTTCAACATTCACAGTGTTTGAGTTAAGAAATCTGTGATCGGATATTAGCTGATCTTCTGACAATTCCCATACCATCACTACATCATAAATATACCTGACCCATAAACTCACGTTAGTATCCCTTATGAACCAATTCATTCCATGCATGCTCCCTCTCATTCTAACCCACAAACAGGTTGGCATAAGAGGGAGCACATTTCGCACCCATGACAGTCTCACAGATTGGATGATATAATGTATCCTGCTATAGGAAACAATAATTAGGCAGCACAAAGTTCACAAATTCAAGAATCATCCTAGAATGATTAAAAAAAACTAGTTGATTTCATACCCAAGAAATATTTCAAGTTGGTCAATCGGTCTTGATGTCGTGTAGAGACTTTTCACTTCCACTGTGACGAGCCACACCGCTGCAGAGAATATCCTGTCATTTCTTCAACAAGTCTTTAATGCCCTGAACATAGGATGCCAAATTTGAGAGCAATTGTGCTAGAAAAATGTAGATATATTCTGACATTCTTTCTGTGGCAGACCCTATCCCTGAAATAATTGGTCTACAAGGATTATCATTGTCTTTCCTTTTCATATGTTCTTTTCAGATGGACTGACCCAATGTTGTATTTAAATTCAGTAGAGGTAGGTCTAAACAGATATTGTAATTTGGGGGGAAAAGTGTATGTACAAATGTTTTTCTTTAATATGTTTTTGAAGTTTTGAAGAATTTATTTTGTCTCATATGTTCCATTTTTGATGCATTGATTCCCATGTTGTATTTTATTCTTGCAATTTCAGCCCTGAAGAAGCAGTAGTTATCACCAATACGTATTGGCTGGAAGTCTCGTTTTTTCTTTTTTTTTGTTCTAGAATCAATTATTGTTTACAGGGATAAGGTTTATTTAAAGCACTTTTATTTAGCACATGAAAAGAAATCTATTTATGTGGAATTGTAGCATGTACAATTGCTGTAGAACTGGGAAACCGCCTTGTTAGGAATCAATGTTTTCATTGCAAATATATGTATCTGTTTGAATCTTAGTAATAATTGTGATAATGAATTGAAAATATCCAAGTGTATGTGCTCTGTACGAATATTGTATTGCTTTGTATGTACCAACTGGGTGGGCAACAGTCCAATAGGGTAGCTTGCACAGAGTTATTGCTATCTTCACCCATATTTTGTTGTACTGAAATTATATAATTACACCAATAGGTTGCAAAAAATACCTGGACCTGCAAAGCTGTTTAATTACTCAAGCAAAGGTATGCAAAGTTGTCTATTTCACCCTTCGCAAACTTAGCAGTGATCCTCACTTCACATTTGCTTTCGACCAAGAGGATATTGTTTCAGTATTGGAGATCATTTTCAAAATGAAGCAAAATAATGTTCACCTCAACTGAAGCAAGCCCGTCATAATATGCACACAGAAGTTTTAACTGACACTTTAACTTTTGCAGATGTTGTTATGCATAATGCATTGAGCATGAAAACTGTGTGAAAAGCTTGATGGAATGCAGTACTGTAAAAAACTTTGCAAAGTTCAGACATTTTTCTAAGCCCTTATTAAAGGTGGCTAAAAAGATTCCCAATTTCACAAGTGCTTAACGTTACTTTGTTTTTTTTTTTCCAGTAAGGACCTCTATCATTTATAAGTGATGTATAAAAAACAATATCCCAATCTCAAGGTACTGAATTTTCCAACCTCAGAAGTTTTTAAGGTTGAGTTAACCTTACTATGATTTGACTTTATGACCTGAAGTGCAGTGCGGTAGTATCAGTAGGCATTTATTGTAAAGGCCCATCTTAGCATCTCTAATATGAACAGGTATACAAACAATATGATTACAGAAACCAGGATGCAATAAAGATTAGGCTTGGGACCATTTTCTTAAAAAAAGCACATTAGAATACTGAGAGATTTGTTTTGATTTACACATCAGGCAGAGGATTTTAAGGGAGGATGAAATGAGTTACTTACCTGTAACAGGAAATGGAGTTACAGGTAAGTAACTAATTTCTTCTTCAGCACTAGATCTTTTATATGCTTTGCATGCTTGACTCAGAATAGGAAGCAGTTCATAACAATTACAATAAATATAAGAAGGCTGAAAAGAATTGGTGTGATGAACTTTTTTTGTGTATGTAGAACTTTATATATCTACGTATGTCTAAAGAATGCAACGATCCTTCAGCTAACGTTGTTGGATCTGAAATTAATAAGTGTAGTATGACAGGTTTGTTCAAGTCAAAGTGAGTAGGAACTTTGGGTATAAACTCAGGGTTGATATACAGGATGACTTTGTATCTTGTGAATAAGGGAAAGGGTTCCTTGATAATGAGTGCTCACAGTCCTACCCTCCTTTCTGGTGTAAGAAGCTAGGAGAAGGGCGGTTTCCACAGAATGAACTTTAGGCTCCGCTTGTGGATCGGTTCAAAGGGAAGCAACATCAATTGAACAAAGACAGCAATGCCACTGCTGCCACTGCACACCTGAGGAAACCATACAGGCTCAAGCACTCAAAAGAGTCCCTTCATAAATTGTTTTAATGATTCTCAGGAAGAACAGATACGATGAGGCGACTTCTGTTCTTCTAAATCTTGATACTACTGATAGATGGACTTGCACAGATGAAGATTTGAAACACTATTTAGCTAGCATTTGGTGAGTTTGTATGTACATTAGATTAAACCCCTTGTATTTGCACAAGACACAGCAATACTTCTATTTGCCAATGTATGTCTTTACAGTAGCTGGCACTTGTGCTTGGCCTAGGATGTTCCTACATTTCCTCAGATAAATCTGAGCAGCCAAACTCTAGGTGATCATGTACCATGATGTCGGCTTCAATGACTTGGGGTCATGATGGGAGATCTCTATGAGGTATCTAGAAAAGATCTTGGAGTGTGGTTTCAGTGGTATCCCCGAAGGGCAGATAGTTGCAGCAGTGCACTTTACCAATACTGGCTTGGCCACGCCAATCAGGTTTCAGAGATGTATCTTCAACTTCCTCAAAACCCTCGGGATGAAAGAAAATTGAGAAAAGACGTATGCAAAGATGTTGGACCATCTGATTGAAAGGGCATTGCCCATGGTACCTTGCTGCTAAAACCTGCTAGCAAAGCACTGTAATTGTTTGTGACTACGGGTGATGAAGAGTTCAATTGTGGACTGACCTCATTGTCAGAAGATGTTGTCGTCTTGGGACCTGGTGGAGTTCCCATTTGTATAGTCTGCTAGTTGCCAACTGAGAGTGTCCACATGATCATTATGGCATCCCAGCAGGTGTGACACAGCAGTGTTGATTTAGTGAGAAATAGCCCAGTCCCACAGAAGTTAAGCCTTTTCTGTGAGAGGCTGGGACTTAATTCCCCCTTGCTTGGCTATGTAAAAAATAGATGTTGTAGTGTTCTGCAAAGACCTATTAGTCTTGGTAGGAATGCCTGCAGGCACAGTCTTATAACTCAAAGCTCTTTTATGTTGAAATGAGACATCTTTTCTGCATGTGACCAGAGACCTCTGGTCGACAGCTCTTGCAAGAGATCTCCCCAGCTTTCCATAGAAGCATCCATTGTATGATGAAGACTGGAGACATGACATCAGGTTTGAGCAGAATCTCCACCACAATATTACTTGTTTCAGTCGTCCTGTGGCTCTGTCTGTTGCTTTATGAGCTGTCAATTTGTTTCCATTGAAAATCCAGTTCTTGTTGGATGATTCTCAAAAGGGAATGACGTTATGCCCAGTAGAGATTTGTACTGTCTGACCATGATTGATTGCTTAGATAGGTTTTTTGCCACGTCTGAAGCATCAGCACTCTTTCTGGCAATCAGATTGTCTTCCCCAACCATGTGTTGAGTATCTGTCCTAATAACTGAATCTTCATGTTTGGCTCTAAACCAGATTTGTGTTTGTTCACCGTGAGACCTAAACTCTGAAATAGACTAATGCAGGTGTCCAGAGAAGCATTTGCGTCTTCCTTGAATGAGCCTTGACAAGCAAATCATCTAAGTATAGAGGTTCTTGGTGAGCCTGTCATCTGAAAAACTGGAGCTAGGCACTTGGTGAAAACTTGAGCTGCTGATTTGAGGCCGAATGGAAGCACCTTAAATTGAAAATGCTGCCCGCCACTGAGAAGCTTGGGTACTTCCTGTGCCTGCAGTGGATAGTAATATGGAAATACATGGTTTGAACATCCAGGGACATCAGTTAATCTCCACCCTGGATCATCAGAAGCACTTTGTGAAGAGTAACCATTCAAAAAGACTGTTTTTTTCAGAAACTTGAGCAGTTGTCTGAGGTCTATAATAGATCCCTTTTGCCCCATTTTCTTTCTTATCAAGAAGAATCGGGAATTGGGCATTGCCAAGACACTGAACATAGTGGGTGCTTCTTTTTGAGCTTCACTGCTATCTACGCTTTCATCTTTCATTATCTGCTGTAATCTATCCATTAGACCTCACAGGTTTGGGAGCTGCATCATGCCGCACTCACCAGGAGGGCATTTGAGCAGTGGGACCCGGGGAGAGAAATCAACTACACAGCGGCAGCCCCTTCCTGGCTGTGGTACTGATAGCGCGTCCAGTCCTTGTAGATTACTTATACTTGGACACGCCGGAGGTCGGTGAACCTTTTGACCGGGTTGAGTTCTCCTCATCCAAAGAAATCGTCAGATCCCTCAAATCAGTAATCAATAATCATTTATAACCAATAACCAATACTCAATTAATAATCAAACAACAAATTAGATCAATAGAAAACAGTAATTTGACACACCATGACCTTTCAGTCATGAATAACCACACCTGTTTATTAAAAGTTAATGAGTTTATTTCCCTATATTAACAAAGCTAATACGATGTAAGTAAGTCTCAAAATCAAATGATACACATATACAAACATTACTGGCTGTCCATAACGGCGGAAGAAACGCAACCTACGCAAAACTTGGATTATAATGCACTCAGATATAGCAGTGCAAATCACTAATAAAAGCAACTGAGATTCACTAATTGCGTACATTGATCAGCATAACAAGATTTCAATTCAGCACGGTGCATTAAATGAATACCTCAACTAACCTTTGATTAGCATTGGCATGTGGGGCTTCATGCAAAACGAATTTAGTCAAAATAAATTTAGAAAACTTCTAGCTTGGGCTCTGTCAAAATAAGCAGTTGGTACCTAAGAAGGAAAATACAATGAATAATACATTTATCCTTTCATAATTACCAAATACAATCAGCATTCAAGATAAGTCTTCGTCCTTCAGGTACCAGTTCGATCAGCATGGGGCTTCTCCAAAGGAGGGGCAAAGTTAAAGTCAAGTTTTCCTTGCAGCGGCAAGGAATACAGGAGCAAACGTTATTGTATAGGCAAGACGGGGTAAAGTTAAAGTTAAAGTCTCTAGGGTGAGAATTCTTTAGAGTCTCTCTCTTGGGATAGAGAAAAAGCATCAAAGTGTCATCAAAGTAAAAGTGGCAACGGCATCAAAATGGCGTCAAAATGGTGTGTCTTCAAAAATGGCTTCAAAATGGCGTCTTCTCTTCGTCCGGTGGGATTAAGTAAGAAAAGTTCCAAATTCTTCAGGTTCTTCCATTGGAGGGTCCATGGGGTGATTTCTCTTTGACCAATGAATAGTGTCTTTTCTCTTAATACTCATCTACGTGTAAGGTGTCCTTGGAGTTTTGGAACATAACTAGCAACAATGTTGCCAATTAATTCTGCATCAGTGTCTTCATTGTCTGCACCTGCAGAAACTGACCTTGAGCTTCAAAGGGGATGAAAGTTGCCTAACACGCAACTTTGAGATAAGTGTATTCGTCATTCTACTGGAAAAATACAGCTTTTAAAGATTCAAACACGTCTTTGTTAATACAAGTGAAAACTGCGCAGTTAAAATTGAGACCAGGCAACTAGGCCAAAGCCTCTGCTAAATTTAAGCTAAGCATGTAACAGTTTCAATGAGAAAATCATAAAGTGTAACTTAAAATATGACATATTAGTACATTTTGTCGGCTTTTCATAATTAATTAAGCTTGTTTAAACTAATGATGACCTACTTCGTGGGCACGTTTCTCTACACATTTTATTTTTCTTTGCTAAAACACATTGCATATACGGTTTTGTTGCATGATATATAAATGTTTGTTAGTCTTTCTTTTTCCACTTCATCAGTACTCTGGCTTCCCGACCAGTACTGGTGGGGTGCAGTTAGTGAGACCAGAAAAAGAAGAGCTGGTGACAGGCTGGCCTACTGCAGGAAAGATGTTGTGAGAAGGTGCAGCTAACAGCAAAGTCCCAGTGGCCTGCTGGGAGAAGTTGCACGGAAGAGGACACAGTTGACCCCTGCAGGCAGGTCTGTCAGCTATGCGGTGCAGCCCTGGTGCTGTGGGCAGACCAAGCGAGGAAGGTGCCGCCAGAGTGGTACGGTGATTCACACATCCAAATGAAGGGCCCCTTCCTTTGGACCTGAGGTCTGGTGATCAGTGCCCCCAGGTGCCTGGGGGTAAGCCTACTGGGACAGCTCTTTTATCAGGTGGGCTCAGTTAGTGGCTGCTGTCCCTGCAAGGTATCATCTGGGACAATCAGACTGGGAGGCAGTGCAAGCCTCATCGTCCTTTGTGCAGGACATCACACACACAGTTTACATTGACCTGAGCTGGGAAGAGGTGATGGTCCCTGTATTCATGTGCATTGGATGGGCAGGTTGAGGTTGCCCTGGATGCACCTCTGTGCCTCTTCCTCGCCTTGATTAAGACCTATAGTAGGATAAGCAGCACTAGGGGCATGATTTATAACTCAGGTATTTAAATTTTGGCGGACGAGTTATCTGTCACGGTTGTGAAGGAGTAACACCTCTGCTGAGTTCTAAATGAGGCCCTAACTTATTTTGGCACTCGCTTTTTCTTTATCTCGGGTGTGGCGCTCAAGCACGGTGGTGGTGGAAAGGATGCTAGCTAACTCCTCTTTCCCCACGTCTACTGCTGGATCCCTGGACTAGCTAATGTTTGGGCCCTGGATCATCTGTGCCACATTGGTTCATTTGCAAAGATGGTTGCTTCGGTGACAGGATGGAGGCAACTGGGTTTTCTATTGGCTGGAGCAGCTGGATCCATGGGCAAAGTCAAGTAAAAAGGGCCGCAGTCTTCTCAGACAGAAAATGACAAATTCACATGGGGCTTTATTATATATACAGTGCACTTTCCCTGTTTGCACCTTTCAAAAGTTGCTTTGGGCGCAAACAGGGAAAATAAACAATATTATGCAGAATGTGCTGCTTCCGGGGCAGCTGAGAATTTGTGCTGCCCTGGGGGCAGCACTTTCAAGTGAAATATGTAGCAGCTGTTTAAGAGTTGTTCTGTGTTTCACAATCTAGGTGGCAATCCACCAACACTTTCAATAAGGGAGATAAATCTTCTTGCAGGCTGGCGCAGCAAGTCACTGCACCCGCCTGCATGGGGATGTCTGTGGGGGTCCATTGGACCTCCTTTCTCCCCACCAGAGAGTCCCTATTTTTTGACATTTCCAAAAGTGCCTGGACCTGGATGGAGGAGCGGCCAGACCTCGCCCGCTCTCAGCCTTGAAGGACAAACTTAGTTGAGGGTGTGAAGAACAACAGGGATGGAGAAAGCTCCCACATTGCAAATGGAGGATACCTAGATTACATCATTTGGAGGAGACAATGAACAAAAATACCAGCTACCCTTGTCGGAGAAGGCGGCCCTGACGGCACTGTGACCAGATACTCCATGACTCTGCTATATGCTGCTGACTGATGCCCTAGCAACCAGTTAGCCGATGTATATTCAGTTGACTGTCACCTATTTCATTAAACAGTGACACAGGCCGTGGCTATGATTACACCCCCCAAACTTTTTTTTTGTTAACTTTGTGCGTGGGACTGAGCACAGAAGTTAAGGTGCAGTACTTAAATGCCTCAACATGTACTTCTAGTTATCAATGTATAGGGTGGGGGGGCAGGGTGTTGAGGTTATTTTACATTTTAAAGCCCATTTCAGACAATTCCCCAAGTGGCCGTTTAGGTCACATGTTTTCCATGTACACTCCCATGCAAGCAATGCTTCTTCCCTCCCCATGGTAAAACTGGGTGACACACCAACTCAGGGCCTCATAAAGATCTGCACATGAAATGTTAATGGTCTGTAGTGTCTTACCCTTTAAGGAAACTCAGATCTGGCATGACAACCTGGGAAGATACATTGCAGTGATAGGACTGCTCAATGGGATCCTCTTTCTTACGAAGGCTATACACCCCTAAGCACACACTTTCGATTGAATTCCTTAAAATCTTTAGAGCTCTGAAGCTCAGCTCCCTTCTGGGCAGTGGATAATGAGGTGGCCAACTTTCTTGCAAACAGATCTGGTGGTAGGCCTTGCTACTTACGAACCGTCTGTAAGTAGAGCTCTACATGCTATGAATTAGTGCTACACTTTCTATTCAATGGGTATTCTCCCATTGTGATTACTTCCCCATGCCACACACTGTTTTAGGGTTGCTGATGTTCACATACTAGCGAGGAGCCTTTCCAACTACTCGCCAATTGAACTTACACTCTGCTGGGGGCCATGGATATCGCGATTTGCATGGAGAGTCAGTGCATGGTGCTTAACTGACACCTCTTGCCATTGGCTACAAACACAGGCTCTGTACACTCAGCCCAAATACTCTGGGAGTCTCTGAAAGCTACCTTGTGGGTTGGGTAGAATTAGTTGGCAAACTAGTAGATGCCACCATCAACAGCAGGAGGAGTAGACCTTGAGCCTTGCATGTTGAAGCTAGAAAAACACCTTTTGCAGTCATTCTTCTCAGTAATGTTGCACTTAAGATTTGGGCAAAGGCTCTTACTAATCAGCAGATAAGTATGATTCAAACCTTAATCCACCAGTATCAGCTGGGGTTTATGCCAAATTGTGCTATGCAATGTAACATTAGACAGGTCTACAAGGTCAAAATAATAAAGGCAACAGTGACCCCACTTAGCTACACATCCCTCCAATTTTATCTGATTATTTTCAACGTAATCAAGGTGCTCTAACACTATAAGACACCTGTTGCCAAAATGTGTGGACTGGAGTTGGTAAACCAAAACCAGTTCATGCCAAAAAATGAAAACAATAGTGGAGCACACTAAAAATCAATCACTGTGGGTCAAGTGGTTAGACTATTATTTTCTTTGGTTTGTATATGGTGATTATGGTGCACGTGGTGTTTTATAGAATGTTTATAATGATACTTTTATAACTGGTGGCTCTAAGTTTTTGTAAAATTAATTTAATGTTGTTTTTTCATGTTAATATTCAATCACCCTTGAGAAAGTCCTGTAACGGGATAATTATTGCTTATCATAACATGAACATTTGTAAAGAGTAATAATAAATTATCTTTTTAGGAACATATTAAAAAAAAGGACCAAAGTGGTTTGCACCCTTGTGTCTAATAACTGACATTGCCTATGATATTTCTTTGTGATTTTGCTTTACTTATTTGGATTATCTCTATGGTTATATAAAAAATTATAGTCTAACCACTTGACCCACAGTGAATGATTTTTAGTGTGCTCCACTATTGTTTTAATTTTTTAGGTCTCCAGGGTCACTGCTCTCTATGAGAGATGGCCCAGAACCCATGCACTTCTCTTAGCAGATTTCCTCAAAGTTTTTGATTCAATGGGATTGGAGAACCTATTTTTCCTGTTGGACAAAATTACCTTTGGCACTAAATGTATCGGACGTATTTACCTGATGTGCACAGAGCTGGTGGCACAGTTTAAAATAGGGAGCTCAGTGTCAGTTATTTTCCTGGTACAGTGGGGCACTTGCTGGGGCTGTCCACTGTCCCTGCTCCCTTGCTGTGTCAATTGAGCACCTGACTGAGTGGCTCAGGGTAGATGCCCTAATTCGGTGTCTTGAATGGGCCCCTAGGTCCCCATACCAAGTGGCAATCTACGTCAATGACATCCTTATTTTCCTAACTAAACCTCAAGACTCTGATCTTTGGAGTATTTTCGGGACTCACAATCAACAAGGCCAAGTCTCCTGTCTACCCAGTCAGCTGTCTCAAATCAGTGCTCTCTTGGGCTGCAATGATCCAGATCATTTGAGAAGACTTTAAGTTCCTCCGGTCCACATAATGGCAGATATACAAACGGTCTGGAATCAAAATGTATTACGCCAAATAAACAGGTTGTGCAGACACTTGACCTTTTAGTCGGCACTTCCACTGCCTTTTTGGGTCATTCATCAGTCTATAAGATGGTGCCTTTTCTACTAGCTCCAGAATTACCTATATCTCATTCCACAACTCTTTTTCGCTAGGCATGATGCCTCACTGCAGGAGTTTTTTTGGAGCCACCACCCCTCTAGGATTGCCCTCACAAAAAGTTTTAAATCTACATCTGATTACAGTATTACAGCCCCTGACATCACTTCCTATTGTAGGGTATCCTACTTAATGATTTTAAATTAATTTTGGTTTGACACACAAGAGGATTTCGCCTACATAAAATGGGATAGGCAGGGAGCATCGATCCTTCATTCCCATTATGGAGGAACAGCCCTGCCCTCCTTTCCCGCAACCATGAAAACAGTGCTAGCTGTCTGGAACACCACAAATAGGATGGCTATTGATGGTGTAAACCCCTTTGTAGTGTGGGAAAGTACACTGGGCTGCAAGGCTTTAAAGGCTGGGATATCATTGGTATCTCTAAGCTTGGTGATGTCTTGTTCATGGTTACACTGAAATCCTTTGCTGAACTACAAAGCAAACATGCAGCTCCATCATCTTCTTTCACCATACATAGGGAACCTGAAAGACCTTCCAGAGTACAGCCCATTGGAGGCTAAGGTCTTTCCAGAAGACCTGGATGATCATAAAATATCAAAGGTGTACCAAACCTTTATTGTAAACTCGCCGGACTACTTTTATCTGCTTGAGGAGGCATGAGAATGGAATCTGGGCCACCTGACAGAAGACGATTGGTGAGAGTACACCACCTTCTCTAGTGAAGCTGTGATTGCCTCTTACTTTAGAGCTTTTCAGTTAAAATACCTACACAAGACATATTACAGAAGGGAATGGCTCTGGAGGATAGGCATGATTCTGGAAGAGGTACTTGATGTTTGGGATGCATCTTGGGTGGGGATTCCCCAGGGACCTGAAGGTCAATCTTCTATACATAACAATTATTATTAATAGCAATAGATACAAGTTGGCACTACTACAGCTGGGACTTGTTGTGGCTAAAAGGCATATCACCAGGGTGTGGAAGGATGTGGCACCCCATCCTTGGAGGGGTGGAAGAAGGGCCTGGAGTGTTGTATACATTTGGAACACCCTATGTATGTGGTGAGGAGATGACTCCAGAAGCACAACAAAATATGAGCAAATTGGTGTCAGTAAAGAACCATTCTTATCCAGCCGATTAGGGAATCCAGACAATCACTGGATGATGTATTCATGCTCATATGGTCAGGAAGGGAAAGGTGTCCTCATTTTGGAACAAATATGGAATGGAAGAAGCCTGGAATATCTTTTTTGTGAATTCAAACATTGCTAATTTCTGGGTGAGACACTATTTGGCCGCACTGATTTAATTGGAGCTTTACGTTCTCAGTTTGTCCATATGTATGAAAAAATAAATTTATTAAAAAGTTTTATGAAGTAAAAAAGGAAGAATCTGGAGTAAAACTCCTGGTTTCTCTGGGATTTGGAGACCTCCTGGGGAGAATTTCCTGTTGCAGTTCCCTGAAGTGGAGATTATGTCATTTTTGGGTGGACCTCTATCCTCCTTTGAGGGGTTGGGGGAAGATGAATTTCCTGTTAATGCTCTCTGAAGTGGAGGTGATGTTCATTTTGGGTGGGTAGATATGTGGTCTTTGTAGAAAATTCCAGAGTATGTCCTGTGTGTCCCCTTGGCCATACTATTTGGTTCAATGTTATGGACTCCCATGAGGGTCCAAAAAGGGAAACTCCTTTCACCCTCATGCTTTGGAACAGCTGGCAATGGTGTTTCCCTTTGGTAAGAGAAATCTCACTTCTTCCCCAAAGTAAAAGGGAGGAGGTCAAACGCTAACATTTTAGGCAGCTTCCAATTGTAGAATAAGGCTTTCTTGTGGTTCCAGTGGCAATTGTGAATCCTTGGTAAACAAAGCGTGAATAGAAGGCTATTTCTGTTTTGGTCCTACTGCCACAAGAGACCTACGGGTAGCAGCAGCAGGTAGGCCACCTAGGTTGTCTGGGGTGGAAGTTACTGTAATCCACTGTGTCTTGTGCCATGCATAGGTTGCTGCTGGTGAGAGTTATACACTATGTGGGAGGCTTTCAGGACTGCTCTGCATAGTGCTGTGATGGCATCCTCTTCTTCTTCCTCATGACCACCTTTTCTATCTCTTCAGCTTCCCTTTTCTCTCACCACCACTAGCTATTTCCAAGTGATTGAGTGTTGTTTTTCAAATGGGACAGTTGGCCTCAAAAAGAGGTGAATTTTACGTCCTCTTTGCTACTCTCCACACTGACGATCACTGGGGTGTTTCATCATGACCAATTTCCTTACTTGCAAGGCTTTGGGGAACCTCTATGACAGCAATCACTGCAGGTTGAGAGACCTAGATTTGGTGGTGGTAGTATTTTTGTTGCTAAGGCTTAATGTGGCACAAGGGGTTGCAAAGAGGAACAATGCAAGCATTGCATGACTTTTTAAATCTGGTGCAGGGAAAAGGCCACCATAGCGCCACCTTAACATAAAAAAAGTGACGCATGGTGGAGCAAGGGGTTTGTAAATATGCCCCCATATCTTTGAAAATCTGGCACTGCCATGCTCTTTTACTCAGTGCAGTGCATCAACTTCACTTACTGCATTGTGTTGCATGAAATGTTAGTAAATATACCAATCAAAAATTTGGCTCAGGTGTCCAGACATAAATTTAGTTTCAGAACTTGTACAGTGCTCCACTGCCTTTTGATATGTTGCACTAGTGGAACAACATATACATACATGCAGGCAGATAATCAGTGCTTGTTTAAAAAAGGCAACATTTCAAAGAATGAGGGATAAATCCATCCAAGGTTCCAGCCCGGAGCATTTGTCCAGCAGGTTACATTGTGGCACTAGAAGAGTCTGGGATTAGAACACTTTGATCATGTTATGTAGACATTTCTACTTGTTCTCTTCATTGTCAGTTAACTGGAAATTTTAATTTAAAAACTTCACAGAAACACTGATTGCAATAAAATTGAATCCCTCCATTCACAGTCTATGACTTCCTACCAGTCGTCCACAATCAGCTGCTGAAGTGCATTTACCTCAGGGCCTAGGACACCTCACAAGCTGTAGAAATGATAGCTACACCCCTGACAGGGATGGCTTTAGTGCTAGTGCTGGATGGTGCGAGAATATTTGTTGTGCCCTGATCCCAAAAAAGCCTTCTTCACCAAGGATTCAATCAATACCACCCTCTAATGGTGCCGCACATCTCTACATAGACCCACTCTTGTGGCTCCCTCCAATGGTGCCCCTCATCTCTACATAGACCCGCTCTCATGCGTAGTTAATTTTGTTTACAGAGCTACTCATTCCAAGTATATAGGGTAGAGTAGGGTGTTGGAATCCATCATATCACACACATATTATGCAGACAAAATAACTTGTATAAGTTTGTAAGCCAAGTTTGTAGGCCAATGCATAGGGAATGTTACTTGAGACCATGGCCATTGGAATTATGCATTTCTGAGGCTGTAGCAATCTTCGGAATACTATAGATTTGCAGCATGTTCAGCAGATTTAACTAAAAATAACTAAAAGAGCAGCAACACATGGTTATGTGCAGTAGAAGACACTTTACACAACTCAACTTGTCTCCTTTCTGTTACCTAGTGCTACATTTGGGTGTTAAACTGGTACTAATGAGGTGCAACCAATGCCCAGATTGTATTAATAAGTTTAAAAATGACATAATAATTAAGTAATACTATCACAAAATGTCCACATTACGCCGCCTAATTTGCCTTTTCTTGACACATTATTTACTCAAACCTGCTGCATAATTTGGCTCTCCCCTGACGCATAATTCCAGTGTCCCTGCTTAAGCAAACAGGACCACAAAGTGTAGGAGTCACATGTCATCCCTACTAGAAGGTATTATATGTTAAGAGTGCTTAGTCTGGAGAATTACAGACTCAGGATTTAAAACATAACATAGTGATTGGAGTTATCTTTACTAATAAGTAATTATTATTAACCAAAGGAATCCTATTTAGCAACTTTGGAATAATGAAAAATTTAAATGAAGCAATAAAGGCTGTAAACCCATGCTGTTCATTTTCCATGCTGCTATTTGATTTTGGTTCATAGCTCACTGTGCTATAGTAAGATTGTATCTTATGAACTCCAATTAGCAAAAGTGTCCATGTGACAAAAACAATAACCCACTGAGCTGTCTCCATAAAAAATAATTATTTGATTTGCATGTCACACATTGTGCTTCGCTAGAGGCACACTATCCCTCTGTGCTACTTTATGATGAGTCAAAACACAGACAGAACAAAACTCAGATCTCTCAAACAAATACACTAATTACCAAAGTTAAAAATTACGTTTTTATTATGGCCTATAATATTCTGGCACATAATCTGATATCTGTGCTTTAATCATGTAAGAAGTGTCAAAATGCATCTGTGGCACCAGCCGCTGAATAAAAGCAGAATGCCATGCCCTAGGCTGGGGCAGGAGGAGGCCCAGCAAATACTGTAACTGCACAGTGAGGCCCATTATTGTTCTCTATATGTTAATAGGCCAAACAGAATGATAATGGACCGATAGAAGCCTGTGACAGGCCGGGGAGGGGCTGCTGTAGGCGATTCAGACAGTTCACAGCAGGTGTGCGAGCTGGACCCTGTGGTGAATGGTAAAGAACCCTGGGGCTTTTTGCAGGGGGATAGAGCAGCTCCCTGCAGGTCCCAAAAATGCAGACCAAAGGTGTCCGTGAAAGGAATCATCATGGACAATGAAATTTACAGCAGAATGGTCACCCTAGCTTCATGTGCCAATGTCCGCCCTCGAAGTTACATGTGTGGTGCCAATATAGGTGCACCCCAGCATGCTGACATCAGTTTTTTTTTCCACGACTTTCCACACCAGATGCATGGAGCAATGTGGAAGACTGACCATTGGTGTGTAAATCTAAGGCCCTGATACATATTAATCCTTAACTCTATAATCCAGTCGCAGAGCGGGAAGGATGGGTGGGTCGGTAAGGAATCAGGAGCTAGATAGAGTCTCTACCAGATAAGGCATTACTGAAGGTATGTAACTTGTTCGTCTGATAGAGACTTCTAGCTGCAGATTCCTTAGCTGAGAATAGATTTCCAATCGGTGTAGGAGGCTGGCTCGCTATCTAGTGTACAAAAATGATGTGCACTGTTCAGAGAGTCCAAGCGACCCCACGTTGTTTTACAGAGGTAAAAATAAACACCTAATGCTCCAATTTCTATGACAACTTGGTCGAGCAGTTAGGCCAATCATGAAGAAGTGCTAAGCATTTGTTGTACTCGCAGTATCAATAAATGAGGACACACACTCAAAAAAATAACTCGAGATCAATTTACAAAAATACTTTAGATTTTATACAATTTTCAAGATCATCAAAATTGGATAAGTACTTTTTAAGTTATGATTTTTCAAAGTTTATCAAAAATAGTATTTTTGTGAGTAATTACGCACCATAGGAATCAATAGAAGAAACGTTTTAAAATGCATATAAAATCAGACAATGTGCTTACCAATGTCTCCTTTCATTTATAGGTTATGGTCATCAAGATGTTCTGTAGAACACCCAGAGAAGTTTGATCGGCTCACGGTTTCTGCAGAAGCAGCTGCTGAAAATTCCTTAGAGCTGGAACAGGGACACTGCGGGGGCCCACTTGGAAAAGCAATACAGGCGGACTTCAAGGTGATTCCAGTGGATCCTTTGGAGTGCAGAGGTCGCAAGGGGTGAGGGGCCCTTAGAGCACAGCTGGTACTTCATTGCAGGGCTCAGGAAGGCCAGGTACAGAGCATATGTAAGCCAAAAGCTGTGCAAGGGTACCCTTGGAAGCAGAGGCAGGTCACTTTGAGGGTGGATTGCAGGTCAGCTCTGGTGGGTGGTTCTTACGTTTCCTGAAGTCCCTCCACTAGGGCTTGCCCCTGGTCACTTGGGAGTCCAGATTGGACTTTTCTTCTTGGTGTCTGATATTGGGAGTCCAGTACCCTGGTCTATTGTATGGATCAGCCACTGGAGGTTGCAGTGCCACCAAACCTGGCACACTTGCAGCATTTGTACTCTGTGTCCATTGGGTTGAAATAGGTCTGGCTGATGCATCTAGTTTCTTGGTCAGAGGCCAGTCAGTGAACTGGACTTCACTGGTCTTTTGCTTCTTTGTTGCAGGGAATGATGCCTTCATTCCAGAGGAAGATCTTTCACGATTTTCAGAAGGGTGGAGGTCCACTGGGGTTTTGTAGATTCTGTCCGATGTCCATGCAACCCCTAAGCTACGATTGTCGGGTCCTGGATGCAGCAGGCATGGTCTAGCACCTTTTTTGTTGTGTACCAGGAGTGCAGATCTCAGGCCATGGGTCTTCTTTGTTGCAGGCCTTCTTGTGCCCTTGGAATCTGATCTGCAGGTCTAAGGGTTCCCACTAAATACTGCATTTAATGGGCGTTTAGGGGAGTCCCTAACAGTGACCAATGGGTCATCTACCTAAGGGTGGTTATAGCCACTATGTTACAACTTCCTGTGGGCGGAGGTCACTTTTCTATCCATGATTGGCTATTTTCTGACCATGCAAGATGGAGGAAAATTAAATGGAGAGGTCATCTCGCATGCAACACCTTAGGGGTGATGCAAGCTGGGAGTGCCCACTCCTTCTGTCCTTTCTTCATTTTCCTACCGTTGATCCCACCGAAAGTGGGGGTTTGCAATGGGGATGGCCATCTGCTGCTAGCAGCAGGGCTGGGTTGTTTCAAAGCCGGGGGTGGGGAGTTTCAAAGGCGGCAAGCCTTTTGAAGTTTGTTGGCAGGGCAGGGCGCAAACCAGTTTGCATTTATTGTTCTGAGTTATTTGATACCAAACAACCCAGGGCTCAGAGCAGCCATCATGTAGCTGTGTAACTCATAGTGACCAGTGTCTAGCACATGCATTTAAAATGGCTGGTCTGTTCACTTTCTATGTCCTAGGTTTGGCAAGTACACAGTAGGGGCATATTGCTCATGCATCTATGCCTTCACATGCATTGTAGTGCACCCCGCCTTAGAGCTGGAAGGCCTGCCAGAGAGGTGGCTTACCTATATTGCATGCAGTGTATAGTGGACAGGTCACACAGGCTGTGTGCCATGTCAGTTTTGCATTTTAGGTTTGCACCAGGGCACTCAGCCTGCAATGGCAGTGCTGGGTGCCCTTGGATGCATGTTCCCTGATGGTGCTGCTCCCAGTGGCCTACCCTTAGTACCCCATGCCCTGGGTATCTAAGTACCATTCACTAGGTTTTGCAGATTGTGCCAATGCATCACAACAGTTTTGGGTAAGAGGTCTGGCCCAGATAACCTGGTTAGCAGGGGCACTGAACACTAACAACTTTGAAACCAAATCAAATGCACGGCAAAAAGTGGGGGGATAACCATGTCAAAAGAGGCCCTTTCCCACAATTGGTACTTCCCCGGAGTGAGGCTGCAATACGGATTATACTAAGAAGTCTTACAGGACTGAACAGGTAAAATGACCACCACGATCTAGACAGTAGTGCTTCAAAAATATAGATATGGAGGACAGTAACTCCATGAGTTAACACAGTGGTTGCAGCTTTGGCTCTGGTAGAGAGAGCGTGCAAACCCTAAGGGGATTGTCTTTTGGCCAATGAATAGCGGATTTTGATGCAGAGAACTATCCATCACGGGATGGTTCCCTTTTGTACTCTCTTCTCTTTCTTCGCTAGGACATACGCAACAAAAAGTTGATTGTCCACACGAAATTCAAGAGTGCGATCAAGGTTTAACAACAATTCATTTTATGGGTCCAGTTGGTGAAGTCTCTCCTCTCCTTTATAGGGATGAGGTAGAGTGCAAAAGGTAGGCTGAGTGACGGACTGGCCTACATGGAAAGGAGCAACCACCTTTGGTAAGAAGGATGCCCTAGTTCGAAGAACCAGTTTGTAAGACTAAAAAGTGAGAAATGGAGGATGCAGAGTGCACCTGAGGCTCACTGACTCTCCAGGCAGATGTTATTGCCACTAAGAAGAGTGTTTTGATTGTCAGAAGCCTGAGGGGACAGTTGTGAAGCGTCTTAAAGAGAGCACATCTCAAGAAAGTGAGAACTGGGTTGATGTCCCAATGGGACAAAATAAAAGGCACTGGTGGAAACATGTTTGGAAACCTTTCTGGAACCTATGTACAATAGAGGTTTTGAAAAGGGGTGGCACCTGCAGAAATGCCGAAATTTCAGAAAGGTAACCTTTCAACTTGTCCGAGCAGAGCCCTGCTGGGCTAAAGTAAGAATAAACAAGAGAACCTGAGAGCGAGCTGCACACCATGCCATGAACTTGCTCCAAAAGGCAGGCATATATTGTCTTCATGAAGGGACGCCTGGCAGCCAAGATAACAGTGCAGACTTTTGGCAGAAGGTTGAAAGCTGCCAATTGTCACCTTTCAATCTCCACGCATGAAGGCAAAGTGTTTACAAGTTTGAGTTCAGTACCCTGCCCTGCGCTGTGACAGAAGATACTTCTGACGAGGCAGCCTGATCAGAGGACCAATGTTCATGCTCAACAGATTGGGATACCAGACTTTCAGTGCTCAAATCAAAGCCATAAGAATGACATGGGCTTGGTCATTCTTGATCTCTGGGCAGAAGTCGTACAGGAGGCCTGAGCTCCACTCGAAACAAAAAATAATTTCTGTGAAGGAGCTGCCTTGAAAAGTCCAGCATGCACAACTGTGCATTCTCAGCAGAGACATACAGATCTAACTAAGGATTTCCCTACTCTAGGAAGAGACCTTGAGCCACCATCCAATTGAGATATCATTCATGACTTGATAGGCATCAATAGCTGAGTTCACCCACTCTGGTGCTCAGAGAGCACGCAAGTTGTTAAACCACTAGGGATATGCCCTGGTATTCCAACCATGTCCAGAGAGCAAGGCATCTTGATATAGGGTCCACTACCCCCTCCCCCCCTTTGTTGTAATACCAGATGGTGGTGGTGTTCTCCATGAACACCTATAACAGCCTTCCCTTGATTGAAGGAAGAAAGGCTTTCAATGCCAACAGGATCACTCAAACCTCCAACAGATTGAGCCTGGATTCCGCTGGAGACCACAGTCCTACGATCTCAACCTCTCCCAGATGGCCACCCCAGCTCATGAGTGGCACATCTGCCACTACAGTTAGTTCTGGTTGGGGAAGGGAGAGGGGTCTGCCACTGACATAATTGTGGTTCCTCAGCCACCACCTCATGTCTTTTGTAGTTCCCTGTGGGATCTGGACCATGTCAGAAAGGATCCCCTGATGCTTCTCCCACTGGGATTTCAGGTCTCACTGCAAAGTCCGCATATGCCAATGGGCATGTGTCACAAGCAAGATGCAGAAGGCCATGAGGCCCAACACCCTCATAGTCAATCTCACTGAAATCCAGGATAGAGATTGAAATATTGGTATCACAGCCTGAATATCCTGGACTCGCCGCTCGGGAGGGTGGGCCCGAAACTGCACTGCACTGTGTCCAGAACAGCTCTGATGAAAGGTAGTGTCTGAGAGGGAGTCAGGTGTGACTTCGGCATATTGAGTGTGAACTCCAGCCAGTTCCTACAGAGAGTTCGGTGCAGGCAATATGTTGGAGGCAAGTCTGCCTCCAACAGCCAATAGTCTAGGTAGGGGAAGAATGGAACCCCTGACCCTCAGAGGTACGCAGTAACCTCCACCATCACCTTGGTGAACACCCGAGGGGTGCCGGTAAGGACAAAGGGGAGCATGGCAAACTGAAAGTGTTCTTGGCCCAAGTGAATTGCAGTTGATGCCTGTGTGCAGGCAGGATGGGGAGGTGGACATAGGGATCCTGCAAATCCAAAGTTACCATCCAGTCTACCAGATCCAGGACAGACAGGTTTGGATGGACCATGAACATCTTGAATTTCTCCTTTTTTAGGAAGAGGTTGAGAAGGCATAGGTCTAGAGTAGAAGCCTCCTTCCTTCTTGGGCACCAGAAAGTAGTGGAAATAGCAACCATGACTCACTTCTGATGTGGGCACTCTTTCTATTACTCCCTTGACCAGAAGAGCTAACACTTCTTGACAGAGGAAGGAGAAATGCTCCTCCGTCAGCTTGTCATAAGTGGGTGGCATAGGGAGAGGGGTGGTCACAAAGGCGAGGAAGTAGCTCCTTTGGATGAGCTGCAAAACCCAATGGTCAGATGTTATTGACCTTGAGTGGTACAGGTGATGGCGTATCCTACCACCTACTGGATGCCCATGATGGTCAGAGGGCAAACTAAAGGGATTGGGAGGGTGCGGGTGCCGGGGAAGTAGTGTGCTGGCCTGACTTCGGGCAACCTACACCCAAGTGGTTTTTGGGAACTGCATCCTCAGCCACAAAAAGATTGCAAAACATTTTATCTCTGGTGGCTGGGAGTATAGAGATGCCGTTGGAAGTCCCTTCTGTGGAAGGAGACTGGGGTTGGTGAGGGGCCATAGAAATGGCCAAGGACCTGGCTGTAGCCCTACTTTCCTTAAAACGCTCCAGTGCTGAGCCCGCCTTTTCACTGAACTGATGGGAGCCATAAAAAGGTCCTCTCAATAAGTGAAGCCTGGATATCCCCTGAATAGCCAGTGGTTTCTCAACCAGGTGTGGCGCCTATGAACCCCCGATGATGGAATCACACTGCCCAGTTGTAGGAAAGTACCATCTTGCCTGGCATGTTACCCCCATATTTCACTGTATATATGTTGTTTTAGTTGTATGTGTCACTGGAACCCTGCCAGCCAGGGCCCCAGTGCTCATAAGTGTGCCCTGTATGTGTTCCCTGTGTGATGACTAACTGTCTAACTGAGGCTCTGCTAACCAGAACCTCAGTGGTTATGACCTCACATTTCTTTCCAAATTGTCACTAACAGGCTAGTGACCAATTTCACCAATTTACATTGGCATACTGGAACACCCTTATAATTCCCTAGTATATGGTACTGAGGTACCCAGGGTATTGGGGTTCCAGGAGATCCCTATGGGCTGCAGCATTTCTTTTGCCACCCATAGGGAGCTCTGACAATTCTTACACAGGCCTGCCACTGCACACTGAGTGAAATAACGTCCACGTTATTTCACAGCCATTTACCACTGCACTTAAGTAACTTATAAGTCACCTATATGTCTAACCTTTACCTAGTAAAGTGCTAAGTTACTTAGTGTGTGGGCACCCTGGCACTAGCCAAGGTGCCCCAACATTGTTCAGGGCAAATTCCCCGGACTTTGTGAGTGCGGGGACACCATTACACGTGTGCACTATACATAGGTCACTACCTATGTATAGCTTCACAATGGTAATTCCGAACATGGCCATGTAACATGTCTAAGATCATGGAATTGCCCCCCAATGCCATCCTGGCATTGGTGAGACAATCCCATGATCCCCCGGGTCTCTAGCACAGACCCGGGTACTGCCAAACTACCTTTCCCGGGGTTTCACTGCAGCTGCTGCCAACCACTCAGACAGGTTTCTGCCCTCCTGGGGTCCAGCCAGGCCTGGCCCAGGAAGGAAGAACAAAGGACTTCCTCAGAGAGAGGGTGTTACACCCTCTCCCTTTGGAAAAAGGTGTCAGGGCTTGGGAGGAGTAGCCTCCCCCAGCCTCTGGAAATGCTTTGATGGGCACAGATGGTGCCCATCTCTGCATAAGCCAGTCTACACCGGTTCAGGGATCCACCAGCCCTGCTCCGGCGCGAAACTGGACAAAGGAAAGGGGAGTGACCACTCCCCTGACCTGCACCTCCCCTGGGAGGTGCCCAGAGCTCCTCCAGTGTGCTCCAGACCTCTGCCATCTTGGAAACAGAGGTGCTGCTGGCACACTGGACTGCTCTGAGTGGCCACGGCCAGCAGGTGACGTCAGAGACTCCTTCTGATAGGCTCTTACCTGTGTTGCTAGCCTATCTTCCTTCCTAGGTAGCCAAATCTCCTTTTCTGGCTATTTAGGGTCTCTGCTTTGGGTAATTCTTTAGATAACGAATGCAAGAGCTCATCAGAGTTCCTCTGCATCTCTCTCTTCACCTTCTGCCAAGGAATCGACTGCTGACCGCGCTGGAAGCCTGCAAAACCGCAAAAAAGTAGCAAAGACGACTACTGCAACCTTGTATGGCTGATCCTGCCACCTTCTCGACTGCTTTCCTGGTGGTGCATGCTGTGGGGGTAGTCTGCCTCCTCTCTGCACTAGAAGCTCCGAAGAAATCTCCCGTGGGTCGACGGAATCTTCCCCATGCAACTGCAGGCACCAAAAGACTGCATCACTGGTACTCTGGGTCCCCTCTCAGCACGACGAGCGTGATCCCTGGAACTCAGCAACTCTGTCCAAGTGACTCCCACAGTCCAGTGACTCTTCAGTCCAAGTTTGGTGGAGGTAAGTCCTTGCCTCCCCACGCTAGACTGCATTGCTGGGTATCGCGTGATTTGCAGCTGCTCCGGCTCCTGTGCACTCTCCCAGGATTTCCTTTGTGCACAGCCAAGCCTTGGTACCTGACACTTTAACCTGCAGTGCACGACCTCCTGAGTTGTCCTCCGGCGTCGTGGGACCTTCTTTTGTGACTTCGGGTGAGCTCCGGTTCACTCTTCTTCATAGTGCCTGTTCTGGCACTTCTGCGGGTGCTGCTTGCTTCTGAGTGGACTCCTTGTCTTGCTGGACGCCCCCTCTGTCTCCTCACGTAATTGGCGACATCCTGGTCCCTCCTGGGCCACAGCAGCATCCAAAAACCCTAACTGCGACCCTTGTAGCTAGCATGGCTTGTTTGCGGTCTTTCTGCACGGAAACACCTCTGCAAGCTTCTTCACGATGTGGGACATCCATCCTCCAAAGGGGAAGTTTCTAGCCCTCTTTGTTCTTGCAGAATCCACAGCTTCTACCATCCAGTGGCAGCTTCTTTGCACCCACAGCTGGCATTTCCTGGGCATCTGCCCACTCCCGACTTGATCGTGACTCTTGGACTTGGTTCCCTTGTTCCACAGGTCCTCTCGTCTGGAAATCCATCATTGTTGCATTGCTGGTGTTGGTCTTCTTTGCAGAATTCCCCTATCACGACTTCTGTGCTCTCTGGGGAACTTAGGTGCACTTTGCACCCACTTTTCAGGGTCTTGGGGTGGGCTATTTTTCTAACCCTCACTGTTTTCTTACAGTCCCAGCGACCCTCTACAAGGTCACATAAGTTTGGGGTCCATACATTATTCGCATTCCACTTTTGGAGTATATGGTTTGTGTTGCCCCTATACCTATGTGCTCCCATTGCAATCTATTGTGACTATACATTGCTTGCACTGTTTTCTATTGCTATTACTGCATATTTTTGGTATTGTGTACATATATCTTGTGTATATTTCTTATCCTCATACTGAGGGTACTCACTGAGATACTTTTGGCATATTGTCATAAAAATAAAGTACCTTTATTTTTAGTATATCTGTGTATTGTGTTTTCTTATGATATTGTGCATATGACACCAGTGGTATAGTAGGAGCTTTGCATGTCTCCTAGTTCAGCCTAAGCTGCTCTGCTAAGCTACCTTTTCTATCAGCCTAAGCTGCTAGACACCTCTTCTACATTAATAAGGGATAACTGGACCTGGTACAAAGTGTAAGTACCCCTTGGTACCCACTACAAGCCAGGCCCGCCTCCTACACAAGTGAATCTGTGGTGTCCACCCAACAGCTTATGGTGAACTTGGTTGCATCTCTCCCATCAGCAATTCTTTGAGAGTGTAAGGCTTGGGCCTCCTCCAGATCATGGGCAGCATCTGCGCAACCACATCCCAGACAGTATGGAAGTATCAGTCCAAGAGGCACACCGCGTCCACTGACTGCAGAATAAAACATCACTGTCCCAATGATATCCAGCCTTTTGGGATTCCCTATCCGGTTGAGGGGTTGGGAATGCGTCTGGTTTAATTTTGGAAGTGGAGGCTTGGACCACCAAGTTCTCAGAGGTGGGCTGCTGTGTGACATAATTTGGGTCCCTGGAGTGAGGTAATGGTGGTGGACAATGGCACTATGCACAGGAGCCCCTATGCAGTGCTTGGACTAGGTCCCAAGTAGGACATTAGTAAGGGCTTCTTTAAGTAGGGGTAGTTGTTCTGTGGAAGCAAGTCCATCAAGACATTTGTCTTGACTGCCCCTGAGGGTAGCGTAAGGTACAGAACCTCAGCCACCCTCCGCACCACCATTGCAAATGAGGCACCTTCCTCCGTAGCCACAGAAGGGGGAGAGACCAGGACAGTGTCTGAGGATTTGTTCAGTCCACTGGCATCCACCAGATGATCATACCAGGTGTCCTCAGGATATTCTAATGTTTGATAATCATAAGGGGCTGCAGCCCACTCTCACTCATCACCCAATCCAGGCCTGTCA
The DNA here is from genome assembly GCF_031143425.1 of Pleurodeles waltl. Taxonomy (NCBI): domain Eukaryota; kingdom Metazoa; phylum Chordata; class Amphibia; order Caudata; family Salamandridae; genus Pleurodeles; species Pleurodeles waltl. The sequence continues at coordinate 1,620,873,360 of NC_090445.1, forward strand.
TAGTAAAAATGCACTGGTTCTGATCTGCGGAGCCTTCCCCCAGTTAGTGCCACAGCTGGCATCGCATAATGCCGGTCTGGCTCTGTATTGGAATTGGGAATGATGATGGGGTTGGTGGAAACTGCTAGGAGTCATTGGCCCCGGGGGCATCTGCATTGGATCGGCACTGAGGAAGGTTGAGGTTTCTTGAATGGCGCCACTCCGTATCCAACAATTAATCCTTGGGGCCTGATGGGGAAACCAGCCAGCGGAAGATCATTAGGGGCCCCTCTCGAACTCGTGAGGCAAGAGGTGCCCCAGAAGAGGTGCATGGCCTCATAGAGATCTTTAAGTAGGGCAAGGGCCGTTCTGGCTCTGAAAATTCAGGGAGGCGTGGAGACGGCCGAAGCTCCACTATAGAGCTAGGCCTTGACTGCCAACGTCCTCACTATTTATCTGAAGACTAGTGCTGTGATGTGGAAGATCTTTTCAACTTCTTTTTCTTCTTGTGGGACTCACCCGACGTCAACGACGACTTGCAATGGGACGATGATCGCTGGATACGACTTTGCAAACAATCTTGGGACCTTCCTCGTGACCGGGATTTGGAGCTTCACTGAATCATTCAACATTGGGCTTTAAGGAACTTGAAGGATCATTCCCTCAGCGACTTGGGATGCATTGCATGGCCATCCTCGTATGTCTTGGTGTTGTGATCTTAATCAAGACACCAGAGGCAAACCAAGTACAGGTCTGTCACTAACATCTGTCGGCGACAGGTGCCACATCATTTTAAAACCTGCCTTTCTGGTGGACATCCTGCAAATCAGGAGACTCAGGGGGTCATTACAACCCTGGCGGACGGTGTTAAAGCGGCGGTAAGACCGCAACCAGGCCGGCGGAACAAAAAAGGGAATCATGACCGTGGCGGAAACCGCCAACATAGACAGCCACTTTAACACTCTGACCGCCACGGCGGTACAGACAAGCAGTGCGGCGGTCACCGCCAACAGACAGGCGGAAGGCAATGTACCGCCCACAGTATCACAACCTGCCAATTCGACACCTTTTCCGGGGCGGATTCACCGTGGATAAAAACACGGCGGAAACAGCTTTTGCAATGGGAAAACGCTCACCTTCTACACATCCCACGAGGAAGGAGGACACCATGGAGCCGGAATTACAAATCCTACCTGCCCTTGTCTTCCTGCTCATTTACGAACACCAGCAACAGCGGCGCCGGAGACAACGGTGAGTACTGCACCTACGACATAGGGGAGGGGGGAGGCAAAAGTCACGGACACACACGCAACACCCCCACCCTCACCCTCGCACATTACAACACACACACCAATGCATTTCCCAAATCACAGGGACAACCCACAACCCCCCCGGAAGAATGCAAAGACCAAAGGAAATCCGTTCAAAAATTGTAATGTATCAAAATACAGTTACCAAATATATACAGATATATATACACATTCCAGCTCTTATACATTACGAGAAGTAGTGCAGGTATGCACATATCAATGTCCGTGCACCACTGGGCCAAAAATGCATGGGCGAGGCCCACATTAGATGCCTGTCCACAAACGGAGAGAACACTGATGGGGCATCAGATAGAAATACAACAGGAACCTCAGGGGGAAGGGGGGGGGGCACCTCAGCCGGATGACAGTACCACGCCAGATCCACGACAGGGCTCCATGCCCACTGTTCCATCCTGGGGAGTGCAAAGCCACAGTCTCTCAAGTCTCTACAGTAGGTGGGTTGCCCACTGTACCATCCTGGGGAGTGCAAAGCCACAGTCTCTCAAGTCTCTACAGTGGGTGGCTTGCCCACTGTTCTATCCTGGGGAGTGCAAAACCACAGTCTCTCAAGTCTCTACAGTGGGTGGCTTGCCCACTGTTCCATCCTGGGGAGTGCAAAGCCACAGTCTCTCAAGTCTCTACAGTGGGTGGCTTGCCCACTGTTCCATCCTGGGGAGTGCAAAGCCACAGTCTCTCAAGTTGATGACAGTCTCCACTGGTTCTGTAGGTGGACTGGTGCCCAGAGTGCTACATCCTGTTAAGGACAGACGGAGTGGATGCATGTCCCCACTGGTTCTGGAGGGGGAATGGTGCCCACACTGCATCAGGCTCCCCGTGACGCTTCCTGTTCCGTCACTGTCCCAGCTGTACATGGGATAACGATGCTTCATGTGGCGGTGTTTTCATTCTTCAGCGGTGCTCTGCCCTGTTCAGCGGTGCTTTGCCATGTTCAGCGGTCTTCACCATGGCGGTGAGTTCCTTGTTCAGCAGTGCTTTGTCATGGCGGTCTCTGACCTGTTCAGCGGTTCTCTGCCCTGTTCAGCGGTGCTTTGCCATGGCGGTCTCTGACCTGTTCATCGGTTCTCTGGCCTGTTCAGCAGTGCTTTTGCATGGCGGTCTCTGACCTGTTCAGCGGTTCTCTGGCCTGTTCAGCGGTGCTTTGCCATGGCGGTCTCTGACCTGTTCAGCAGTTCTCTGCCCTGTTCAGCGGGGCTTTGCCATGGCGGTCTCTGACCTGTTCAGCGGTTCTCTGCCCTGTTCAGTGGTCCTTTGCCATGGCGGTCTCTGACCTGTGCATTGGTGTGTGGCATGACGGTCCCTCACTGACCAGCGGGGCTGTGGCTGCCGGGGCCCTCCTGGGCACTGACTCCGGTGGTGGTCTCCTGACCAGTGACGATACTCCTGCCCTCGGTGGTCTCCTGACCAGTGACGATACTCCTGCCCTCCTGGGCACTGACTCCGGCGGTGGTCCCCTGACCAGTGACGACGGTGCTAGCGGTGGCGTCCCGTCCGCCGGGGAGGATGGCGCCCTCCTCCGCCGTGCTGCTCTTACCAGACAGCGCAGACTTCTTCTGGCACTTCACAACCTTTGGAGGAGTCACAGCTGACTCTGCAATCCCCCTGGGACCCTTGTGAGCAGTTTTGCCGCCAGGAGTCTTCACCCTGTCCCGTCGGCCACTTTCCAACTTGAGATGCTTTACAGGGGGTGGACTGGCAGTGCTTTGGCTCCGTGTCACACTGCCTGCCCTGGTGGCAGGTGCACTCCACACACCTTGAACACACACCACTGGTACTGGAGTCTTTTTGGCTGAGGCGCTACTACGTGGCTTATGAATTGGAGGGGTGGAGGTGGGGGCAAAGAGGTCAACGTTGCTGAGGGAGAGTTTCTGACGAACACTGGGATGGGTAGCTGGAGGGGGTCTGGGAGTGGAGGAAGAGGAGGTGGATGTAGGAGGTGTCACTTTAGGTGTTTTGGGTGCAGGTACTGGAGGCTGTCGTGAGGTGGATGGATGTTGGGTGTGTGGGTGGCCGCGTTTGTGTACTTTGGGAGGGGGCGTCACAGACACACTGGGAGAAGACACAGGGGATGTGTAAATGGTAGTGGGGGTGGTGAGTGCAGGTGAGCCTGGTGTGGTGCTGGGTGTTCTGGTGCGAGTCCTAGTGCCTGTAGATGTACTGCATGCAGGTGAGATTGTAGACAAGACTGGGAGGGAGGAGGGAGACGACGAGGAGGGGGACACAGTGGAGGCAGTGGATGTTGCTGTGTCTGTATGTGCGTGATGCTTTTGTGAGTGCCTGTGGGATGTGTGGTGCCTATGTTTGCCTGAGCTACTTTTGTGTGTTGAGGTGTATGCATGCTTGTCTTGTCTGTATGCATGCTTGCTGTCCTCTGCTGCTGCTGCCAACCCCTCAGACAGGTTTCTGCCCTCCTGGGGTCCAGCCAGGCCTGGCCCAGGAAGGCAGAACGAAGGACTTCCTCAGAGAGAGGGTGTTACACCCTCTCCCTTTGGAAAAAGGTGTCAGGGCTTGGGAGGAGTAGCCTCCCCCAGCCGCTGGAAATGCTTTGATGGGCACAGATGGTGCCCACCTCTGCATAAGCCAGTCTACACCGGTTCAGGGATTCCCCAGCCCTGCTCTGGCGCGAAACTGGACAAAGGAAAGGGGAGTGACCACTCCCCTGACCTGCACCTCCCCTGGGAGGTGCCCAGAGCTCCTCCAGTGTGCTCCAGACCTCTGCCATCTTGGAAACAGAGGTGCTGCTGGCACACTGGACTGCTCTGAGTGGCCAGGACCAGCAGGTGACGTCAGAGACTCCTTCTGATAGGCTCTTACCTGTGTTGCTAGCCTATCCTCCTTCCTAGGTAGCCAAACCTCCTTTTCTGGCTATTTAGGGTCTCTGCTTTGGGGAATTCTTTAGATAACGAATGCAAGAGCTCATCAGAGTTCCTCTGCATCTCTCTCTTCACCTTCTGCCAAGGAATCGACTGCTGACCACGCTGGAAGCCTGCAAAACCGCAACAAAGTAGCAAAGACGACTACTGCAACCTTGTATCGTTGATCCTGCCGCCTTCTCGACTGCTTTCCTGGTGGTGCATGCTGTGGGGGTAGTCTGCCTCCTCTCTGCACTAGAAGCTCCGAAGAAATCTCCAGTGGGTCGACAGAATCTTCCCCCTGCAACCGCAGGCACCAAAAGACTGCATCACCGGTCCTCTGGGTCCCCTCTCAGCACAACGAGCTTGGTCCCTGGAACTCAGCAACTCTGTCCAAGTGACTCCCACAGTCCAGTGACTCTTCAGTCCAAGTTTGGTGGAGGTAAGTCCTTGCCTCCCCACGCTAGACTGCATTGCTGGGTACCACGTGATTTGCAGCTGCTTCGGCTCCTGTGCAATCTTCCAGGATTTCCTTTGTGCACATCCAAGCCTGGGTCCCTGACACTCTAACCTGCAGTGCACGACCTCCTGAGTTGTCGTCCGGCGTCGTGGGACCTTCTTTTGTGACTTTGGGTGAGCTCCGGTTCACTCTTCTTTGTAGTGCCTGTTCTGGCACTTCTGCGGATGCTGCTTGCTTCTGAGTGGACTCCTTGTCTTGCTGGACGCCCCCTCTGTCTCCTCACGCAATTGGCGACATCCTGGTCCCTCCTGGGCCACAGCAGCATCCAAAAACCCTAACTGCGACCCTTGTAGCTAGCAAGGCTTGTTTGCGGTCTTTCTGCACGGAAACACCTCTGCAAGCTTCTTCACGACAAGGGACATCCATCCTCCAAAGGGGAAGTTTCTAGCCCTCTTTGTTCTTGCAGAATCCACAGCTTCTACCATCCAGTGGCAGCTTTTTTGCACCCACAGCTGGCATTTCCTGGGCATCTGCCCACTCCCGACTTGATCGTGACTCTTGGACTTGGTTCCCTTGTTCCACAGGTCCTCTCATCTGGAAATCCATCATTGTTGCATTGCTGGTGTTGGTCTTCTTTGCAGAATTCCCCTATCACAACTTCTGTGCTCTCTGGGGAACTTAGGTGCACTTTGCACCCACTTTTCAGGGTCTTGGGGTGGGCTATTTTTCTAACCCTCACTGTTTTCTTACAGTCCCAGCGACCCTCTACAAGGTCACATAGGTGTGGGGTCCATACATTATTCGCATTCCACTTTTGGAGTATATGGTTTGTGTTGCCCCTATACCTATGTGCTCCCGTTGCAATCTATTGTGACTATACATTGCTTGCACTGTTTTCTATTGCTATTACTGCATATTTTTGGTATTGTGTACATATATCTTGTGTATATTTCTTATCCTCATACTGAGGGTACTCACTGAGATACTTTTGGCATATTGTCATAAAAATAAAGTACCTTTATTTTTAGTATATCTGTGTATTGTGTTTTCTTATGATATTGTGCATATGACACCAGTGGTATAGTAGGAGCTTTGCATGTCTCCTAGTTCAGCCTAAGCTGCTCTGCTAAGCTACCTTTTCTATCAGCCTAAGCTGCTAGACACCTCTTCTACATTAATAAGGGATAACTGGACCTGGTACAAAGTGTAAGTACCCCTTGGTACCGACTACAAGCCAGGCCCGCCTCCTACACCAGTGAATCTGTGGTGTCCACCCAACAGCTTATGGTGAACTTGTTTGCATCTCTCCCATCAGCAATTCCTTGAGAGTGTAAGGCTTGGGCCTCCTCCAGATCATGGGCAGCATCTGCGCAACCACATCCCAGACAGTATGGAAGTATCAGTCCAAGAGGCACACCGCGTCCACTGACTGCAGAATAAAACATCACTGTCCCAACGATATCCAGCCTTTTGGGATTCCCTATCCGGTGGAGGGGTAGGGAATGCGTCTGGGTTAATTTTGGAAGTGGAGGCTTGGACCACCAAGTTCTCAGAGGTGGGCTGCTGTGTGACATAATTTGGGTCCCTGGAGTGAGGTAATGGTGTTGGACAATGGCACTATGCACAGGAGCCCCTATGCAGTGCTTGGACTAGGTCCCAAGTAGGACATTAGTAAGGGCTTCTTTAAGTAGGAGTAGTTGTTCTGTGGAAGCAAGTCCATCAAGACATTTGTCTTGACTGCCCCTGAGGGTAGCGTAAGGTACAGAACCTCAGCCACCCTCCGCACCACTATTGCAAATGAGGCACCTTCCTCCGTAGCCACAGAAGGGGGAGAGACCAGGACGGTGTCTGAGGATTTGTTCAGTCCACTGGCATCCACCAGATGATCATACCAGGTGTCCTCAGGATATTCTAATGTTTGATAATCATAAGGGGCTGCAGCCCACTCTCACTCATCACCCAATCCAGGCCTGTCATAGTAAAAATGCACTGGTTCTGATCTGCGGAGCCTTCCCCCAGTTAGTGCCACAGCTGGCATCGCATAATGCCGGTCTGGCTCTGTATTGGAATTGGGAATGATGATGGGGTTGGTGGAAACTGCTAGGAGTCATTGGCCCCGGGGGCATCTGCATTGGATCGGCACTGAGGAAGGTTGAGGTTTCTTGAATGGCGCCACTCCGTATCCAACAATTAATCCTTGGGGCCTGATGGGGAAACCAGCCAGCGGAAGATCATTAGGGGCCCCTCTCGAACTCGTGAGGCCAGAGGTGCCCCAGAAGAGGTGCATGGCCTTATAGAGATCTTTAAGTAGGGCAAGGGCCGTTCTGGCTCTGAAAATTCAGGGAGGCGTGGAGACGGCCGAAGCTCCACTATAGAGCTAGGCCTTGACTGCCAACATCCTCACTATTTATCTGAAGACTAGTGCTGTGATGTGGAAGATCTTTTCAACTTCTTTTTCTTCTTGTGGGACTCACCCGACGTCAACGACGACTTGCAATGGGACGATGATCGCTGGATACGACTTTGCAAACAATCTTGGGACCTTCCTCGTGACCGGGATTTGGAGCTTCACTGAATCATTCAACATTGGGCTTTAAGGAACTTGAAGGATCATTCCCTCAGCGACTTGGGATGCATTGCATGGCCATCCTCGTATGTCTTGGTGTTGTGATCTTAATCAAGACACCAGAGGCAAACCAAGTACAGGTCTGTCACTAACATCTGTCGGCGACAGGTGCCACATCATTTTAAAACCTGCCTTTCTGGTGGACATCCTGCAAATCAGGAGACTCAGGGGGTCATTACAACCCTGGCGGACGGTGTTAAAGCGGCGGTAAGACCGCAAACAGGCCGGCGGAACAAAAAAGGGAATCATGACCGTGGCGGAAACCGCCAACATAGACAGCCACTTTAACACTCTGACCGCCACGGCGGTACAGACAAGCAGTGCGGCGGTCACCGCCAACAGACAGGCGGAAGGCAATGTACCGCCCACAGTATCACAACCCGCCAATTCGACACCTTTTCCGGGCCGGATTCACCGTGGATAAAAACACGGCGGAAACAGCTTTTGCAATGGGAAAACGCTCACCTTCTACACATCCCACGAGGAAGGAGGACACCATGGAGCCGGAATTACAAATCCTACCTGCCCTTGTCTTCCGGCTCATTTACGAACACCAGCAATGGCGGCGCCGAAGACAACGGTGAGTACTGCACCTACGACATAGGGGAGGGGGGAGGCAAAAGTCACGGACACACACGCAACACCCCCACCCTCACCCTCGCACATTACAACACACACACCAATGCATTTCCCAAATCACAGGGACAACCCACAACCCCCCCGGAAGAATGCAAAGACCAAAGGAAATCCGTTCAAAAATTGTAATGTATCAAAATACAGTTACCAAATATATACAGATATATATACACATTCCAGCTCTTATACATTACGAGAAGTAGTGCAGGTATGCACATATCAATGTCCGTGCACCACTGGGCCAAAAATGCATGGGGGAGGCCCACATTAGATGCCTGTCCACAAACGGAGAGAACACTGCTGGGGCATCAGATAGAAATACAACAGGAACCTCAGGGGGAAGGGAAGGGGGGGGCACCTCAGCCGGATGACAGTACCACGCCAGATCCACGACAGGGCTCCATGCCCACTGTTCCATCCTGGGGAGTGCAAAGCCACAGTCTCTCAAGTCTCTACAGTGGGTGGGTTGCCCACTGTACCATCCTGGGGAGTGCAAAGCCACAGTCTCTCAAGTCTCTACAGTGGGTGGCTTGCCCACTGTTCTATCCTGGGGAGTGCAAAGCCACAGTCTCTCAAGTCTCTACAGTGGGTGGCTTGCCCACTGTTCCATCCTGGGGAGTGCAAAGCCACAGTCTCTCAAGTCTCTACAGTGGGTGGCTTGCCCACTGTTCCATCCTGGGGAGTGCAAAGCCACAGTCTCTCAAGTGGATGACAGTCTTCACTGGTTCTGTAGGTGGACTGGTGCCCAGAGTGCTACATCCTGTTAAGGACAGACGGAGTGGATGCATGTCCCCACTGGTTCTGGAGGGGGAATGGTGCCCACACTGCATCAGGCTCCCCGTGACGCTTCCTGTTCCGTCACTGTCCCAGCTGTACATGGGATAACGATGCTTCATGTGGCGGTGTTTTCATTCTTCAGCGGTGCTCTGCCCTGTTCAGCGGTGCTTTGCCATGTTCAGCGGTCTTCACCATGGCGGTGAGTTCCTTGTTCAGCAGTGCTTTGCCATGGCGGTCTCTGACCTGTTCAGCGGTTCTCTGCCCTGTTCAGCGGTGCTTTGCCATGGCGGTCTCTGACCTGTTCATCGGTTCTCTGGCCTGTTCAGCAGTGCTTTGCCATGGCGGTCTCTGACCTGTTCAGCGGTTCTCTGGCCTGTTCAGCGGTGCTTTGCCATGGCGGTCTCTGACCTGTTCAGCAGTTCTCTGCCCTGTTCAGCGGGGCTTTGCCATGGCGGTCTCTGACCTGTTCAGCGGTTCTCTGCCCTGTTCAGTGGTCCTTTGCCATGGCGGTCTCTGACCTGTGCATTGGTGTGTGGCATGACGGTCCCTCATTGCCCAGCGGGGCTGTGGCTGCCGGGGCCCTCCTGGGCACTGACTCCGGTGGTGGTCTCCTGACCAGTGACGATACTCCTGCCCTCGGTGGTCTCCTGACCAGTGACGATACTCCTGTCCTCCTGGGCACTGGCTCCGGCGGTGGTCCCCTGACCAGTGACGACGGTGCTAGCGGTGGCGTCCCGTCCGCCGGGGAGGATGGTGCCCTCCTCCGCCGTGCTGCTCTTACCAGACAGCGCAGACTTCTTCTGGCACTTCACAACCTTTGGAGGAGTCACAGCTGACTCTGCAATCCCCCTGGGACCCTTGTGAGCAGTTTTGCCGCCAGGAGTCTTCACCCTGTCCCGTCGGCCACTTTCCAACTTGAGATGCTTTACAGGGGGTGGACTGGCAGTGCTTTGGCTCCGTGTCACACTGCCTGCCCTGGTGGCCGGTGCACTCCACACACCTTGAACACACACCACTGGTACTGGAGTCTTTTTGGCTGAGGCGCTACTACGTGGCTTATGAATTGGAGGGGTGGAGGTGGGGGCAAAGAGGTCAACGTTGCTGAGGGAGAGTTTCTGACGAACACTGGGATGGGTAGCTGGAGGGGGTCTGGGAGTGGAGGAAGAGGAGGTGGATGTAGGAGGTGTCACTTTAGGTGTTTTGGGTGCAGGTACTGGAGGCTGTCGTGAGGTGGATGGATGTTGGGTGTGTGGGTGGCCGCGTTTGTGTACTTTGGGAGGGGGCGTCACAGACACACTGGGAGAAGACACAGGGGATGTGTAAATGGTAGTGGGGGTGGTGAGTGCAGGTGAGCCTGGTGTGGTGCTGGGTGTTCTGGTGTGAGTCCTAGTGCCTGTAGATGTACTGCATGCAGGTGAGAGTGTAGACAAGACTGGGAGGGAGGAGGGAGACGACGAGGAGGGGGACACAGTGGAGGCAGTGGATGTTGCTGTGTCTGTATGTGTGTGATGCTTGTGTGAGTGCCTGTGGGATGTGTGGTGCCTATGTTTGCCTGAGCTACTTTTGTGTGTTGAGGTGTATGCATGCTTGTCTGATGGTGTGCTTGGGATAGGCTGGGGTACAGGGGATTGGGTCTGGGTGGAGGAAGTTGGAGGGGGGAGGCTAGACACAGGGACAATGGCTGCCATCAGTGCTGAGGCCAGAGATTGCAGGGTTCGATGAAGGGCAGCCTGACCAGAATGATTGCCCTCCAGGAATGCATTACTGTGTTGCAACTCCCTTTCTATACCCTGGATGGCATTCACAATGGTAGATTGCCCAAAAGTGAGTGACCTGAGGAGGTCAATGGCCTCCTCACTGAGGGCAGCAGGGGTGACAGGGGCAGGGGCTGAGGTGCCTGGGGCGAAGGTGATGCCCACCCTCCTGGGTGAGCGGGCACGGGGCGAACGCTGAGGGGCTGCTGGGAGGGCGGTGCTGGTAGGGGAGGTGGCGGCTGTATCTGTAGAAGTGGTGGGCACAGATGGTGCCGCCACCACAAGGGAGCTCCCATCGGCGGACGAGTCCGTGTCGCTGTTTGGTGATCCGGTGACCGACGTGAAGTTCCCCTCGCCCTCCGTCCCACTGGTGCATTCTGAGTCCGTGGTGTGGCCCTCCATGGCCATGTGGGATGCAGCTCCCTCGTGCTCCGGTGCCACTGTACCTCCGCCTGATGATGCTGATACACAAAAGAACAGGGAGAGCACAGAAGGGGGAGGGGGACGACAGAAGAAAAAGAGGTTGAGTGCATGGCTTACCGCTACCGTTAGCGGACAATACAGACACAGCAGCCCCCTGCACTACGCCGCGCTCTAGGCCTCTACAGCTGCAATTCCTGGGATCTGGCCTACATTGCTATGGTGGACATCTGCACACATGGATGCCACAGGAGCATGTATACCTGTACTTGGCACTCTACTGAGATGGGGTGGAGTGGCACATGGCATGCATTACGGAGGGGCCTAGCCTACGGAAGTCGCCCTGGCCTAGGAAAAGCCACAGCCCTCCTCCCCCACCCAGACCCCTCAACTGCGCGCAAAGTCCCCAGAATGAGTGTGTACTCACCCCCTTGTGTCTGCTGTGATGCCCTCAAGCGCCCATCCAATTCCGGGTAGGCCACCGCCAGGATCCTGAACATCAGGGGGGTCATGGTGCGACGGGCACCCCTCCCACATTGGGAGGCCATCCCCAGCTGAGCCTCCGCTGTCTTCTTGCTCCAGCGGCGAATGTCCTCCCATCTTTTACGGCAGTGAGTGCCCCGTCTCTGGTGGACCCCCAGGGTCCGTACGTCCTTGGCGATGGCACGCCAAATGTCCTTCTTCTGGTGGGCGCTGACCTACATGACATGCACAGGGGAAGAAGAGAAGTCATTACCAACTGCGCCGTCAAAGTGAGTGGCCCACATCCCTGCCCTTGCCATGTGGCACATGCATTCACACTCATTCATGTTTCCCTGAACTCTGCCCCCTTCCCTCTTACAACCAGCCCTCTCCACACAGGCATAGCCCATACAATGTACTCCCTGGGTACTTACCTGTTGGTCTGGAGGACCGTAGAGTAGCGTGTACTGGGGGAGGACCCCGTCTACTAGCTTCTCCAACTCCTGAGCAGTGAAGGCAGGGGCCCTTTCCCCAGACGCAGCAGCCATTGTCTCTTCCAGACCGAGGTCACAGCAGCTCTTGCAGTGTAGGTCTTCTCCTGTCGAAGATCAGGTATCGAGTGATTGAACAAATAGAAAATGGCGGTCACGTCCGTGGCGGTGACGTCCGCGGCGGTGCGTATCATCACCGCCGGCGCAATTCATCATTGGCTCCTGGGACCCATAGGGTCCAATGTTAACCAATGCAGCATTGCGCCGCGGTATACGACCGCCTACCGCGACGGTGTACAACGCCAGCGCAGTTACCTCACACCCCATGGTCCCAGTTTAGAGGTCAGGCAGCCGCCATTTCAGGGGCCCATATGGCTTCATTGACTACTGCGTCACACATACCTAGGCCTACACTCAACACACATACAGGAAGATTTTTGTCTTTGGTGTCGTGTTCTGTGTATCTGTGGGTACATACCTGGAATTTTGTTGACTCTGTGGTTGCTGTTGTCCTTCCTAGGCACCATCAGCTGGGACATTTGAGAAGATTGTGGAATCCTCCGGTGTACCGACCGCTGGTGGACCTGTTGACAATGGAGGAGCGACATTTGATCATCACCTACAGGTTTGACCGTGCCACTATCCAGGAACTATGTACCCAGTTGGAGCCAGACCTGATGTCAGCAATCCGCCATCCCACAGGAATCCCCCCTGACTTGCAGGTGCTGTCAGTGCTCCATTTCCTGGCAAGTGGGTCTTTTCAGACTACAGTGGCCATGGCATCAGGGATGTTCCAGCCTATGTTTTCCAACGTGTTGTCCAGAGTGTTGTATGCCCTGCTGAAACACGTAAGGAGCTACATCGTTTTCCCTCAGGTGGAGGATTTGGCTACTGTTAAAGGTGACTTCTATGCCCTTGGACATATCCCCAACATCATAGGTGCTATTGATGGGACCCATGTAGCTTTGGCCCCCCCCCACAGGAGTGAACAGGTGTACAGGAACAGTAAGAGTTATAATTAGATGAATGTACAGATGGTCTGTTTGGCAGACCAGTACATCTCGCAGGTAAATGCTATGTTCCCTGGCTCAGTGCATGACGCCAACATCCTGCGGAATAGCAGCATCCCTTATATGATGGGTCAACTCCAGAGGCACCGTGTGTGGCTATTAGGGGACTCTGGTTACCCCAACCTGTCCTGGCTATTGACACCAGTGAGGAATCCCAGGACCAGGGCAGAGGAACGCTACAATGAGGCCCATGGGCGGCCTAGGAGGGTGATCGAACGCACCTTCGGCCTCCTGAAGGCCAGGTTCAGGTGCCTCCATATGACAGGTGGTTCCCTATTCTACTCACCGAAAAAGGTGTGCCAGATCATCATCGCCTGCTCGATGCTTCACAATTTTGCTTTGCGACGCCGGGTGCCTTTTCTGCAGGAGGATGGTCCAGATGACGGTGCTGTGGCAGCTGTGGAGCCTGTGGACAGTGATGAGGATGACGCTGAGGAAGAAGACATAGACAACAGGGAGTCAGTCATCCAGCAATATTTCCAGTGACACACAGGTGAGAACAGTTTTCTTTTTACCATTACATTCACTTTCACACTTCTACCACTATCCTGTCTGTCATTTCATAGCAGTATTTGGTGACTGAGTTGTACCTTTCCATTACAGTTTCACAGATGTGGTTACCAACGTGTGTCATCTGCTTGCATACTTCAAGGACTTGTGATGTGTGACATAGGTATGTTGGCTTTACAATTGGAAACGCAATTTGACACTGTCATTAATTATACATATTTACCAAATCACAGACTGACTCAAGATTGTTTTGTGGTTCAAGGGTGTTTATTTAAGTGCCCAAATATGGAGGGGGGTAGTAATATGGTGATGGGGGACGGTGGAGGAATGTACATGGCGGAGTCCAGTCTATTAGTCTCACAGGTGCACTGCCCATATGGGCATAGGAATTGGAGCTGGGGCAGTTTCAGTATGGACTGGGTAACAAAGTGGGACAGTGGTTTGACAATCAGGGTGGTCTCATTTCCTGGCGGGGGTCTTGCCATCTTGCTCTGTCCTGTTGCTGGATCTCAGGGACCGCTTGCGTGGTGGTTGTCCGTCTGCAGGGGGTGGGGTGCTGGTGTGGTGGTCCTTTGGCGGAGCGTCCTGTCCACTAGCGCCGGCGGAGGTGGTGGGCAGTTCATCATCCTGGCTAGTGTCAGGGGCCCCTTGGAGTGCCACGGTGTCCCTCATGGTCTTTTGTATGTCCTTCAGCACCCCTACGATGGTGGCCAGGGCGTAGCTGATGGTTTTGAGCTCCTCCCTGAACCCCAAATACTGCTCCTCCTGCAGGTGCTGGGTCTCCTGAAACTTGTCCAGGACCGTCGCCATCATCTCCTGGGAGTGGTGGTATGCTCCCATGATGGAAGAGAGGGCCTCGTGGAGAGTGGGTTCCCTTGGCCTGTCCGCCCCCTGTCACACAGCAGCCCTCCCAGTTCCCCTGTGTTCCTGTGCCTCCGTCCCCTGGACCGTGTGCCCACTACCACTGCCCCCAGGTCCCTGTTGTTGTTGGGGTGGTGGGTTATCCTGGGTTCCCTGTAGTGGTGGACACACCGCTGATTGACGTGTCCTGGGGACGGAGGTATGGGCCCGCTGGGTGGGTGCTATGCTGGTGTTACCAGAGGGTGGAAAGTCAGTGTTGGGCTGTGCCTGTGCAAGGGGAACCAACTGTCCCGGGGCCCACGATGGTCCGGGCTGGTCATCAGGATCCAGTAGGGCAGAGCTGCTGTCGTCACTGTGGGCCTCTTCTGTGGGTGGAGTGGAGTTGTCTGGACCCTCCGGTGTGGTGACGTTCCTTAGTGGTCCTGCAGGGATATAAGAGCATGATTATTGCATGTGTGTGTGTAATGGTGTGCAATGGGTGGGTGTTTGTGTACCTCAGTGCAAGCATTCCTGTGTGTGGGTTTGTGTGATGATGGTTAGGGGATTGTTCTGGGTATGTGCAGTGAGCATGCTTTAGTGAGGGGTGACCATGCTTAGTTGTGTCATGCAGAGCTTGGTGTTGGGATGAGTGGATTGTGTTATTAGGACATTGGTGAGGAGTGTGAGTGTTAGGGGAGGGGGTGAGGGTGGGGGTGTGTGATAGCATGCAGGTAGGGTGGGGGATATGATAGTTGAGATTTGACTTACCAGTGTCCATTCCTCCACCGACTTCTCCGAGGCCCTCTCGATGCATGATGGTTAAGACTTGCTCCTCCCATGTTGTTAGTTGTGGGGGAGGAGGTGGGGGTCCGCCGCCAGTCCGCTGTACCGCGATGTTGTGCCTGGAGAACACTGAACGCACCTTCCCCCATAGGTTGTTCCACCTCTTCCTGATGTCCTCCCGATTTCTTGGATGCTGTCCCACAGCGTTGACCCTGTCGACGATTCTTTGCCATAGCTCCATCTTCCTGGCTATGGATGTGTGCTGCACCTGTGAGCCAAATAGCTGTGGCTCTACCAGTAGGATTTCCTCCACCATGACCCTGAGCTCCTCCTCGGTAAACCGGGGATGTCTTTGGCGTGGCATGGGGTGGTGTGGGTGATGTGTGGGGTGGTGTAAGTGTTGATGTGTGTGTTGATGTGTGGTGGTGTGTGGTGTTTGGTGCGTGTAATGTTGTATGGGTGATGGTGTTGTGTGCCTCTGTGTGGTGGGGTTCTCAGTTGCTGTGCTCTCTGTCTATCTGGCCTTCTTTCTGTATTTTTGGTCGTAGGGGTTTGTGGGTGATGTGGGTGTGTGTTTTATATTGTGTTGGGTGTGTGGGAGTGGTGTTTGTATGTGTATCAGGTGTGTGTATTTCGAATTGTCCAATGTGGCGGTGTTTTGGAGATGTGTGTGTATTTTGAGCGCGGCGGTGTGTACCGCCAATGGAATACCGCGGTTGAAAGACCGCCGCGTGGATTCGTGTGTCGTGATAGTGTGGGCGTATTTCTGTTGGCGTGACGGTGGAAGTTTTGTTTTCGCCAGTTTAACACTGACCTTTGGTGTGGCGGAGTTGTGTGGGTGTCTGTATTTCGGCGGATTCCGAGATGTGGGTCATAATAGCTGTAGCGGAATTCCGCGGCGGCGGCGGTGTTTTGGCGGTCTTCTGCACGGCGGTAAGCGGCTTTTACCGCCAATGTTGTAATGAGGGCCAAAGTCATATTCAAAAATTCTTTGACAATAGGTTGGAAAAGGGTCAGTCAACAAGTAAGTGGGAGTAGCTTTCTCCGGATCTGCGCTGACATGGAGCAAAAAGTCAAGAAATTATGTCAGCATGCTGGGGTAGTACCTATATTGCACATGGCACATCACCTCCGGTGCAGACAGCACCAATGATGCCACACGGAGCCAAATGTCACCATCTAACAGCGCACAGGGGTACTGGTCACCATAAGTTTCCGGATCCATCCTGATGTGTGGGGAATATTCTAAGGTGAGGAATCTGCACCAGAAGTCTCCATAAGATATATGCAGTGCACCATTTAAGAATCTAAACGCAAACTCTAATTGGAGAAAGAGTTACATGTTCCACACTTGATATTCCTATTATAAGTTTTGACTATGAACAGATGAGTACACAAATCCCCACTACACATTTAATTTTGTTTTGAAGTAAATACATAATTTGTAATGATTCCTTCAATGTGTTTGTACATCCAGCATGCATTCATCTTAAAATATTCATATTCACCTTACTGCTGCAATAAGGGATGTATTTTTTTTCATTCATTTATCATTTGAAAACTTAAAACCAGTATGACAAGAAAAAATAGCTGCATCTCCCTACATAATACAATCAGTGATTTAGAACCCATTGGGTGCTGAAGAAGGGCGCTCAATAGACACATATGGTATAATTCATACATTAAAGAACATGCAGTGGCAAGAATTCATACTGGAAGTGCAAATCACAGTAGAAACGTTTCACACTAAGCCCAAGTGCATGATGATCACATAAATGAGCTACAAGGGAAATTGTAGGATCAAGAGAGGAGGGCAGTGTCTACATCATCAGATAAGCCTGCTAGTAGGAGGGAGCATAAAACAGTAGAGGGTTATATCCCTTGACAATAAGCCACATCTAACAGCCACTCCTAGGTTGTGAGCACTCGCCCACAGCCCCACAAGCAAGCCACTCTATGCTTGGCTAGCAACAATGTCAAAGAAAGTATTTTTTTTGTTGCCGTCTGGCATCTCTGTGAGGAGACAAAGCAGTGCCAGCTCTGGTGAAGGGTGTAACTGTAAGTGCAAAATATCAGAGAGAGTGGAAAAAAGTGTTGCAGTAGGCCAAAATTGGAGGACATTACCAGGCTAGGTGCATAAATTCAGCTCCACCCCTATGGCATCTGGTGTATTCCTCAGTGGCTCTCAATATGTATTTGTACAATTTAGACAGAGTGTAATATGCCTGATGAAGATACCAAAATTGTATAAGATGCAGTCTACCATTGGGGGAAAGGGATTGTATGAATCCACATGTACCTGCCGACTCCTTATCAGAGACAGGTTTGCCCAGGGCGATCTCCCAGCGAACCCTGGGTTGCTGTAAGCACAAGGGCATTTCAGACTGCGCAGATGCTTAAAGGCAAGATAGGAGGTGTTGAGAGATGCTGTCAAGAGAAGTGTAAATGTTTTAAATTCTGTCGGTCTGTGGGGAACTTAGGGTAGTGCTTCTAGGACTTCATATGGATACAAAAAAGGTGGATAGATCGAGCAAGTCTAGCGGTTCTACAGCACTGGTGGCTAACTTTTCACAGAAGTGCTGATCAGGGAAGAGATCACCTATATTCAGCATGCTCCATTGCAACACTCTGATCGGCCACCTTTTCTTAAAAGATACCATGCAAGGGGGAGTGGTTGGCCAATTTCCTTAGGGACTACAGTGTCTGGTGACTGATCTTAGGGGCACATTTATACTCTGTTTGCACCAGATTTGCATCATTGTTTTACGCAAATCCAGCGCAAACTTAACTCCATATATATACTTTAATGCTAGACATGCCTAGCGCCAAAATATTGGAGTTAAAGTCATTTTTTGCCTGTGGTAAACTACCTTGCATCAATGAGATGCAAGGTAGGCATTCCCGGGCAAAAAATGACTCAAAGGCCCTAACGCCTTATTTATCTTCCCGTGCAAAAATCACACACGGGAGGGGAAGGGGCTTAAATAATGGCGCTGAGCCTGCTTAGCACCATAATTTAACGCTGGGTGAGGGCAAGCGTTAAGGGACCTGTAGGCCTTTTTCCATGGTCAGAGACCATGGAAACAGCCCACAGGTGCAGTTCCCTGACCCCGGGACACCCCCACCCACCCGCAGCCACACGTGGAAGACACCTAAGGATGGGGGACCCATCCCAGGTAAGTCCAGGTAAGTATTTTAATTTTTTTTTGCAAAGTGCCATGGGGGACCTAACTTGTGCCCCCCTATATGGCACTGTGCCCAATAGCCATGCCCAGGGGACTCAAGTCCCCTGGGCATGGCCATTGTGCTGGGGGGCATGACTTCTGTGTTTACTTAGACAGGAGTCATGTCCATGGGGGTTGTGCGTGGAAATAATGATGCTAATTAGGTTAGAGTCATTTTTTTTACTCTAACCTGACTAGCACCATTCTTTCACGCACAACCTCCAGTTTCCCCTACGCCTCCCCCACCCGGTTAGCGTCAATAATTTTGACGCTAGCTGGGCCTTACCGCCGGCTAGCATCATAGCTTAAATATCAAGCCAGGCTGGCGTCTATGAATGGCGCTAGCCGGCGGTATACTTTTTGACGCAAACCTGCACTAATGCAGGTTTGCGTCAAAAAGTATAAATCAGGGCCTTAGTCTGTAGGAGGGCCCAGGCTTGTTGTGTATACTCAACTGTATCTATTTCACAACGCAGCTGGTGTGAGGCCTGTCTGATTAGTGCCAGAAGAGGGGTCAGTTGCCCCTGGTCATGCTCAGGTACAAGATGCATCAGATAGTGGGGAGGTCTGAGCCAATAGTGAGCTAAGGAAACCTGCACACAAAAGTAATGGAGCTCAAAATCAGGGGCCGCCTCAGTCATAAGGCAAATTAACTGAGTTGAGGTTGTCTCCTACCCAAGCAAGATGCATAAAAGAGTATGCATGGTGTGGAAGAAAATGATGGGTTGGAGGAATGGCAATCTCGGGAGGACAACCATTTTCATTAGAAAGATGCACCCTATTAAAGGAAGGGGACATTTAATCGATCCCCGAATCTGATCTTCCAGTGTACACCATATTCTTCAAGTATTGCTGTTGGTTTGCTATCACTAACACGGTTACCCAAACATTTTAAAGAGTCAGAGACCCATTGAAGGGGCAATGAAAGTGGATGGATTTTGGTAGCCGGAGTGAGGGGAAATATGCAGGGCTTAGTCCAGTTGATCGTTCTGCCTGATAAGATTTGGATAACTGGGTCCAGATTCTCCCCTGGGTTGCTCAGATAAAGAGTATTATCATCTGCATAATGCAATATAACTATATTTCGAAGGGAGAAGGATAGATCCTTCTGACAGTGGAGCTGACAAATGACTGAGGCCAGTGGCTCAGTTGCCAACGCTTCTAACAGGAGTGACAGGTCAGCTCTGATGAGTGCTTCTGCCAATGGGAAGAGGGTCTGATAATAAACCATTAACCTGGATCCACGAAGATGGGACCACATTGACTAGTTGTGCTAGAGGCAAAAAAGGATCAGGGATCCAAGTAGATGCAAAACAGCAAATAAGTAGGGCCATTTCTGGGAGACTAAAAAGCTTTAGTGGCATCAAAGAAGACAGTCATCTGGTTTCAGCTGGTGTAGGAGGGAAAATGAGGTCCTGAGAATATGTGAAGTGGCGCGATTGGGAACAAATCCAGCCTGGCCTGACAGGACAAGATTAGGGAGTATAAGAATTAACCTGTTGGCCAATACTTTATCAAGCATTTTAGCGCCAGTGTTTATTAATGAGAGTGGTGGTATGAGTCTAGGCACTCTGGGGGCTTGTCTGGCTTTAAAAGTCTTATGAGGATACTCTCCCGCAAAGAGAGGGGCAGGACACCAATGTGTAGGGCTTTGTCATAGAATTGCAAAAGATGAGGAGCAAGAAAGGTCAAAAAAGACTTGTAGAGTTCAGAGGAAAAACTGTGCTCCTCGTGGATTTGCAAGTAGGTAACCCCCCTACGGCTATAGGTATCTCTTCCAAGATTATCGGCTCCACCAGAAATGTCCTACTGGTCCCTCTAGCCAGGCCAGTGTTAGATGGTCAAGATAGATTGTGTAATCTGTTAGGTCCCATCAATGTCGGTGTGAGAAAACAGGGTTGACTGCAGAGGCCCCTTAACTTTTTGCCCCCATTTTTCGCTTTTTGCTGGTGTTTTCCTGACTCTGATGGTGCCCTGGGTACTGCTAACCAGTCCCAATGCCTCTGCTCTGTATAAAATTAGTATGCAAATTAGGCTAATTATAATTGGCTATGTCAACCTACCTTTAAGTCCCTAGAATATGGTAGGGCATGTAGGTTTAGGGACCCCAGCATGCCCAGTGTCATTTTAAAGGCAGGCCTGCCTTAATGGCTGCTTTTAAATTAAAGTTACATGCAAATTCAACTTTGGAATTAAAAGTACTTCCAAAGTCTTAAACGACCTTATTTTTACATATAAGTCACCCCTAAGGTGTGCCCTATGTGCCCCTAGGGCTGGGTGCTATGTTACTATAAGCAGGGACCTTATACAAATTGTTTTATAAGCCCTGGTGAGGTAAAACAGCCAAATGTGTTTTTCCCTCATTGTAGAGAATGGCCTCCATAGGCTAGCATGGGGAGACTTTATTTTAATTTATAAAGTCCCCTTAAGTATCAGATAGCTCAAGCTTGGTATCAAATTAATTGTTATAATAAATACCACAACTGACAGTTGTTGAAGTTAATATAACTTGTTCAGGTAAAGAGTTTTAAACTCTACCCAGAAAGTTGCCAACTTCAGCCCTGTAGTGCTCTGCTCTGATTGGCAAGCCTCCAGCAGCCTGGCCAAGCTGCCTTGATGAGGTGTGAAGTAGCCTGGGCTGAACAACACAAACAAATGTTTCTGTGGGAGGAGATTTTCCCTCAGCAGATGGAGAAGCAGGAAGGGCGGAGGGCTGCCAAACTGGTCTTCAACGGCAGGGAAGGACATTTGGAGCAACCCAGCACATTCTCACATCCTGCAAACCCAAACAATTAGGTGCCCCCTGATTAGATTAGGAGAGGGCAGGAGAAGTGTGTGTCTAATATTTTTAGCCTCACCAGTGGGTGGGCTCAGCCAGATGTAACCTCCAAAAATCAGTTTCAGCCATGATGGAGTTTTGAGGAATGTTACTCCCTGGGATAGATTTTTGCCATACTTCCCAGGAAGTGGTCATCACAGGAGGAAGGACCCTGCACCCGAATGGAGAACCAGGACCCCCCTGTTTTTCACCCAGGACAAGGATAAATATGGCAGAGCTGCACCCACACCTCAGATCCCTAACCAGATTCCAACAAGGAAGAACGGCAGGAGAAAAAGGACTGCCCTGCTGGACCCCTGACCTGCACCACAAGAAGGACTTTGCCTTGCTTCAACTGGTTCAAGGAGAATCTCCCTGCTTGCTAAATGTGAAAAATCGCTAACCAGCGTCCCCTGCACCACCTCCTGAAGAAACTGACCAGCTGACCACTGTCGAGTGGCCAAATTGGAGTTTGCGCCAGGTGCATTCTGGAAGTTGTAGTCCGCACCCTAAAGGAGCATGTCAGAGCTTCTGGAACCCTGGGGCGAGCTGTGGACCTCAAAAGAACCTTAAAGGAACATCTGGGAGAAGATCCAGAAGTTTGGAGAAGTTTGGAGAATGTTTTGAAAAAAGCTCCATAAAGGGACCGATCTAGCCGGCTTGCCTCAACCGTGACCATGCCTGACTTTCTGGTTCATCCCGGTGAAGAAAATCTCTGAAAAAAGTAATTAAGTCCAAACGGAGAAAGTTGACCGGGACCTCCCAGGCAGTGTATCCTAAGAGGGCTCCAAGGACAGAGGACGAAGATTCAGTTTTGCCCTGGTTGAAGGATTTTCATTTTGAAAAAACTACTAATTCCAAAGGTAACAGTCTCCACCGAGGGACATGTATCTGGGAAGAGTTTCAGGAGGTCAGATTGTACTAGCGACTTGGTCCCATTGGAGAAAATCCGCAAGAAAACGACTAAGTCCGAAGGTAAACTTTTGACGAGGCCTCCAGTGGGCTGTAGCCGAGCAGGGCTCCATCGCGGTCAGCCTTAAACTTTGACTTTGCCCCAGTTGAGGTGCGACCAGCTAACCAGATTGGAGCTATTTGTTTCTGTTGGAAATGGCCCTTTTTGCAGGGTTATCCCCAAACTTTTTGCCTTCTTCCTCCTATTTTTTCAGGTCTGTTTTTGCTGGTTTATTGTGTCTGCGCACTTTACCTCTGCTAATCAGTGCTAAAGTGCAAGTGCTCCCTATAGAAATTGTGCTGTTGATTGGTTTATCCATGAGTGGCATATTTTAATTACTGGTAAGTACCTAGTAAAGTGCACTAGAGGTGCCCAGGGCCTGTAAATCAAATGCTACTAGTGGGCCTGCAGCACTGGTTGTGCCACCTACATTAGTAGCCCTGTAAACATGACTCAGACCTGCCACTGCAGTGTCTGTGTGTGCAGTTTTAAATGGCCAATTCGACTTGGCAAGTGTACCCACTTGCCAGGCCTCAACCTTCTTTTTACTACATGTAAAGCACCCCTACGTTAAGCCCTAGGTAGCCCCAGGGGCAGGGTGCAGTATATGTTTGAGGTAGGACATATACTAGTGTGTTTTATATGTCCTAACAGTGAAATACTGCCAAATATTCGGTTTTCACCGTGCAAGGCCCATCTCTCTCATAGGTTAACATGGGGGCTGCCTTTAAATATCCTTAAAGCGCAGATTCCCTTTGAGAGTAGATAAAATAGGGAGTTTAGTGTCTCTGAACTCACAATTTAAAATACATCTTTTAGTGAAGTTGATTTTTAAATTGTCTGTTTGAAAATATCACTTTTAGAAAGTAGGCATTTTCTTTCTTATACCATTCTGTGACTCTGCCTGTTTGTGGATTGTCTGTCTGGGTCAGTTTGACAGTTGGGCTGTCTTGCACCTCTCTAGACAGTGACACAAAAGGGGGCGGGTGTAGCTTGCTTATCCTGATGAGCCATCTGAGCTAGAGAGGAGGGAGGAGTGGTCGTTCACACCTGAAAGGACTGTGCCTGCCCTTATACAATGCAGTCTCCGACTCCCTGGTGTGTGTCTGGGGCCTGGCCTGGACAAGGAAGGATCTTGCAAACACTTGAGACTTTGCTTTGAAGTTTGCCAACTTCAAAGGCAGAACTGGATATAGGAAGAAGACCCATAACCCCAGACTTTTAAAATCTTTCTGGAATCAGGAGGAACCTCTGCCCAGGAGAAGAGCTGAAGAGCTGAAGGAAGAGTACTGCCTCTTTGCTGTGTTGCTTTGCTGGACTGGCCTGCAGATGCTGCTTTTTCCTGAAAAGAGTGCAAAGGGTGAACTTTGCTGTGTGTCCTGCTTGAGAAAATTCTCCAAGGGCTTGGAGTAGAGATTGCCTCCTGTTGGAAGTCTCAGGGACAGCAAAGACTTCAGTTTTCTTGACCTGCAGCACTGGGAACTGTGTGTTTTGTGCTGTTGAAGAGGAGAAACCACTGCGACGCCACCAATGACGCTGCTGGCCTGCACATGACCTGCCGATGCCACACAGAGTCGCATTTCCACGCTTTGCACCGCAACCCTGGTCTCACCGATGCCGTCATCGGACGGCTTCACCGAGCCACTGCTCGCATCGCGACCTCCGGCACCGCCTGCTCACACTGCAACCTGGGCATCCCCGACGACGATGCTCCTGCACCGTGGCCTGTGGACACCGCTCGTGAGGGTCACGAAGCACCGTCCTGTCCCGCACTGCTGGCTTGGGCCTACCGACAACAGCACTTCAGCAACGACAACAACGCTGCCTGCACCGTGACCTGTGGACACAGCACGTCCACACCGCTTCACACCGCAGCCCTGGTCTCACCGAAGCCGATGGACGCCGTCACCAAGCTGCTGCCTGCACCGTCACCTGTGGCCACTGCACGCCGCATCGTCCCGCTTCACACCGCAGCCCAGACGTCATCCACGCCGGCGCACCTGACTTCATCAGCCTGGAGTTCTATCTGCAACGCGTGTGACCTCAAGGGCCCAATGACTCCTGCACCGACTCTGGAACCGACACCACGACGTTAGTGACGCTGCTCTCCGGAGCACACCGCGAGCATCATGACGCCCTGCAGATTCAAGGTACTGTTTGCGGGTCTTCCCGACACCGTAGCTGGCCCGAACACCATGGCCGGCCTGAACTGTTGGTTTTGTTGATCACGACGCTGTGATAGCCCCAGGTGGTGCTATTGACTTGAAGGAACTATAGTTTTGAGTACATCTTGCAGAATTCATATTTTTCTTACTGGATGTTGGATTTTTATCGTATTTGGTCTTGTTTTATATAGATAAATATTGGCTATTTTTCTAAAACTGGTGTGGTGTCCTTTTGTAGTTTTTTCACTTATTACTGTGAGTTATGTGCAAATACTTTACACATTGTTTCTGAGATAACCCTGACTGCCCATGCCAAGCTACCAAGAGGATGAGCAGGGGTTATCTGAGTGGGTATCTCCATTATCCTGACTAGAGTGAGGGTCCCTACTTGGACAGGGTGCAAACCGACTGACAACTAGGGACCCCATTTCTAACAGTTTCTAAGTGCTAAAAAGCATTAATTCTTAAGAAACTCATATCTCCGGTTCCCCGTTTCTGATTTTATTTATTTTGGTGTCATTTTAAAGATAATATAGATATATACATATACATTCATAAATATATATTTTTTATAATTAGTGTTGGATTTTTATGGTGTTTTGTGTTTTACTTATTTATTTACTGTTTTGTGATTTTTAAATGCTTTACACATCTGTCTCCTAAGTTAAGCCTTGTCGCTCATTGCCAAGCTACCAAGGGTTGAGCTGAGTTTAATTTATTGAGACCTAACTGGACCTAAGTCTAGGTTAGTGGCCTATTGCTAAGTGTAGGTACTTACCTGCCCTTACCAATAATACATTTTCCAACAGTCGGGTAGAATAGGGATGAGTGTAATAGTCCACTAACTCTTTCATAATATTGTCAGCATCAAACACCATTGTGCCATCATCTCGAGTCAGGCAAGTGTTGGTTGGGGGTCTTTGCCTCTGCTTCAATACGTAAGCTAGTGCCCAGCCAGGCCTATCTCCCACCTCATGGGCTCATGCGGTATCATACTGGTGCAAATGCTGACATTTGCAGTCAGCCAGGGCAGTGGATTGTTAAACCTGCTTGCAACCTTGCCACCAACTGTGACTGATAGGCAGGCTCCAGATTGTGTTCCAATTGACGAAAGCAGAGCTTTAATAGCTCCAATTGTTTCTGAACTGAGAACTGTTTGGACATACACATCCTACTTAGGTGAGCTTTTAAACATTTCCTTCACTGTACCTGCTGACTCCATTTAGCCCTTGTTAATCTCAATGAAGCCAATTATGTCACTTTGGATATCAGATCGAAATACTGAGTCTAATAGTGCCTGGGGGAAAGTGTCCACGTGAAGGCAGCATGTGTGGAGGCAGGAAGCATGAGGGTAAGAATCATCGGGGAGTGGTCAGAGAAAGTCCTAGGCAAGTGGTTGATTCTCGTAACCCAACCATAACTATCAGAGGGGCCGAACCAATAATTTAGCCTAGTCCAGGATTCATGCACAATGGATACATGTGTGGCTTCCTTAGGCTCAGAGTGATGGGCTTTCCAAAGATTAAGCAGATCTCTGAACAACCAGATCATAAGATTGTGTAGAGCACTGGCCCTATCTCGCTTGGCACAAGATGTGGTATTAGAGCAATCCATATCTCTGCCCTGAACAAGGTTAAAATCCACACCCCCAATAACACTACCAGGGGATAAGGTTAAACAGTGTCTCCAGAGAGTGCAGACAAATTCTGATTCAAAAACGTTAGGCCTATATACGTTTATCATGGTAAAGTGTTTTCCCTAAATGACCAAGTGCAGTATAACATATCTGCCCTGTGGATCCGAAATCTCCACCAGCAGGTGAACAGGTCCCCTCCTCACCAGCAGGATCACACCTCTGGCACTGCTCTAGGCACCTCTCTAGTTCGCATACACACCATGAACCACCCAATTACCCGCAAAAAGGCACCTGCGCCTGGAGCCTAAGACGTGCTTCTTGCAACAGTGCAATATGAATGTTATGATGCTAGTACCTTTCGCTTTTTCCATTGGATCATTGAGGCCTCACACATTTCACGTGATAAGGTTAATCTCAATCATTTTAAGGGAAGAACGTGGTATTCTAGCCTGTAAATAGGGACATACGTGAGTGTCCAAGTGATTGGGAGGTCCCAGAGGGCTACAGGTAGCGCCTGTCAATCCCAACAGGCAAGCATCCATAGCACCAGTAAGTGATTTGGGGTCAGCATCCATCACATAGAGCTGTAAAGAAAACAGAAACAGAACCCCACCTCCCTCCCACACTGACCATCTTCATCATCAGTGCATACTCTAGAAACAGAAACTGTGCCAATAATACAATAACTAAAGGCAGCTTACAATCAGTCAGCAAAATTGAACAGATTAAACATGCAATGCACTGGGGGGGACTAAAAGCAGTCAACGACCCAACCCACATATCATTCAAGAAGTGCTCCCTGCCCCATGAAAGGCCATCTTAATATCAGTAGCCCCATGAGAGGGGGAGCTAAGGCAGCAAGTAATGGACATCGTGTGACACTAAGCAGCAAGTGCACTGGGTCTGTAGGAGTCGCAAGCATTGCAATTCAATTCAACTAGTTATGAAGACCCAACATAATGGAGGATAAATAAGTATACAGAATCTAATTTTGATATGTCACCAGGTAGCCTCTGTCCAGAGGTGGATAAGGAAGACATGGCCCCACAATCTAAAGTATCAGGACCCATGATATCCAAGATGGCAGTGTCCCTGCCGGGCGTGGAGGACTGGGTAATGCGACAACGACGACTGCGTGGTCTGAAGGCAGTTTTGATGTGGTGGAGGGCCTCTGCTGGCGATGTGAATATAGTTGTTTTTCCATTCAATCTAGAGGGGAGGCATGCTGGATATAGCATGATGAGGAACTCATTATGGTCTCCGAAAGCACATCAGGCTGCCGGTACCCTCAGATTAAACTCCAGGAAAATTGAGAACTTGGACCTTTGGTATGTGAGTTCACCGTATTCTCAAGCCAATTGGAGCGCTGCATCTTCGACAAGATAATTAAGGAATCTGGCTACAATACTGTGGGGAGCCACACCAGACACTGGATGGGGCCCAGTGAGCGATGAGCGCACTCCACTGCAAATCATTCGGAGAAGCTATCAGTATCAAACAGCCTATGTAACACAGGTTGGTTTGCCTAGAGCAGGCCTCCAGCTCCTCAGTTTTGGCAGACACATTTGGCAGATCGGTGTGCAGGTTTTGATAGTCGGCAGCCTGGGGTTGCTTGGTCCATTTTCCAATGAAGAAAGATGCTGCTCCATATATTTGGTGCATGTCTGTTGCTCTGTGAGGCAGGTTTCTAGCCTGTCAAGAAGGCCCTGTCAGATTACTTCTGATTCAGAGGTAAGGGTGTGCGCCGTGGCGGGCAGGTTGTCTGATTCGTCAGTTCCTTGTGATGTGCCTTTGAACGGCTCAATCCTAAGCTTGGATTTCCCGGGATCTATGTTACCCATGATAACAGGAGCTGCAGGGGCACACAAAGCCCCCATCCTGTTGACACAGATCTGCCTCGCGTCAAATAGGTGAGAGTCATCAGGGATCATCCTCTACGATAGCGGGGTCCAACCTCAAATACAGTTCATGCAGTAAGAACCCCATGATTGGTGTGCTGAAGATGAGAGCAGGAACCGGATGGGCAGGAAATATGGGGCCAGATGTATGAAAAAAGCCTTTTGCGAATCGGAAATATCGATTTTTAAGAAATCGTTATTTCTGATTCGCAAAATGCAATGTATCATATTTGCGATTCGGTAATAGCGATTTCTTAAAAATCGCAAATGCTATTACCGAATCGCAAATTGCGATACCGGCCCCCATTCGCATCTATGGGCCTGTCGGCCCATATTTGTGAATATTTTGCATGTCCCAAATTGCGAATTCCTAACTGGAATTCGCAATTTTTAGAAAATGCAAAGTCTAGGGTGCTGGGGGCATAAGGCCTCCTCTGCTGCACCCCAAAAAAAATGTTAACAACATGTAAGGTGCACAGATGCTAAAAGGGCATGTGTGCTTTACATGTAAATTTAAAAAATGCATTTTAAATGCATTTTTACAATTTGCACATGGTTACCACCAAATTCAACTTGGTGGTAATAGCGATTCCTTAATGCTGAATTCGCATTAAGGAATTGCTTCATACATGTGCTTTAGAAATCTCAAATAAGGATTCCTTATTTGCGATTTCTTATTTAGAGGGTCGCAATTTTAAGGAATCGCTATTTTAGCGATTCCTTAAAATTGCATTCCGAATGCCTTTGATACATTCTGAAAGGGCTTTTTGCATTTGCAAACGGGCATTCTCACCGTTTGCGAATGCAAAAAGCTTTGATACATCTGTCCCCATGGTATTTAGCAATCTAGGGCCCAGCTCATATATACAGAGGTGCCAAGCAGCTTCTGAATTTTGAGATATGCCAGTCAGCTTCTGTGATATATGGTGTACTAGCAAAAGAATG
Organism: Pleurodeles waltl; assembly: GCF_031143425.1. Taxonomy (NCBI): domain Eukaryota; kingdom Metazoa; phylum Chordata; class Amphibia; order Caudata; family Salamandridae; genus Pleurodeles; species Pleurodeles waltl. The sequence goes on from NC_090445.1 coordinate 1,620,901,986, forward strand.
AGATTTTGAGGACCAGATAGAACTCTTAAGGCTAAAGAGGATATTAGTGCAGAGTGATATAGCCTGCGGAGGCCGCTACGAGCAAGAAACAAGTTACTTACCTGCACACTGTGGTTCTCTTGTATTTATATTTTTCATAGATTTACATGCTTGAATCTTCCCCATCGTCATGGTGGGAGTCCCATGGTAACAGTATTAAAAGCAGTGCTAAAGCATTAGCATTAAACTCCATTGAAAAAAACAATAGTAGTTAGTAGCCAATTCATATTGATTTAATATATCCAAACATTAGCCAATCAGAGCAGAGACCCTGAAGCACTCATCCACTGCAGAGCCACCATACCTCAGATGTCTTACTACATGTATTGTGTTAGGGAGTCACTCTGAGCTCTGCTCAGTCACAGTGTGTCACTGGTAACTTTTTGACCAGCAGTCTCCAATTCATTTCTTCAGCTAATACCATCATTTGAGGTAATGTTTGGAAGGGTGTGTGGCTGTGTTTGCTACACACAATGGCTGAGTCTAATAAAGGGCTGTTTGAGCCCTGCAAGACTTTTCTTCCTAAGTTGGCTGGGGCAAACTACTAGCAACTGGAGCTTTCTTACTCTCCTGCAAAGTGTTTGTTGCTATCTTTAATTATGAGGCGTTTTTTCCTCCATGTCTGATGGAATTTAATGTGACACTGGAGAATCTATTTATTAGTGAAAATGATAAAGAGATAAAATATGGTAAATCTTTAAGGGTGATTATACAAATCAGAGCTGAAACTAAAATAGATGCCGCTTATTCATGTTTACCAAGTAAGAGCATGATTTTGTTATGGAATATGATGAGAGAGGTATAAAAGTCGTAGGAACTTTGGAAAAGCATGTGACTTCTCTGGAAAAGATCAGAAAAAAAGGGGATTTTAGGTTTTTGGGTTTATATCCAAGATTGAGAATTGTTTGAGAAAAGAAAGGTGAAATATCTATGGTACGGCATAGGCCCATTGAAGGAGGTAAGGCAGAATTTGTTGATGATAGTACATGCAACAAAACCAACTAAGTTAGTGGGGAGTTGCTAATAGGCAGAGATCTTATTATAAGGGGGATTTGTGATGTTTGTGAAAAGAGTGTTTTTTCAATTTGCCAACAATTTGGCTGAGTGTGTGCTACTTGGCTTTAGTTTTCCATAGAATCTACCATGTGGAAGAATTGAATGTGGAGCACAATTTGAGAATGAAGAGAAGGTTTCTGCAAGTGGTCCTGGACATATTCGGGGTTAATATTCCTCCAATGGGAATAGTTGTGAATGATTGGAAGATTAGATGTTTGTCTAGAACTGCGGATAGACTTGCCATGGATACAGCATGCTCTTTTACGCTGGTGAATCTAGAGATGTCAGCAATTAGAACAATGGTAATGCAGAACCAGCTCATCCTAGACATTATTTTAGTGAAAGAGAGTGGGATTGTAAGGTAGTTAGAACAAAAAGGTGTTGTACTCATGTTCCTAATTATACTGGTCTGATTGACTCATATATTGCTAACATACCAAATTTGACACATACAATTAAGTCATTTGAATAGCCAGGTGCTGTCAGGCCCTGAACAAAGAAGATAGAGAGTATTTTTGGGGAGAATAGGTGAGTGGCTAAGTAGTGTTGGTAATGGAGTTCAGTAATCTGATCTAACACCAATAATAATAATGCTGATTGGTGCAATTTCTTTTCTGGAAGTTCTATTTTACTAGTCGATGTTTCACTCTCATCAGTCTCCCAAGCTGACTGCTTTCTTGTCTCTTGCTTGTGTTTCTGTTTGCAAGTTCTTGTCCTGGGAATTTCTTCAGCCCTCACTCTCTCAGTGACAGCCTTCAGTTCATGGTTTCTTTCAGAACTTCCAGAAACTTGCCTTGCACTTTATTACATACTTGGTTCAGGCTCTCTTTTGTCTTTCTACAGTGAATTTTCTCCATCCAAAGGAGATCTTTTCAACTTTGATTTTCAGTTGCTGTCACTTTGTTCGGCAGTCTGTGCACCTTGATCACCAGTTTCGCCTCTTCCAGGGTTTCAACTGCTCTAACTCTCTTTGTGTGAACAGTGTGGACCAATTGAGGCAATCCGGCACATTTGACTCCACTATTGGAGGTTAAAATAAGTTGACAAGGTGCACTCCACCGTTTATGTAAAAACTTTTTATGGACATTTTTATGGATGAAAATTCAGTCCCCTGCATTCGGCCTGTGGCAAGGAGTATCTCTATAGTCTTCTTTGACTGCATCCACCTGGTGAGAGACTGATTATACCATGTCAGCCAAAGCTTTTCAATAATCCAGAACTATGTCATCAGTTATTGAAACTAATGCAGCTGAAGATACATGTGCAAGTCATAGCTCTACCCATGATGATTTCATGGAGTGACAAACATGTCTTCCTGTTTGGTGTACTTCTCATATTCATCTAAACAAGGGGAATTGCATCAGGCCATTTCAGATCTGTAGAGTCACAGGCTTTTGCCAGTTTGTTCTCGGGGGTACCATTCATTCTCTCCACCACACCAAAGGTTCGTGGTTGATCACTGCAATGGAATCTTAGCAATACAGATCATCTGTAGCAGTCTTGAATTGAGTGCCATGATCAGTCTCAACAGAAGACAGGAGGCCAAATCGTGGTATCAACTCCCTCAACAGCAACTTGGCTACTGTAAAGCATCTGCTCTCCTAGTGGGAAATGCCTCAATCAATTTAGAGAACAATCAGACTAATACCAAGATATACTTAAGGCCATTGCAAAGTGGCTTTTCAATAAAACTCTGCTTGCAATCTCGTAAATGGGACATCTGATTTGCCAATGTAATTCATGACAGTAAAAGTCTTTTTATCTTTATTGTTTAGGGGACAAACTATACAGTGATCACGTACATCTACAGCATCATATTGAAATCCTGTATTTTTTCAATACTTTTTAAATAGCCTTATTAAACTATTCCTCGCTACATCAGTTTGATTATGCAAACATTTACACATGGTCTGCAACACCTGATAATTTTTTTTGTAATCCAATTTCATCTATTTTATTTTTCCATTAACAGGAGCATTTTCCTGTAGATCTTTAAACTCACTCAAAGAAGTCTGCAATTAATCCCTAAAGTAATCTTATTTATATTGTTTGAACTCTGTGTAACATTATCATTTGACAAATGTCATCTTCATTTTCTGGATTGATTGCCTCTTCCTGCAAGGCAAACTACCGTAACATTTGTTCAGCATAATGGTTCCCATCACGGCAGTCATGCTCCAACTTGTCAGCAATATTATTTTCCTGCCTTCACATTTGGGTGAAATCGAAAGAAGTACTGCTTGATTAAGGATACTGTACCTTCAAATTGAAATGTTCTGTGTGCCAAATATTACCTTTTATAACATGTCAACCTGCTGTTTGTAATGTGCTGTGTTTTCATTCCTTTTTAGAAGGGTGTCAACAGGATGTGGAACATAGAAAATTAAAGTATGACCCATCACAATTCCTTCACTTTGCTCTATTCCCAGTCAAACTGCTGGTACCAATTTTAGACATTCTGAATACAACACTCCTGAAACATAAGCAATTGGACACATGAGCCCTCTTTGTTTCTGAGCAAGTGTTGAAAATATTTATATAACAAAACAAATAAAAAAGCACATTGTAGTCAGGCAAGCTGAGTGTGGGCATGTAACATAAACTCTCTTGTCAGTTTCCTAAATGAGTCAAGGCACTCGTCATCAAATGGTAACATCTCTTGAACATCATGTCACCCATACCTAAGGCTTTGCAATCTGGGCAAAATTGGAATCCAATTGTGGCAATAACCAACAATTCCCAGGAACATCCGAACCTCCCTGTGGGTGGCTGAGTGATTCAATTTCAGAATTGCAGAAATGCATTCTTTTCAGACCTTTTACACACCCTTTTCAATATGATGCCCAAGATAGATAACTACCTTCTAACAATACTGCATTTTTGTTGGGGAGACTTTATGCCCATTTTCCACCAAATGATTCAACAACCAAATAGTATAAGATTGCAATCCTCTTCTCTCTTGGATGCTAACAAAGGGATATACATGTACTGGGTTAGGGCTGAATTGTATGGCAATTTCAAACTTTCTAAATCCTTCTAAATAATTTTGGAGAAACATGAAGGGCTTTCTGTTTATGCTTATAGGATTCTACACCGCACAAGAACTTTGTTTGAAAATTAAAATGTGAAGGGGACCTGCAAATCCTAATCCAAAGGTAGTGAAAAGAATGTTTTGCACAAGTATAACTGCTAGATTTGGTACCACAGGGCAGCAAGGAACCACTTTATTATTAATCTTTCTGAGGTCTTGATAATTTTTCATATGCCTCTCAGTTTCTTAATTCCCATTACAAGAGAATTGCATAGACTGACAGGGACCTCTCGAAGGATTTCCTGCTCAATCAATTTCTTAATCACATGTTACATTCCCTCTTCAGCTTCTTTAGTTAATCTGCACTATCTAGCTTTGGGGAATATTGTATATAGTTTCACTTTTATTTTCAATTGTTATGCTGTTCTAATCAATCCAATTTCCATCCCTGAAAATTCCCATAGCTCTTTCTCTGATAATAAATCTAAATTCTTGAGGGAGGTCTTCTTTTGTCAAACCTGGGTACATCTCAATTCTGGAATCCTCTTTGCTAAATTTGAAAGGTGAATCCTCATCTTGTGCCACCCCTGTAACACCATTCGGTCTGCAATAAATAACTCCATTTATCTTGCAAAGTTCACTGGGCTTAAAGCACATAGAATAAACTTATGTTCTACATGTATCCTAATTTACCTGGCACATCTGCTGAAACTTGATTTACAATTTGATTAACAATTATTGCTGATCCTTATATCTTGTACTTCTCCTGAGAGGGATAGGTTTGGAACTTCCACCGAACAAACTGTAGAATGGATAGCACTTGTATCATTCAGAAATGAAACAGGATAGCTAATGATTTCTCTGTCAATATATGGGCCACATTGACATTCCTCCATTACTTCTCCAAGTAAGAAATTCTCCTCCCCTCTCAGGCACCATAATTGTGAACTGTTGCCTACCAGCTCATTAGTGACTATCATGCCATTCTGCTGGTAACCAGAATTATCTGGCATTTTATATCTCATGTTTTGTTTCATCGCCACCGCTGAAGATGCTGCCATTTGAAACCTTTCCTGACTGCTTGTTCCTTCCCATGTTCTGTTTTTCGATATTACATTATTTCTCTGCACCCTCTGATTTTGATGTATATTGTCCTGAATTCTATCTGGATTCTGTCTACTATCCCTCTTCCAGTGCCCGATTCACTGACAAAAATGACAACTCTAAGGGGCTGATTATGAGTATGGTGATCCAACTGTTGGACCGCCAAACCCACAGGGATGAGGCCATTGTCATACCGGTGGCCTCACACCTGTCGTATTAGGATGTTTCCACTGAGCTGACTGGTCGAAACATCGTATTACGATGTTTCCGCCCATCATCCTGGTGAAAACAGTATGGCGGAATTGGCCTCGGCTCCTTTCAGGAAGCCGAGGCCAATGCCGTCACAACCCAGCACCCTTGGAATGCGCACAGTCTGCAGAGCAGATAGTGCGCATTCTGAGGGTTCTGGCAGGGGGACCCCTGCAATGCCCCCTGTGACCAGGCTGACAGAAAGTGGAGTCGAACTCAGCACAGGCCTGGCTGACCACGACTCCGACCGCCACCATCCCGTTGGGATCTTTGATCCTGACAGTGGTGGCGGTCTCCTGGCAGTCAGACGGCCAAGATCATAATCTGGCGGTCAGACTGCCAGGAGTGCAGTGGTCTGACCGCCACCATGAGTTTGGCAGTCCACGGCCCACCAAACCCGTAATCAGGCCCCTAATCCTTTTCAGCATTTCACCATTCCCAACCATACCATTTGCTTTGTGTTTTTGCATGATTTGATTCGTCCCATTCTTTGCATATCTTATAAAATGTGTATTTGAACCCATCTGACCCCGTTAAAATGTCTTTATCTGAGAAATCACAGTTTCTCTTTCAGCCAGTTTCAAAATCTTTCCAATACCCTCTGTCGACCAACACAATTCACTTTACTGAATGTGATTGATAATCTCTGATCTCAGTCTATTCACGAACCAGAAAGAAAACCTCCAACAGCATCTTTCTTTGTTTTTTCAACTCCACTATGTTTTTTTTTAACATCTGTTCAGCCTCTCCTTTTGGGAATGCACATGCTCTTTAGGCTCCTGTGTTGTCCTTATAATCTTTTCCGAATTTATATCCCTTTCTGGAATGTGTTTCCACAAATACTCCAAAACCGCCTTGTATTTTTCAGTCAGATTTGTTGATGGTGCATTATTAGGACCCTCTGCAGGTGGTTCCAGTGTCAGCCACCCTATCGACACTTTACACTGCAGCCACAAATCCCCTGAAACAACAAATTTGTCAACAGCATTGGAGAAACATGTCAATTTATGGACCTCATCATACCAATTTGCCAGGTCCTCCCGAATTATGCATAAAGGCAAATCAATCCACCCTAGTCCAAGGGACATGCACTGAATCCTCTCCGTGTACTTCTTTTAAAGGAAACTCAGCCACTGTGAGTATTCAGACTTCAGAATCACTTGCTATACTTTTCCCTCCTTTTGCCTCACTGTTCTTTGTCTTTCTCTTATTTACCCTCCCTTTTTCCTCGATATTTCTTTAACTTACTCCAGACTCAGGTTTTTCCAACAAGATATTTAATATAGGCTTTCAATGTAACGAGATCCACCACCCTAATGTCATCATATGTTAAGTCTAATTTGCAATTGCATTTAACATTCTTCATTTTACTTATGTTGACATCTAATTCATCAGCTAATTCTTCTAATTGATCATTAGCTTCACTGGCGCACCTGGCTGCTTCATTGATCAAAATCTCATCTGATTATATGCCAGTAACCTGTTCACATCTACATTATCCAGAAGAATTTCCCCAAATTTTGTCTTAAGGATCCCAATACAGACCTCCATAGGAGGTGGCTCTATCACTACTGTCTCAGCAGTGTGCTCTGTCCCACTGGTACTAGGCATTGCCATTGTAGTTGGAACTTCTGACGGGGCACTTTGTTCACCTCCAGTGATAGCTTGCACTACTGCAGTGTATATCCCTCCACCAACACTATCATTGATCGGACTCAGTTCTGCTGGTCTGTCTGTGTTTGCAGGAGGTCCTGAAATCAATAACTCAATAAAGAATTTGTCATCATCTTCATCATCAGTTTCCCAATTCTCTTTCTTCTCTTTCGATTTTGTTTTGATCTGTTCTGTTTCTGTGACTATGGCAGGAAATGTTTTACCATTTTGTTCAGTCTCTATACCTTCTCCTCATTGCCTACCCCCTCCCTCAAAACCTTCCATGCACAAACTAAGCAAAAATTAAAATGGACACTTTTTTGGAAAGTTTTGTATTAGCAAATCAAAAAGGCATTTCCAATGCAAACGCTGACCGCACTGGTGCACAGTGCAGAAGTGGGACAGTCTCCTCTACCGTGCATATTATTTCCTCCAGCCATCGAATCACAGAAGGGTACCGGTACATGAGGGCATCCAGATGATTTGCAAATTTTTCATATTGTTCACAAACCCTACTTGTTGTAATGTAAACAGCGAGCAAGCCCTGACAGTTGTAAATTGTGACCTGCTGCCAGGATCCTTGCCAGAGTGAGAGAGTAGCATCTCATCTCTGCCAGACTTTCCACTTTCCCTTATATTAACTCCTGCCCTCCTTGCATTGCAACTGGGCCAGTGGCAAGAATTGTGAAGCATTTCACATTTTAAGTGCAAACAATTCTTTTGTAAAGATGCAGTTCAGTGGTGTGAGTTTAAGTGTCTAATGATTATGCAATTCAAATGTTTTAATTTCCATTGTAAACTAAACTTTCACATTTACTTTTCTAGATGCTAGGCAGGGGGTAAGACGTGAGTTGGGGAAAGTGGTCCTGTGGGAGCCAACCCCTTTTGCCTACTTATTAGCTCCACCGCTATCCCCATCATATCTAGTCCATGTCCTGTAATGAAAGAAGTGCTACTAAGAGGCAGGCAGTATTGAGCTGCAAATTATATATAGTGGTCACAAGTCAAAGTTGTGGCAAATTTTGTAACTGAATGTCTTGAAGTAAAAGAGCGTGATTCTAAAACAAATACATATATATGTAGATATATACCATCTACACCATGATGTGGGTACCAATTTACACATTTTTGGCATTCATAAAGATTTTCCAGAGTGCTTCTAGAAAATGATGCAGCTTCAAGCTTTCAGGAATACACCTTGAACAGGTTTGTGAATTCTAAATTAAATGTATGAGAAGTGAATTGGGTATGCACAAGTATGCATGTATGCAAGCATGCAGTGGTCAGAACCCACCTAAAGAAATCTTCTTCTGACCCCAGCAACCTTAAATTCTACAGATCGATCTCTCTGCTCCCCTTCCTGTCCAGCGTGCTCCAGAAAGACATCAACCAATAGCTCACTGACTACCCTGAACAAAACCACCTTCTCGACACCTCACAGTCAGGAATCCGGGCAAACCACAGCACATAGACTGCACTGACAACATCAGGACCCTCCTTGACTGAGGAGAGTCAGCAGCTCTGATCCTTCTGGACTTCTCAGTAGCGTTCAATATAGTCTCCCACCACACTCTCCTCAACAGACTCCACAAGATGAGAATTCAACAAAAGCCCTCTCAAGCTCATGCAGAGCATCTGCCTTCCTCCCTTCACTTCTACACCCAAGAACATCACCTGCGATGTACCCAAGGATCCTCCCTCAGCCCAACCCTGTTCAACATCTACATGACCCCCTCACAGACATCGTTGGATCCTTCCACCTCAAAATAGTCTCTTACGCCAACGACTCTCAACTAATCCTCTCACTCACCGAAGATCTCCACAACACCAAAGCCAACTTCCGCAATGCCATGACCAACATAGCAACATGGATGAAAAACAACTGCCTCAAACTAAACACCTACAAAACAGAAGTCCTGATCTTTGTAAAGAACACCGCTCCATTGGACCACAGCTGGCGGCCAGCATAACTCGGAACAATGCCCTCTCCATTAGACCACACGCGAAACCTCCGCATCATCCACGACTGCCAACTATTCCGAATTAGCAAGCAAACTCTGTTGCCTCCTGCTGCTTCTACATTCACCATATGCTCTGCAGAATCTTCAAATGGATCCCTACCAACACCAGAAAGACAGTCATGCACAGCAGCTGCCTCAACTATGGCAATGCTCTCTATGCCAGAGTGTCCTCTCAGCTACTTAAAAGATTCCAGACTCTACAGAACACCCCAGCCAGGCTCATCCCCAACCACTCAAGCATCACTCCACACCTCAGGAACCTCGACTGGCTCCCCCTCCAGAAGAGATGCCAATTCAAAATCCTCACACTCGCATACAAGGCTCTCCACAACCTAGGACTGTCCAACATCACCCATCAACTGAGCTTCTACATCCCAGCAAGACAACTACGTTCTGCCTTGCTGAACCTCGCACACACACACCGCATCCATCACAACCACAGCAGAGGCTGCTGCTTCTCCTACACAGCAGCCAAGTCCTGGAACAGCCTGCCCCTCCACCTCCAAACAGCTCCCTCCCTGGCTGACTTTAGAAGGAGACCCAAGACATGGTTGTTCAACTGAGACACAGCACCCTCAGCGCCCAGATAAGGTTAGAAGTGACAGTGCTGTGATTTGCAAATGCTATGACTGATTGATTGACAATTACACATGAATATGCATTAGTACAATTGCACTTTTTTATTTCTTTATAAGGAAAATGTTTTCTTTATGTGGGTTCTCTTCTCCTCACCCCTCTCTCCTCTCCAAGTTTTGGAGGGTTATCCTTGCCCATTTCAAATTTGGAAAGTTATGTTCATTTGACTTTGACATGAGTACATATCTGACCACATTTAGGGATGGAACAGGTTACGGAGAACTTGGTGACAAGCCGCAAACTCATAGCTTTGTTGGTACATTTCAGGGAGGACTTCATGGAAAGCCCATTCCCTGCCCCTGGGACCATACTGGGGTGATTAGGTGTTTGTAAAAATCCATTATGACTGAAATTCAATGTAGTGTGAATGACAGAAGTGCATTTTCACCCACAAGTCAAGACATTTGTCTATGTGTGAATTTACACCTTAGAGTTTATTGTATTCACTCCCTCCATTCCAGGAAACATACTGCCCCAGCAGAAGAACAGATGCTTGAAAGATGTCACAGACGTTCACGTGATCAACGTATTGTTTTGGTAGAGGATGTGTCTAAAACTTTAAATTACAGGGCTGAATTAAGTTGCCTGGCATCGCATTGCTTTCCCATTTTATAACACGTGCTGTGAAAATATTGGCTTAGTATTGTAAAAATGTTATAGATTATAAGATTTGTCAATCTCATAAAGGTTGGGCAACAATACAAATTCCTTAGAGTAAAAGAGAATGCGCGTAATAACATTTATATAGAAGAAATATGTATATTCATAACTGCAAGCAAAGCTCCTGAAAGACATCCCGTTTTTTTTACAATTAATATTCCGGAGTGTAATACGCTGTATCTGGTATGAATGTGGCTGAATGACCCTGATATATACGCTCTAGGGTTCATGGAGCAGACCCAGACACATGTGCTTATGATCAGCGCGCACTTCACCCAGAGTTAGGAAACGTCCTGTCTGAACCATGGATTTCAACACTATTTCCAGCCTGGCCGAGAGCACGCTCTTGGCACAGCCTTGATATCCGTGCACAAAAACGGCACATTCTAAGGCAGGGTGAAATCAACATCGCTCGCGGGGCCTACTTACAGCTACTTCTTGGGCGATGCTTTGGGTTGGCACTGCAATGCACACCGAAGTCTAACCTCTGCTAAGTCAGGTATGTTTAGACTAAAGCCTTGCCGCTGGCCCAGCCGATATATACCTGGCTTGGAGGTGCGTGTTAGTGGAAAATCTTTCGATTTCTAGAAGAAAGGCTGAATAAGAAACTTGAGTCCATGGTGAAAATGACGCCTTCATAAGTAAAGTATGGTAAAGTTGGTTTTACCTGTAGATATTCCTCTGATTCTAGTCTGCTCATAACTCAGGGAATTTATCATGGTCGCCTGGCTCCCCAACCCGTGCTGTCGCCTCCGTCTTCACATCCCTTCCTTCAAAAAGTACTCTCAGAAAATGCAAGGCCTTGATACCCATACACGCACACACACGCAGTACCTGTGCTCATAGGATATTCCATTGCACTAAAACAGAAACCAACAACACTCCATTAATACCGCAGCGGGAGGCACACCTGTAACAAACAGGAAATAATAAAACAATATGGTAACTGTGGATCATCTCGGACGCTGACTTGCAGCGTCGAAGCACTCGTTACACGAACACTTGATTTGATTGAGATAGAAAGGAACGAAAAGTATTTTCTAATACTGGTCGCATGTGATGTGAAACGCTTTCCCTGTCAACGCCTCATTCCAGGATAAAGGCTACGGCAGCGCAGTCCGACATCTGGGAAGCTTCAAGGCCACCCCAGCTACAAACAGATCGTTCTCACAGTGTGTTCCTCTATCTTGGCAGCGGCTTCGACAATGGGTGGTAGGTAATGCGTATACAGGAAGAGAGGCATTGTTTGGATGAAACTGATCTGGTGCAAACTGTGTGCCTCATCACATCGCTTTAAAGTTAATTGCCCCATCCCTGTAAAACTAATCATGTCACAAAAACGACGAAAACCTACAGGAAGCCCGACCCCTTTTCGACAATGTTTAGTCTCTGAAAATATAGAAACACGCATTCACTTCTATCTCAGTCATTTTTCAGACAATCAAAAGGTGGTAGATACCATGGTATAAGGACATGGGAACGGAATGGCAGTACAGGAACCTTAAACACTGAGGGGCATATTTACAAGAAAGTGGCCCATCGGTCCCGATGCGCCTCTTTTCTTGGGTGCGTCGTATTTACGATTCGGCGCACCATAGCGGTTGTTAGGACAGTAGGTCAACACTTTTGATGCTATTATGGTGCTTTACTGCACTAGCGTCCAAAAATTTGACACTAGTTCAGCAAAGCACGGGGAGGCTCATTGATTAAAATGGGTGAGTAATTTTAACGCCTGCTCTAAGCAGGCATTAAAAATGACGGAAAAACATTGGCGCATTGAAATGTTATAAATTTCACTGCGCCATTTTTTCGGGCTTCCCTGCATCAGAAAGCCCCCCTTGCATATATTATGCCTGGCACAGACATAATGTGGCGCAAGGGTTTACAAAGTGGCGCAATATAAGCATTGTGCCACTTTGTAAATATGGCACGGGAGAAAGGTCTCCGTAATGCCGTCTTAGCGTTAAAAAAAATGACGCTAGGGCACACAAGGTGGCACTAGGGGCTTGTAAATATGCCCCTGAATGAGGTCAAAGTTAACTAAGGGGACGTGGAGTTATGATAATGAAGTAGCACATAATTGCATTTCAGAGAACATGGGCACAGAAGTCTATAGCTCTTTGCATGATTCTAGAATCAGCAATCAGTGAGTAGCATGGCCTTTGTGTTTACATCCGACTGGTGGACTGAGCACAGGGGCCACAATTAGTAAATTTTCACTACTGCAGATCAACGATTCGCTAGGTTACTAAAGATGTTAATACTGTGGGGCATATTAATGGAAAAGTGGTGCATCATTCATGATGCGCCACTTTTCTAGCACCCCATTGCGTCCCACTAAAACTCACTGTGTGTGCTATATTTACAACACAGCGCATCATGACGGTCATGTCCACATTAGCATCATAATTTATGGTGCTAAAGCAGTGCTTTGCTGGATTAGCCCCATTAATTATGGAGCTAATGCAGCAAAGCACAGGGAGGCCCATTGTTTTCAATGGGAGCGTCATCTTAACGTCTGCCCTTGGCAAGTGTTAATAATGACGCTAAAAACGGCTCAGTGAAATCTAGTACATTTCGCTGAGCCATTGTCCCGGGCCTCCCTCTGTGGGAACACCCTCCCCCCTTTGTATACATTATGCCTGGCACAGGCATAATGGGGCACAAGAGTTTATACATTGGCACAACGCAAGCAATGCTCCACTTTGTAAATATGGCATGTGGGAAATGCCACCTTTACTGCATAGTTGCGTAGAAAAAAAAAGCAAATGTGGCACAAGGTGGCGCTAAGGACATCATAAATATGCCCCTGCATTTCTCACACAAGAGCACAGTTCTTCCTGCGAAATGACTTTGGAAGTGCATCACCGTTCATTTGTAGAAATGTGGATCCCTCTTCCTAATGGCTATGAGCTGCTTTGCATCCTTTCCGTATATTATGGCATTGTTACTTTCCACCTTAGGCTTCCCTAACTATGGTTCCCTCCAACTCACCTCAGTCTTCAGAGTGCATCATCAGTAATTCCTTATAGTTTTGTTTCCTTTTGCAGAAGTACCTTCTGTGTGCAGTTTATTGTTCAAGCCTAAAAACGTTAGGTTATATTCTGTGCAATGCTTGCAAACAACAATATGCTTTTATTTAATTTATTTTCTTGCCACTCCATCACAAAATGAAGGAGCCTTCTAGCCAAACACCTGGTGGAATACAACCAAGAGCATAGGTGTCATATTATGTTTTAGTTTCTTACTTTACTTCACATAGCCTTGAATAAAATTACAATGTTCCATTATTAACCCTTGAAAATTCACATTTTTATCCAGAGAGCAAGAAAGAGAGTGCATTCAGGTAAATATGTCTGATAACAGGGGGTGCAGAGCCAAAAATGTCTTGAATAGCATACATGGCAACCCCCTGCAGAGACAGAGTGCAAATGCAGAAAATACAACAAGATAGAGGCACAGTAAAATTACCTGACCCAGAGACCAAACTTGCAGAGGGTTAACGATATTTGGGTAGCCCCAAATGTAATTACTGCCATCAAGGCTCACACCTACATTGACAGTCATGATCGAAATGTGCACAAAAAGTATGATATACTTGAAAATTAAGCAATATTATGCAAGGAGGAGGGAACCCCAAGATGGTTATGGGTTGAGGTGGAGTCAGGGGTCCAAGGCAAAGCCAATTGCCCACCTCAGCTAATAACTACTTTCGAGTACCCACCCACTTGGAGAAACTTGTTATTGTAAATCAATCCTAAAAGGTGGGTTAAGATTCACAAAATTGGTTGCTAAATGGTGTGTTTTTCATGGTACTTTCTGAGGTGGAACTTTATAAGAAGCATACCTGTTGGATCTTTAAGTGAAAGTACCTGGCCTTTTGACCTATTGAAATGAAGTGTAGAGAATGCTTAGTGTTGAGGGCCATAAAAAGGAGACTGTAGAAAGGGTGATAGCAGGTTTTAGTCACAATGTAATTTGTTTACCGGTCGTGCTATACTCTCTTGGTATGTCCACAGGTGAGTTCACTCTGTGAATACAAAATATTGATCCTCTGTTCGGATTTGAAGAATCATATCTGAGAGAAGATCATTTCTCCTCACAAATTCCTACTGACAAGCTTAATGAACCAGAGCCTAACATTAGAATACAGTTTCTTTAAATGCACAAATATCTTCCTCGTCCACAATAGAAAACATTCTGACATGCTGAGTAAACCATGTATGGCTAAAAGAAGCAGCCAGTCAGTTGAATCACAGTGTTTTCCTCCACCTTTGCCACAGGGTTCACAACTAGATCAACTAGCGACCTAGGGGGCATATTTATAAGCCCCTAGCGCTACTTTGTACCACATTTGCAGCATATATTTCGATGCAAATGCGGCATTAAGGTGGCATTTCCTTCGCGCCATATTTACAAATTGTTGCAATGATTGCATTGCGCCACTTTGCAAACCCTTGGCCATATTATGTCTGCATGGGGGCGCTCCCGTGTTAGGAGGGCTCAAAAAAATGGCGCAAGGAAATCTATGAGATTTCCTTGCCCCATTATTTTCAGCACTTTTAATGCCTGCTCAGAGCAGCCGTTAAAAGGGGGCTTCCATTATTTAGAATAGGCCCCTATGAACTCTGCAGGAGTAGCGGCAACATTTTGGTGCTACTCCTGCGGAGCACATCAATAGCCCCACATACAATGACGCTATTTGCCCCCTACCCTGCGTAAAGGTGCACCGTATTTTAAATACAGCGCACACATGGTGACAATAGGGAGACGTTAAGGGGAGCAGGGAAAGTGGCGCTGTACTAAGTGCAGCACCACTTTCCATAAATTTGCCCCTAACATTATATGACAAAATTAGTTTCATGCTGCTGGAATAGGAGCTGTTGAATTTACAGGCTTTCCTATACAACAGGCTATAGTAAATCAGCACCGAGATCTTAATGTATATACGACAACAGATGAGAGGGTTTTTAGTCATTTATGGGACAATGGCCCTCATTACAACCTTGGCAGGCGGAAGATCGGACCGCAGGGCGGCCTGCAATGCGTCCGCACCCCCGCCGCGGCCATTTGGAGATCCCTGCTGGGCCGGCGGGCGTAAACCTAGTTTACGCCCACCGGCCCAGCGGGGATCTCGGCCGCAACACAGGAGCCAGCTCCAAATGGAGCCGGCGGTGTTGCGGCCGTGCGACGGGTGCAGTTGCACCCGTCGCGCTTTTCACTGTCTGCATAGCAGACAGTGACAAGCAGCGCAGAGCCCTGTAAGGGGGCCCCTGCACTGCCCATGCCAGTGGCATGGGCAGTGCAGGGGCACCCAGGGGCCGCGCAACTCCCCGTACCGCCAGCCTTTTCCTGGCAGTTCAAACCGCCAGGAAAAGGCTGGCGTTAGGGGGACTCGTAATCCCCTGGGCAGCGCTGCTAGCAGTGCTGCCCTGGCGGATTACAACCGCCAGGGCCATTGTGACGGGAAACCGCCGCCGCAGTCGTAATGACCTGGGAAGCTCCGCTAGCCTGTTGTCGGTGCTTCCGTCATAACAGCCCTGGCGGTCTTGGACCGCCAGGGTTGTAATGACCCCCATTGTGTTTTAAAGTGCAAAAACATTCCTCAGTTAGATTTCTCCCTAACACACGCATCTCATTTCAAAATCAGTTTCCCCAAACTATCTATTTCCTCTGCTGCTTCTTACTTCTATAATTTTAAAATTGTAACTTTTTGGCAGGAAATGAAGAGTGTTTAGTCTTTCATTTAAAAGCATGAACGTACATTATTTTTAGGGTTGCAGGGAGCTATTTGCAGAGAAATCGCTTGTTCAAAAGGAATACATTTGTGCTTTTCTGGGTAGTGAGACCCAGTGAAATAGTTGCTGTTTGTGCATTCCATTTTTATGAGGCCGAGCATAAGTATACGACCTCTTGTGCACATTTAAGTATACTTCTTCTATGGGCTTCCAGCTATTTCATTTGTTAGTTTCAGTGCCATTTAAAAATCCTTGCTTGCTAGTGATCAGTTTTGCCTCTTTGTCCCTCCTTCTTCTGTGTGGGAGCAGGGACCAACTACTGTATAATTACGCTTTGTCCTGTTTATTTAGTCTGTACGGGACTTTTTTTCCCTTTTTTTTCATGCTCCTGTCCAGGGAAGCTTCTCTGTTCATTGGCAGAGCATTCTTGCGCTGAGCTTAGCTGTAAACAAGGCTATAAATCAGGCTGTTATCTTGGTCACATTTGGTCATTGTGGGCTCTCTGTACCCTCTTTCAGCTGCCTGGCTCCCACCCTTCCTTGACTTGGATTTTCTTTACCAACTCAACCAAAGCTCTGCAATCCTTAGTGAACTTGCCCACTTCTGCACCAAACTGGGAACCCACTTGCAGTTCCATCAGTGCACCTCAGTTCACACACTCCAAGCCCTCAGCCGTGACAGGAACCCCACACATGCTTATCTGCCAGAGCACCTCAGTTCTTCTAGTCAGTGCACTCTGCTGCTCCAGTACTGGGGACTCGGGTGCAGCTCCATCAGTGCACCTCAGTTCACACACTCCAAGCCCCTCATCTGTGCCAGAACACCACACACACTGTCTGTCAGAGCACCTTAGTTCTTACAGTCAGTACACGCTGCGGTTGCAGTACTGGGACCTCAGGCAAAGGTCTATCAGTGCACCTCAGTTCTAGCCCAGCAAGGTCACTTCCTTTACTCTAGTGGGGCCCTGCTCACATACAGTTTTTTTTTACAGCAGCTCAATTATAATATTCAGTCCTACTGCCAAGGCAATACTGGACCCAAAAGAGCAAAACACTGCTCAGCCAGTGCACTTCAGGTCCAACATCGAACACCACTTTTGATGGGAACCACCACAGCTCTGCCAGAATCCATCAATTCTAACATTCAGTGCACCTTTCTTCTCAGTACTAAGGCTCACACGAAACCATGCTGGGCCGCACTCAGAGCTTCATCAGGGCACCTCCAGGCTAACACTCGGCAAAACTGGCACACCAGTGCTAGGTTCCACACAGAGCTCCATTAACATACCTCACTTCTGACCTTGTGTGCCCGTTACTATTCCAGTACTGCAGCCCACATACAACTCTGTCAGTGCACCTCCACCCTAACCTGCAGTCCCCCATTATTCCAATACCAGGAATTACACAGCACTCCATTTCTCATTCCTAACCCGCTGCCTTTTTGTTATTTCAGAACTGGGCCGGGACACAGCTCTGTCTATACCCCCAATCCTGATCTGAAGCACCACAATATTGTTGTATTAGGGTTCGCATAGAACTCTGGTATGCATCTCCTGCTGTTCTTCTGTGACCCCTGCAGTTCCACACTCTGACTTGATTTTGAGGATGTGGAAGAGCCAATTAAATCTATTCTTAGCTGCCATCTTTATTTGGGAGGGTCTGTTTCACCTATCTCACTCCGTTCTTTCCTTTACTCTGTTTTCTCTCAATGTTTTCTTTCTCCCCCACTTTTCTCTCTCCAGATCTTAAAATCCACATGTTAACAGTTTCACTCTTTCTTTCAACTGTTTTTATTTCCCTCTTCCTCTTGCTACCTCCTCTTTCAAACTTGCAAAAACTTGGTTATTTGTTTCCTCGATTCGTTCCTCTCTTTTTTCTTTCTCAGCTGTTCATTCTTTCACTATTTTTTCCCTCCCATTCATTCTTTCTTTGTCTTTGTTATTTTCTCTTTCCTTTGATTCAGTATGCACCCTTTCCTTTTTTTTTTTGGATCTTTCTTCCTTTCTCTCTCAGGTGTTTTTCTTATCTTTATCTGTCAATTCATGTTTTACTATAAATCCCTCTTTTTTCTGTCTGTATGAGGAAGCCACAAGTTACTTGTCGCGACCTGAAGTGTCAAAGTGGTTTTCCAATTCTGTGTCTCTGGGAAATGTGTCAGTACATACATGCCCTGGTTCTTTTGCTCCTTGTTTCTCTCACCAGCTCTCTTTTTTTCTCTAATGTTGATTTTTCTCTTTCTTTTCACACTTCTTTCATTATTTTTTTCTCTTTATCTTTCGTTCTCTAGCTTCTGTCCCTTTTTTCCCTTCCTTGTTCTTTTTTTCCCTTTTTTCTTTATTTCTTTGCTACCCCATCTCCTTCTTCCTTTTATCTGTTGTATTCATTTTGCTTCTCTTTTTCTGCCCCATCCGCTTTCACTCCTGAGGCCTGGTTATCAATGGAGCAACAGGTTTAGTGGCACCGGGGCCCAGAGGCCTACAGACCTCACTCATCTCTAATTACTGCTCTGTTTTCCTACCAAAATTCTAGTCAACCATTTTCCTTTCTTACTCCAGGGCCCATGACACCATTACTAGGCCACTTGTCCTGTCTATCTTTATTCACGGCTCCCTCTTTCCTTTGACCCTCCAATCCATCCCAAATTATATTTTTGTTATGGTGTTTTGCGCATCACACTCTAATGCCAAAAGTTTATTTCTGATAAAGGTTTGTATGATAATTGTATATGTTTTAAGGTAGAGGAAGAAGGTAAATGGAAGTGCTGTAGTTAAATGCTGGGCCACTGGAATTATATGGCAGGAAAAGACGCAATTATGAGGCAGGGTAGTCCAATTAATATGGCAAGAAAATTCCAGTTATGAATGTGCAATGCCAATAGCTGTAACTCAAGAAAATGCGAGACCTATTGCATTGGAAATGCTTGTCTTTAATTCTCCCACTTACTCTTGTCAGTAACTGGATCTCCTTGGAAGAATGTGCACTGACTTTAAAATTATTTCTATTAGGTGTTACATATAAGGAAATGCTAAAACATGTTTAACAATACACACTTATTTTCTATAAAAATGACTCCGTAAAGCTAACAAAAAAACCACACAAGAAGAGTTTAAAATAAGTGTGACTGTAAATCATGCAGAACAATTATGCAACATTTTTTAAAGTAATGTAAAAGCTGTCATGGACTAAATAATTTTCATTGCTGCAAAGCACTTCAAATATAGAAGGGAATGTTTTTGTGAACTCGTTTATTTTAGGTACTCGCAGCAGCAGTGATGAGAACCATTTTCATAAACATATTCAGCTTTCTATAGAGGAAGGTGAATTACTCAACAGCTGTGTTCTACAGAAATCTGTCTCCTAGTGCAGGCGCATTCTGGGCCAGATTTACAAGGCCCCAGCGCCACCTTGCGCCACATTAGCATAATTTGTTTTTAATGCGAATGTGGCTCAACAAGGCAATTTTCGATGCGCTATATTTACATGCACGCATTGCGCCACTCCCCCCGCATCACATTATGCCTGAGCTAGACACAGTGTATGCAAGGGGTGCATTCTGGCATTAGGAGGCCCGCAAAAATGGTGCAATGAAATCTAAAAGATTTCACTGCGCCATTTCTGACCTCATTTTTAATGCCTGCTGAAAGGAGGCATTATATGGAACCACCCATTGAACTCAATGGCCTCCTTGCACTTTGCTGCACTAGCGTCAACATTTTTGACACTAGTGCTGCAAAGCACAAAAATAGCACAAAAAAATGTTGACGCTATTGTCCTAACGTGCACCATGGTGCACCACATTGTATATATGGGGCACAAGAAAGGGCGGCACAAGGAAATTGGCGCAACAATGCTCATGCACCACTTTCTTGTAAATCTGGCTCTCTGTGCCTTAGGTGAGCACTCTAGATCTACATGAGTTCTGCTATCAAACCAGGCAGCTGTTATGGGAAGAAGGCATAAAAACACTTGGATTGATAATACAATAAGGCTTTTCTCTGGTACTATCTATGAATCACCTAGGTGGATATCTAGTGCCTAGGAGCTAATCAAAAGTTAGCATTTTGACTGTCTGATTTACTTTTTTATAACTATGTTATTTTATGTTGGTTTCCTGCAGCAGAAACTTAGTACATCACAAACATACATAAGAATTTGAGAGTCAAGAAGCTTGTTCCAACTTTCAATTCCCAAATAAATATCATCCAAAGCACTATCAGAATAGTTTGAAAGTGCAGAGAGCATTGTGCTTTACACCAATCACAAAAACTACTTCAGTCTCTTTCCGATATAAAAAGATAGATATTTTTAACACACATTAATTCACTTTATGCTTTCCAAAGTCATTTCGAGATACAGTACATAAACTTCCAAGAATTACAATAATCTAAATTAATTCCAACAATACTTTTACCAAAGCTGTAGTACATTTTTTAGGAAATGTACAACTGAGATCTCCTTCCCTCAGTCTATTCCTAACCTCTGAAATCTTATAATTCGCGAATCTTTTATTTCAACTCTGAATACATGGATCGAAATATTTCCTCACTTAAAGCTTCTTTCTTCCCCCATTCATTTTGCATACAAAAAGCATTTTAGAGTACCCATTAATAATGTTCTCAATAAATATTTTTAATAAACATTGATGCCTTTATGCCATATACATTGCTTGTTTTTCCAAGAAATACAATACTACAAATTGATTCCAACAAGAATTTCATAAAACTACATTCTAAAGTACGTACAGCATAATTTGCCAAAGTGCATTTTTTCTAAACAATGTGACAAAGGACTCATTCCCTAACTGGATCTGTATATTTCCACACTTAAAAAAGGTTCTTCCCTTCCCTACTCGTTTTGCATACAAGATCGTTTAGAATGCACATTATTAATTTTCCCATCCCATGCCTGCAGATTAGGTAGTTCTGCTGATTTCCAAAGTTATGTAATTATTGATAATGAAACTAATGAAACTAATAACATTGCCATGAACCACCAGCTGCGTGCTGGAGCTGGTCTAATTCCCAAATGGTTAGAACAGCCGAAAATGATTGCATTTAAGTCTACCAAGTATACCTTCACAATGGGAACTGACATACATCTCAAAACCTTCTCCCAAAATGGTTTCATTTTATTGCATTCCCAGATAATATGGATCTAGGTGCCCGAATCAAAGCACGTAGGACGTTGCTCTGAAATATTTCCATTCCATTTATGTAATAATAAAGGGGTATAATACACCATCCACTGAGCATACTGTTGCATCTTCTGATAATTAGGACCACGCATTGCATTAGAGCTAAGAATTGAATCTTCCAACCACTGTTCTAGATTTAAGTTCATCTTACTTTCTTGCATCCATTTACTTTGTATGGCTCGGAATCGGCATTTAAAATTGAACCCTTCTTAACGCAACCCAGTAACCCATTGTCCCTGTTTCCTATACCCTCCCTTGGATTGAAATAGTATTCAAACCACAAACCATTTCCCTGGCTGTTTTAATTTGCAATGGTTGGTATTTCTTCATGATAGCTGTATGTTGGGGGCAGGGCTGAACGTCTTCACAAAGGATCAGAGCTTCTTTTATCAACCAATCCTCGACTTTTCCCAGGTTCCACTTCTCCAATATTGTGGCCGCTTTTACCAGTTCATCAGGGCACAGACATTTAATAGAGGTTTCTGCATGAATAGTGGGATTCATAGCCATTGAAAAAGTTGTTTCTATTTAGTTTCAAAAGCAAAAAGAATACAATATCACATCTGTTTTGGATTCTTTACTTGGGGAAGAGAAGGGTCTGGGTGAAAAGAGGCTTCGTTGCACATGACTGTAAGAAAAAAGTTGTGAAAAGTCTTAGATTTAATAGAATTACCATACCAAGCACAATGTATTAAATGGGAAGCATAATAATACACCCTTCAATCAAGGAGGGATAAAACTCCTTGTTGAGAGGGAAACATTAGCTTCTTCATACTTATTCTTAGATTGCGCTTTTCCTGATTTAAACACCAATCAGTGCATTCAGCAGTTACAAACAATTATTATATAATACACAAGGAATAAAAACAAAACACCATTGAGAAAAGGCAGCATATGCATTTTAACTAGCGCCACTCTTCCAATTATAAAAATCGGCACCCTACCGCACTTATCCATCATATTGTGAATCTTAGCAATCAGGGTGAGGTAATTTAATTCATGCGGATCTTCAAGTCTCTAGAAAACTCCCAGATACATAACTGGCTTTCACTGCTATACACTGTGCAACTTTTGAAGTTGAATAGTTACAGCCATGTTGAAGAAGAGAATCTCTGTTCTAGAGATATTTCCCAACAACTGGAAAACCTTTTAAAATGGATTAAATATATCAAACAGAGCTTGAACACCCGCCTTTCAAGTGCCAAATATAACACTAAAACATCTGCATATAGTTTAAGTTTTGATGTTCCCAGAACGGACACTTTCAGCTCACTATTCTGACATAGGAAACAAGCGAGGGGCTCAATAAACTGAGCAAAAAGAGAACCCCTGCCTTGTACCCCAGGAGATCTGAAAGGGGTCCAGAACCTTACCATTTAGAGATTTTGCTATGGATGACCCCTAATATATTTCCACTATTGACCTTGTAAACTGTGTTGGAAATCCCATTACCTACAAAACCTGAAACAAAAAGCTCACAAGATAAAACGCTTTCTCAGCATTTACAAACAAAACTGCCACAGGAGATCTGCTTTAATTATAATAATCAATTGCTTCTGTTAGATAGTGTGTATTATAATACAGTTGGCTCCCAGGAATAAACCCATTCTAATCTTTCCCAATTGAAAGTAGCATAACGTCTATTGGCCTTGCAGCTAGTATTTTCAAATTCTTTTTATAATCTGCATTAAGCAGCGTTATCCGGTGGAGTAAATTGTGTGTCGAAAATGGCCCCCTCTGAAGGGTCACAGCAAATGTTCTTCCTCTTTTTCTGACCTTCCTTTTGCTGGATTTAGGACTCTGTGCTCTTTACCACTGCTAAATAAGTCACCCATAAGATATGCCCTATGTGACCCACAGGGCAGGGTGTAATGTATTTAAAAGGCAAGACATATACTTTTAGGTTTTACATGTATTGATAATGAAAAATACATTTATCTGCTCTTGATGCGCTATGTGCCATACACCCTGCCTCCAATCCACATCTGGTCTGTGACAGCTCCCCTTGTGCATTCCATTCAGCCATAAATACAGGCACTCAACTGCATCTGCATTTATCTGCATACCGATGGGTCCTTCTGGACAGGAAGGGTGGAGGGGCTTACACACACTTCAAAGGGTAGTGGCCTGACCCCACACTAATGACTGATAACCCCCCACAGATATCCTGGCAGACAGGACTGGGTTGAAAGGGAACTCAAGCACTTCAAACCCAATCTTTGAATGTATCCCCCTCTTCAAAGGCACATCTATGTGTAAGTACTGGGTCTTTGACAACATCAAATCAGATACTTCTGGATCTACAACTGGACTCTGTCAGAAGGACAGCTGTGCTGCTCAAAGAACTCAACTGAACTGCGTTTCTGCAAAGACTGCCTTTCTGCTTGTTGCCTTGTGGCCTGCTGTTCCTTGACTCTGCTGGAAGTACTCTGCCTTCTCATCACAAGTGATCTCCAAGGGCTTGTTAGCTTCCCTCCCATTCCCAAGTCCTAGGGACATCAAAGACTTGAACCACCTGCACCTGGACTCTACAAGCTATGAGTCTGCCCTGCTTAGGAAGTAGGCCTAAGTTGCTCTATCTTCTGTAGTGTTTATCGGAACTGCCGTAAGGCAACCCAAAGTCCTTTAAAGCTTGCTGTGCAGCTGCCAGCTTCACCAGACTCAACGCCGGGTGGCGCAAAGCCCCACAAAGCCTTGCTGACAAACTGCTAGCCAATGGGAACTGATGCACAGCAACGCCACGCCTTGCAAAGCCTCGCCGCACAGACTCTCGGACCTGACGCTGGTGAACACAAAACCTCGCAATGCAACGCCGCACAGACTGCTCACCAGGATTTATGGTTCCGTGTTCAGCAGGCCCAAGTGGGTCTTTCTAGCCAGCCCATGCTCCATCGCAGTTGGCCTCAACTTGTGGTTTTGTCCTTGTTCAGCGCGACCAGACAACCACAGTTGTTGCTTTGTGCTTCTCTGTGCTATTTTCACCTAACTGTGTAAAATTGCATTTTCTCAGGATCTATGTATTTGCTTTTTGTTGTTTTGATCTTGCTTTATTTATAAAATCACAACTTATTTTTCTAACCTGGTGTGGAGTCTTTTTGTGGTGTTTTTACTGTGTCAATGCATGAGTTATTGCACAAATACCTTACACATTGCCTTCTAAATTAAGCCTGCATTCTCTGTGCCAAGTTACCGTAGGGTGAGCACAGGATTATTTAGGTTGTGTTGTGACTTGCCCTGACTAGGATTGCAGTCCCTTTTTGGACAAAGTGCAAACCTCTGACAACTAGAGACCCATTTTCTAACATTGATGGTAGCAGGGGATAGGACTTGTGTTTGTGCAGTGCCATACAATAGCTACGTGTACACTACTCCTCCACATTTAAAGACCATTTTGAACCTTTCTGCAATTTCCCTTGCTTTGCATTTTTTAGACATCCTATACATCATGTCTGGCAGGTTCTACAACTGCAGCCATGGAGTTTGAGCTGGCTAAGCTGGAGGTTTGTACAGTTAATCAGTGGAAAACCATATGCAAGGATATGAGGTTATCTGCCCGAGGAGTCACCAAGAATGTGAATTTTCAAACGGGATTGCAAGCCTGGACAGGGTCCCACTCCCAAGAGAATGTTGAGCTGGAGGAGCCAGTGAATGGGGACACCCCCATGATTTGTGCTACATGTGAGGGCAGGAAGCAGTGTCTCCAGTCATGGCCCGTCCCCGAGGAGAGGAGATAGAATTCCAGCTGCAGTTGTCAAAATTAAAAATGAAGGCTGAAGAGAGGAAGGCTGAGGCTGAAAGAGCCTTAGCTAAGAATAAACTTTTATTGACTAATGAACTGAGTCTAAAAGAGCTGAAACTCAAGGGCAGGCAGGTGGATTGAAGCAGTGATGATGACAGCATACATGCAGTACCTGAAGGAGATAAGAAGGTTCATATACCCAAGGATTTGGTGCCCAGTTATGTGGTGGGAAATTACATTGATAAGTGGTTGTCTGCTTATGAAGTTGCATTTAAAGTACACAGGGTTCCTGAAGAGCACTGGGGGTGAGGGATGGTCTGTGGAAATATTGCAGGACTCATATCATGGCGATGAGGCTTCTGGTTTTGAGTGGCAGCACCACCGCACATAGGGGACTGAGTCAATCCTACACCATCTGGTAACTGTTGGCCTAACCCTTTCTGCTAGCTAGCAGCACCTCACCAAAACCGAGAAGTAAAGGTGATTGTGGATGACACTCTGTGACTTCCCAGGGAGTTCATGATTGGCAGATAATACCCCTTTCTCTCATTAGCACAGGTCTCACAAACACGTCAGCAGACAAAGGGATGCAGGTCAGTTTTCACTGTATTAACTGAAAAGACTGCAATCTATGATAAAATGCATTAGCTGCAATTATTAGGAAAATGAGATATAACACAATCAAGATTGTTACCAGAAGTGAAAAGCAAATGAACAACCCTAGCATATTGGAATAGACAGATGCCTAAAAATTCAGATGCCTAAAAAAACCTACCCACACTACCTAGTGTCTATGTGAGAGCCTGGCAGTGGTAGTCCTTTCTCTATCTGTACTTAGTCCATGGAAGGAACACCCACCCCCACACCTGAAAAGCAGGAGTCCGCCCTCCATCTCCTCACTTGGCTGTAGAGACAGTTCTGAGGTCAGCAACGTGGCAATGAAATGGCACACAGCATAGGTTGAATCTCCTTGATGGAATGACCTTTCTAACCTTCTCTGGCCTGTATGATGTTTTATAATAAAATGCATTGTTGTTTTCTGGTAAAAAAAATAACCTGCGGGGCCAGTCGGGCATTGCAGCGCTGGCCTGACAAGGAGCAAAGCCCGATGATGAAACATGCCACCTAGGGAGGGGTTTTGCTTCTGACAACTGAGTGTCCCAATGACCTGGATGTTCACCCTATTTGGATTAGAATAGGACTCCACGTCTCGGAACAGTGTACTTTGTTGCTTAGGGTTCGGAGAAACAGAGCTGACGTGATGATGTCTCTAAGTGTCAAAGCTCACTATGCGCTCTTGTGGTGGCAATATTAGATAGATTATCATGTACAATCCTTGAACAGCCTTTGACAGAGGTTCAGGGTGAAATGTCGTGCAATAGCAACGCTTTCGCATAGTAGCACCTCATAAGAAAAATAAAAAATCCCCGCTAAAAGCAAGCTTATTCTAAAATGAATTAAAGTGAATAAATCAAATAAAGCAAGACTAGGGCATAGGGCACAGGAAGAAGGCCTAGGCTAAAATGCGTGTGCCCAAGCAAGGCTCTAAGATGTACCCACAACAGAAACACATGGCAACACTTGGGAGGGACATATTTCTAACATTACAGGTTGAGGACCAGACTAAGTACACTTCCATAAAAGTCATTTTGATTGTCAAATTTGGATTGAGCCCTGAAAAGTGTCATCAAAGATTCAGGGCCAGTCAGGTACTCCCCAAACAATCCTGGGCAGATTTCATTGATTAGTCCATTAAGGCATTGAATGTCTGAATGCGGGGCAGCAAAGTTAATGATTTTGCTAGGTTGTACAATTTAAGCATGCGAGAGCACATGCCCAGTATTTGTTTTACAGAGTTGTGCCAGCACCTAGTTGACAGCATGCTGACTGACCTCAGGAAACATGTTGAGGAGGTGGACTTGTAGGCTAACACCAGTTTCCAAAAAGGTATATGGGAGTGATTCTGAGAAAGGTGGTTCAGGTTCCCCCCAAGAGAGTGAAAGGGAAGTTAAAGAGGGCCCAGACAAGCCCCATAGCAAGATAGAAGGAAGGGGTCCCCATGCCCCTTCTGAAAAACAGGGTGGTGGTTCTGGAGTGCAGAGGCCCAGGTCGCCCCATTTCCAAATGTGCTGCTTTGAGTTCTCCCAGGTAGGATACAAGCAGTGGGACTAGGTCTATCCAAAGAAGCCACCCACTGGTGGGACCTCCAGTGGGTTGACCGATGTGGCCTTAGGGACAAGTAGTTCCCAGGGGCAGGTCATAGACCACAATCTCCCTAAGTTGGGGGATAGACTCAGAGGGTGTGCTGGTGATCCCTGGGGGTGGGAGTTATCAATTCCACTAGGTGGGAGTGAATGGGGTCCCCGTCACTGCTCTGAGGGCCACCGGGGCTAGGAGTACCATGATGGTGGAGAGGTTAGTTTCCCCAGAGCAGTGTACCAGCCAAGTATGCAGGGTGACTTCAGCCCATGGGGAGGATTTTTCTTGCCCTATGGCCCTGATAGCCCCTGAATGGGGTGGGGAACTGACCAAGAGGAGGGTCATAGTTAGGCCTCAGATGCTCATAGACTGCATTCTGGGGAATGAGCTACCCCCGGTGACAGGCAAACATTTTGCCTTCCTTCTCTTCTTTGTCTGACCTCATTTTTGCTGGACTTAGGACTCTGTGCACTTTACCACTGCTAACCAGTGCTAAAGTGCTTGTGCTTTCACCTTAAATAAACATTGACTCATACCCAATTGGCATATTTAATTTACTTATAAGTCCCTAGTAAAGAGCACTATGTGTGCCAAAGACCTGTAAATTAAATGCTACTGGCGGGCCTGCTGCACTGATTATGCCACCCACACAAGTAGCCCCTTAGCCTTGTCTCTGGCCTGGTATTGCAGGGCCTGTGCATGCAGTTTACTGACACTTCAACTTGGCTTTGAACATGACTTGCCAGGCCTGAAACTCCCCGTTTATTACATATGTCACCCCTACGGCAGGTCCAATGTGACCTGCAGGGTGTGCAGAGTCCTAAAACCACCAAAAAAAAGGATCAGAAAAATGGAGAGAGGTAGGCAAAAAGTTCTGGTAAGACCACCCTGAGGCTGTCAGGTCTAACAGTTACCACATGACTGAGACTGTCTTCTACTTCAGAACAGTTGTGTTGTTTTAAAGGGATTTATTTCACTTTTGGCAGAGGACGAGAGAGCATTTTTTGGTTGGTAAACCCTTGGGCTTTTCTTTAGTGCAGGAGTCCAGACTTTTTTTGCAGATAGCCCAATGGATTAGTACCCAGCTTATATTTCGGCATACTCAGGTATTCAGGGACACTGGAGATACTACAACTAACTAAATTGAAGGGAGCCTTATCTTTCCCATACCTGAACTATCCCAACCATGTCTCCAAGACATTCAGATCTTGATATTACTTTCTATCTACCTCTAGGTGTCAAGGTGGATCTTTGGAAATGAGGAACAGTGACCATGGAAGGGATGTTGAAAAGGGCAAAGCTATATATATCATCGGTGTACAATTAGAAACTAATCACCACAACATTTTCACACAAGGCCCTGTCCTCGTTTGTGACAAAATGACATATGTCCTCCTTTAGGATTGTGCCTCATAGCAGAGGCCTTTGTGGTACAATCAACTATGCACCATGGTTATGGAATGAAAGCCTTGTATTCACCAGGACTGCTGCAGCCCTGCTCTCATTTAGGAAAGAGTCAAAGTCACTGCTCTTTAAAGTATATTACAATGTGATGCAGAATCAGCCCACTTTGGTCTTATAACCTACCTACATCTCCAAACACTAATTGACTGTGACTGCCCTGGAACCTCTACAGCATTCTGCTGCCTTTCAACTAGGTTTGAGTGATATAACTACCACATGCATACATACATAGTGGGAGAAAGTGCCTTCCAGACTGATACGCATTTTCATACATCCCTAATGCAGCCCTCTGTTTATCAAAGGATATCCTGACCCTTCCATTCCGTCAGCACCAAAGGCAGCTACTGAACTACTGGAGGCTGTAGGCCTGATCCATAAAAGTAACTTACATTTTGCAATAAATTTACACTTTTGAGTAAGTTTACAACTTTTCGTTTTCAGAAACTCGGAGTGCAAGCATAGGGAAAATAAAATGTTTAAAAACTTGAAAATAAATATTTTAAAAATGTAAAATATTAATGTCAATGCATCGTATATGTTTACTTTGAATGTAGAACAGCATTTATACAATGCTACCCCACTATTCAATTAATTTTGTAGTAAAACTTTAATTAATTGAAATTCATCAAATTGAGCTTATTTTTCTAAAGTTTATATTAAAAAATAAGTTCCTACCTAAAGATCAAAATTTACACTATGGAATAGCCTTACTTTGAGGTAGCCACGATTAGTGAGTAACAATGGAAAAAGAAGGACATTAGCACTCCAGTGACAATTTCCAGATAGCTCCGTGAGTTAAAGGTTCGCCATTATTCTCAAGTATGACAAGCATTTTCAATGCAACGGGGCTCGCATTTGCTCGAGTTGGAGCTATTTGCGTTGTAAACTCCTAACCTAACTTTTCTTGCCACACAAATTAAAAGAAAAAAAACACAGCGCAATTGCGCTCTGTGAAATGCAGCGCGATCGTGCTGAAATTGAAAATGAAAAAACGGAACGCGATCGCACTATGTAAACCCCAGCGCGAACGCGCTGCGGGGAAAATTCAGATATAAAGTAGTCCAGAAACCAGGCTCAAAACATCGAGCCTCGAATGTTTCTAGTAGTTTACAGGTGCTGTGTAGGCAGGCTTAACACCGGGAAAGGCATTACGTATGCATGCCTTTCACAAATGAAAGCAAGCAGATTTTAAAGAGCAAGCCCAGGAACCAATGAAAGAGACTGACGTGACCTGGGCGTGGTTTGAAGCCCAAAGAGAGATTACTTTATGGACGGAGCACTTTGCGCTCGCCCATAAAAAACAAGCATTTTCAATGCAATGGGTCTCGCATTTGTTTGAGTTAGGGCTATTAGGGTTGTAAAGCAAAAAAAAACACAGCACGATCGCACTATGTAAAATGCAGCGCGATAGTCCAGACCCCAGGCTGAAAACATCGAGCCTCCTATGTTTTTGGTACTTTACCGGTCCTGTGTAGGTGGGCTAAACACCGGAAAAGGCATGACGTGTGCATGCTTTTCACAAATGAAAGCAAGTGGATTTTAAAAGGCAAGCCCATGAGCCAATGTAAGTGACTGACGTAGCATGGGCGTGGTGTCAAGCCCAAAGAGAGATTACAGAATGGACGGAGCACTTTGTGCTCGCCCATAACAAGGCACAGTTTCGAATTTGGCAAGGTTAATTCGGCCTTCTACTTTTCAAAGGTTGATAAATTAAGTAGCTTTAATTTACTACACTGAAAAATGTCAAAATAAGTGTGAAACACTACATAGCAAAACAAGTTATTATTACCTTATTAAGTATTCTTAATGCCTCAGTGATCTAAATGTTGAGAAAATTCCATATAAAATCTTTGCATGTTACAGTGATTAGAACGTGAGCCTCACATAAACATTGCCCAGCATCAGTGTTAGTTAGCCCTCAGGCAAGCATACATTGCCTACAATAGCACTTAACATAAGTACAACACCCGTGGTTCACCGATAGGCTGTGAGACCTAAGCTGATGATAAATCCATAGCAGCCAGATAGGAAAGAAAGACCCCAGCATTAGTAAACAGCGCGGACAACTCTGACCCCGGCTAGGAAAGTTCAAAGGAGCTTACCTCTTGCTGTTTGCAAGGCAGAGCATTATGCTAACATTCCATGACTCAGGAATAAGCTTCATCCCTCTCATCACTTATATGTGAAAACTGACCCCAACTTGGAGACACTAACGGTTTGAGGTCAACATAAATAAAGGAAATAACACATACCACACGATACTGCGTATTTACATGTCAAAATAAGAGCGGTGAATAATGACATATAAGTTTCAGACCTTTCTAAGAGCACAGCTCAAGGCAAAAACAGAGGCTGGACAAAAAGAAACTCTGCACGATCTATCGCTAGTTCCCTGCAGTACACAATGTATAAATCAACAAGTTGAGCATACAATACAATCGCTGATACACACCACCATCTTATATTTTCAAGTAATTTAATTAAGGTACACAGATATTTTTACCAGACAGTGGGGGGCGTTGGCGAAAGTGATAGGGTGAGCTGCTGATCGCACCCTAAGCTATTCTTCTGCTGACAAACTGGCCGTAGCCAATATCTCCTCAGTCATGAAGATGAGAAATTCAATATATATATTATATGAAATGAATAGGGCATGTGTTGCAATTAATATGATACATTTTCAAATTAATATGATATATGTTCAAATGGATGGGTTGTATCTTCAAATTAATATAAAAGGTGCTAATGTGACATCCATGGAAATTAATATAAAATTGATTTAAGGGAATATAACACATGTTAAAATGATATGAGATGAGTTGAAATGGATATGAGCTTCACTGAAAGTAATTTGACATGTTTTAAAATGAACACAAGTAACTTTTAAATTAATATAACATTTATCAAAATGAGTAATATGATACACATTGACATGATTACAATACATGTTGCAATGAATATAGTTCATGTTAAAATGAATATGATATGGTGATATGAATGAGACATCAAATAAAAGGAATAAGACACACACTAAGATTAATTTATGACATGCACTGAAATGAATATGAGCCCAATTGAAATTAATTCAGCATGCCTTAAAATGAATATGACCAATGCTGAAATTAAAATAAAACTTGTCAAAATGAATATGTTAAGCTTCGAAATTAATATGATACATATCAAAATGAATATTGCATATCTTGACATGAATATGACATATGTTTAAATAGATATGACGGATGTTAAAACTATTATGACAGGTGCGAAGGTGAATATGACATCCATTGAAATGAATATGGCATCCATTGAAAGGAATATGACACGTGTTAACATGATTATGTACCACTTTAAAATGAATAAGACACCTGGTGAATGTGGCCCAAATCTAAATAATATGACATTCATTAACATAAATATGACACTTTTTTAAATGAATATGAAACTATGCAAGATAAATGTTTCTAAGTTAGAAATGCATAAAACACATATCGAAATGAACACAAGACATTTTAAAATGATTATGACTCCTGTTTATATGAATTTGGAGTACATTGAACTTATGTTGATTTGCTTTAAAATTAATATTACATATCAAAATTAATGTTACATATTCTGAAAGGATATGATATAGACTAAAATGAATTCCCTAAAATCAAAATACCACACATTTAATAGAATATAAAACAAGGTACCAGCCTTTACGACATGTCCATTACATGCATCCATTTACAACACAGATAAGTAGTTCAACATTTGTCACACGGTACTTTATCATGCAGGTAAGTATTTTTGTAAATAACCACATTTTTTATGTGTGTAGCGCTAAAGGGAGGGAAGGAAGATTTTAGGGTTTAAAGGTGGGTATAGGTAGATGGAGGTATGTATAATTTTTGAGTTTCGGGGTGGTGATCAGTATAGGGAAAGATGCAGAAGACATTGTGGCGCGGAGGGTTAATTAGCTTGAGCAGTGTTGATGAGTGTGATGCCTGCTGAAACCCCCCCCCCCCAAACAATGTGGAAAAGTTCATGACATTATTTTCAAGCTTGTTTGTGTAGAAGACTCTGTCTCAACCTTGAGAACGAGAGTACAGGGAGAAGATGGAATGAAAACAAAGGCTAGAGAAGGGCAAAGCAGCCAAGTGCTGATAACATAGCTAGAAAATGGCAGAATGAGATAGAATCCAAGCTTCGAGTTATTTAAGCACTGAAGTGTGGGTGAGGGATTTGAAGCTCGCAGATGGAGTTGTGAAAGCTGCCATGGACCAGCGCTGCCTCCCTGTTTTGCTGACCGTGATGCTTGAGGGGGAGAGAGGTCCAAGCAGGCAGTAGAGTGCTTCCCAGCATTTCGTGGACTAAGTTAAGTTCCACACAGGGATGAAAGGCCTTTGTTTCTCTGCTCTATTATTATGATTGATTATTTATGCTTGTACTATGTTTATAACCTGAAGTATTTAGCTCGTTTATATTTTGCTTCCTGAACATCGTAGTGTGAGCCTGTTGCAGTAATTGAAACATGCATTTTGGTGTGCAGTAAATCAAAGCTTATCTGAAGTATTCAACTAATTTATATTTTGCTTCCTGAACATCATAATGTGATGCATTTTGGTATACAGTTAATCAAAACTTATATCTGTCAATGAACTTTTTGCTTATATATATATGCATAGATGCTCTTTGTAGTGTACTTATATATAAATAGATGCTTTTCATTGCTATTCTTATTCTACTATTATTAATGTGCTAAATGCCTACATTTACCTGAAATTTTAGTAAAGCTAAATTGTATTTATAATTGGCGTGTGGTCCTTCAATGAGCGTCCTTATTGACTTATACCGAACAGGTGTCAACCAGTCACCTGGATAAGACAGGTGGTTATAGGGAAAACGAGGTAAGGGCAATTTTAGGGTTTAGGAAGTGGTTAAAGGGAGGTAAGGAATAAAACAGGAGATCCCCCTAAAAAAAAAAATACATACACACATAATTAAAGATATATGATAGTGACCAAGGCTGCTGTGTCAGTCGAAACGCGTTGTGTGTAGATTAAACTGATCTTTTTTTGTTCCTGAAACCCGAGTGTGCGAGTATTATATCTATTTTCCTTTTGCTTAACTAATTACCGGCTTGCTCGTACCGGTTCTCGCACCACCCCTTTGGGCTGATTGAGATCTTATTTCGAGCATTTTTGAAGTTATATATATATATATATATATAGATAGATATGTATATATATATATATATATAAACACATAAAACGACACACACACACATATATATATATACATATATATGCAAAAATATATATATATATACATACACACATAAATATGTATCTCTCTCTCTCTCTCTCTCTATATATATATATATATATATATATATATATATATACACACACACATATATATATACACATATATATACACATATAAATTCACTTGTATCAGTGCCACAAAGTTTTTCATCACTCCAAGGTCCAGATTCACAGCACCACAGATGCTGGCATTTATTTTTTATAGATTTTTTGCATTTGTTGCATTGATGTGCTAGTTTAAAGTGCAGTGTGAAAAGAGAAATTGAGGTCAACGCATTTCGGCATTATGCCTTCGACTGGATCATAGAGTCCTATGTTGGTGATAGACTCATTAAAATTGTCAAAACAGTGTAGTCCCTCTTCCATATCCATTAAAAGACTAGAACATGCATATCTGCTTTCCAGCATGTCATCGTTCCAGCACCATTTTGTAACAACTCCTGTAAAGTTCATTATGTATATATATATATATATATATATATATATATATATATATATATATATATATATATACACACATACATATATTTGTGTGTACACACACACATATGTGCATATCTTCATTGTTAAAGGATTAGAGTGCTGCATACATTATGCAAAAAAGAAGTAGGGAACTCTGGGTAGATCCCAGGCTTAGGTGGAGAGTAGCTCCTTACAATGGAGCACCCTACAACACTATTGACACTCTGAATCTGATCACCTCAAATGTCAATTTTTTCAGCAAAGTTTTTAAGCATAGGCGTGTACAGTTCCATCCACACCAATGTAGAAAGTGACAAAGTCTTTTTCCATTTTAACACTCTTTATGCATAGGATTAGCTAGTGCCATCCATGCCGAGCTAAAAAATAACAAAATCCTTTTAC
Source organism: Pleurodeles waltl (assembly GCF_031143425.1). NCBI lineage: Eukaryota > Metazoa > Chordata > Amphibia > Caudata > Salamandridae > Pleurodeles > Pleurodeles waltl. The sequence goes on from NC_090445.1 coordinate 1,620,936,941, forward strand.
CACTCCAGGAACTATATCACAGCTTTAAATTGGAAAAATATCATCCAAGCCAACCTGGAATGAATAAAAGCAGCCCCTGGCACATATCTGTTCTTATTAGAGCTCTCCAGAGAGGTATGAGGAGTGAGAAGAAGGCATGAAGAGTGAGTAGTGATAGATGAGGAGTGCTGCATGAGGTATGAGGATCAAGAGATGAGCAGTGAAAGATGAAAGTGAGAGATAAGTGATTAGGAGTGAAGTTTGAGAAATGATGACTGAAGAGTAAAAACACAAAACCAAAGATGAAGGGTGAGGGAAGAGGCATGAGGAAGGAGGAATAAGGGATGAGAGTTAGAGAGTGTGAAACAGTGAGAGATTAAGACAGATGTGAAAGGTGATTGAGGGACAAGGGGTAATGAGTGAGGAGGGAAGGATTAAGAGTCAGAGAGAAAAAGTGTAGACAAGCAGTGAACGAAGATGGGTAAAGAATGAGGTGTGAGAATGATGACCAAGGGTTGAGGTCAGATCAGAAATGTGAAGAGAGACGGACAAGGAATATGGCACGAGAAGTAAGGACTGAGGTGTGAGCTATGAGGGATGAGGAAGGAAAGATGAGAAGTGAAAGATGGGTATGAGTAATGAGAAGTGAAAAATGAGAAATGAGGGGTTATGGACAGGATGCAAAGAATGAAGGACAATGAGGAAAGAATGAGAATTGAGGAATGGGAGATGAAGATTGAGGGATAGGAAATCTGAAGTAAGGGATAAACAGTAGAGTGGCGAAAATGAAAAGAATGTGGAGTGAAAGATGAGGAATGAGAAATGAAGAGTGATCTAAGAGGTGTGAGAATAGAAGAGGGTGGGATAATGATTGGGGTGAGGAATCAGAATTGATAAATAAGAATTGAGAGGTGATAATTGGAGAATGAGGGTTAAAGAGGGAGGGTTGATGAATGAGCGGTGATCAGAGGGTCAAGAAGACAAAGTCAATTGAAGGTGAGAAATGAAAGATGGGTTATAAGGCATGAGAGTGGTAGATGAGGCATGAGGAGTGAGGAATGACAGATAAGGGATGACGGCTGAAGAATGAGAGGTGAGGACTGAGGGATAATGAGTCAGCAATGAGTATGTCTTAAAAGGAATTAGAATCTACACATTTGAAGGATGAAGCATGGCGAATGATGGATAAGGAGTGAGAGATGCGAAATAAAGCATGAGAGATGAGAGATGAAGTGTGAGGACTAAAGGTTGATTGGCAAGGTTTTTAGAGAGCGATGTAGAAAGAAGGAACAGCGAAGGGTGATGAGTGAGAAATATAAAGTGAAGATTGAGAACCGTATCATGAGGAGGGAAGGGTGAGGATATCCTGATATGGTCAGGGTGGTGGACATTTTAGGAAAAATAGGGGCAGATTTAAGAGCCCCTAGCACCACCTCAGCACTGCCATAGTGTCATTTTTTTACGCTAAAGTGGCGCTAAAGTGCCATATTTACAAAGTGGTGCAATGCGTCCATTGCGCCACTTTGTAAACCCTTGTGCCACATTATGCGTGCCCCAGGCATAATGTATGCTGGGGGGGCGTTCCCCCATTAGCGGGGACGAAAAAATGGTGCAAGGAAATCTAAGAGATTTCCTTGCACCATTTTTTAGCACTTTTAATGCCTGCTCAGAACAGGCATTACAAGGGGGCTTCTGTTATTTATAATGGGCCCCTATGTACAATCTGCAGGAGGAGTACCAAAATGTTGGTGCTACCCCTGCAGAGTACATCAATAGTGTAAAAATAAAACTACGCTATTGCCCCCCTACCCTGCGCCATGGTGTACCATATTTTAAATGCGGCGCACATATGGTGGTGGTAGGGGGGTGCTAAGGGATGCAAGTAAAGTGGTGCTATATCTTAAATCTGCCCCTTAATTCATACAGTTCCCTTGTCACTGCTGAAGTGAGGGGGACTGAGCAGTGTTAGATGAGGGATGTCGAATAAGAAATCAGGTGTGAAGACTGCACAATGAGTAAAGAAGAGTGAGGAAAGTGGGTGAAATAGTGAAGGATTTGGTGGGAGGATTAAGGGATGAGGTTTGAGTGGTAAGGATCAGGAGTGAAGGAGGAGAGAAGGCGAGTGAGGGATGTTAGGGTTGAGGAGTGAGACAGGAGGAAGGAGCAATTAAAAATGCGGGACTAGAGATGAAAATGAGAAATGAAGGATGATGAGTTAGAAATCTGGGCTGAGCATTGAGGAGTGAGGGATGAATATGAGGAATGAAGGTTGAATAAAAAAGATGAGAAGTGAAGATAGAGGAGAGAGGTCAATAGGGTATGAGTGAGGAATGAGAACTGAGGCAGGAGATGCAAGGGGACAGCATGTCCTAAAATTGACAATGTCATATACATTTTAAGCTATTATAATTGTGCATTTAATTTATTTCTCAGAGGGGGAGGTATGAGCAGTGAGGGGTGAGGAAAGAAGAACTGGGAAAGCTGAGTAATGAAGTGTGACAAATCAGTGATGTAGAGTGAGTAGAAAAGAGTGGGAGATAAAGGGTTAGAATAAGAGATGAGGGATGGGGAGGGACAACTGAGGGGTGAGGAATGAACCATAAGAAGTAGATTGAGTGATGCAGGTGAAGGATGTGAAGTGATTATTAAAAATTAAAAGTGAGAGCTGACTTATGTATGGGGAATAGAGGATGGCTGATGGATAGTGAGAGATGAGGAGTGAGGTTAGAATATATATTTTGTCAGTCGGCCCGTCCTTCACCAGGGTGATGGAGTCAATTATCACGTCACCCTGACGGAGGTGCCCATCACCACATTTTGAAATGTCCATTGGCCTTGAATGGATAAAAAGAAAGTCAGGAGCGAGTTGTAATGAGTAATTGATAAGGACTGATGAGAAGTTTGAGGAGTAAGAGGGTATACATGAGGAGTAAAGAATGTGGATAGGTGAAGACCTTTTTGTATGATATGATATACTGCAACAAAGTAACTAGCATTCTGCAATTCTACCACTTCCCAGGCTCTGTGGCCCAGGAACATTTGGGGCCCATTGCAAGAATATCTGTTAACTCATGAAATCAACGGTCTCAAAACCAGTTAAAGCTTGGGCCATACATGCAGAATGGGGTAGGGATGGGCGAATGATGAGAATGTGTATACAGACTAGTTACTGGACAAGAATTCCAAATATAATGATACCTAAAGCACACTTATGGCCCCATTTCAACTGTGATTAATGCTACTGTATTTTGGAGGTTTCATCCTGATGTGTGGAAAGGATTTTTGGGACAAGGGGGACACTGCTGAACTGTTGATGTATTACACACAGGGCCACTGGAATTATGCCTCAGAGGAGGCCAAATTGTGCGGCAGAGATGGGAGAAAAAGCCTTTTTTCTCATGGTTAGCCCCCACTTTTTGCTGGTATTGAATGTGGTCTCAAAGTTTCTAGTGACCAGGGCCCATGCTAGTCAGGTTCCCTGGGCCAGATCTTTTTCCCAAAACTGTTGTGATGCATTGGCACAATTGACAACACGTTTAGCTGCCACTATAAGTCCTCAGTAAATGGTACTTAGGTACCCAGGACATTGAGTACTAATGGTAGGCCACTGAGGGCAGCAGCACAGATTGTGCCACCCCCTAGAGCCATGCATCCTGATGAATCCAGCACTGCCATTGCAGGCTGAGTGTCCTGGTGCAATCCTAAAATGCAAACACAACACAGCACACAGCCTGTGTGACCTGTCCATTATATGCTGCATGCAATATAGGTAAGTCACCCCTGTGGCAGGCCTTCCAGCCCTAACCAAGGCAGGGTGCACTATACTATGTGTGTGGGCATAGATGCATCAGCAATATGCCCCTACTGTGTCCTTGCCAAACATAGGACATAGTAAGTGAACAGAACAGCCATTTTAAATGCATGTGCCTGACACTGGTCAGTATGTGTTTCACAGCTACACAATGGCCACTCTGAACCCTAGATTATTTGGGATCAAACAGCTCAGAATGATGAATCCAAACTGGTACCAGATTTTGATTTACTGCAAAATTTACCCAGGGGCCACCTTAGAGGTAACCCCTGCAAAGCTAACTAACATTGGCATGGTTTCTGGCCAGTCACAACCAGCCTGCCACCACCAGACAAGATTCTGGAACCATGAGGTGAGAGTTTCTGATCTCTGGGTCCAATAATTTCCCCTTCTCGTGGTTGGAGGTGTCACATCTCCCTCCTCAGGAATGTGCACTGCCCTGCTAGCGAGCTTCAAGGGGCTTACCGCATTTGAAACTCGAACCCCAACCGTGCTGCTAGCAGCAGATGGCTGCCCCTATTGCAAACCCCCACTTTTGGTAAGAGCAATGATGAGAAACCACACAAAGGACAGGAGAAGTGGTCAGCCACAGCTTGCACCACCCCTAAGGTGTTGCATGAGATGTGACCCCTCCATTTCATTTTCCTCCATCTTAAAAGGGAGGAAAATAGCCAATCCGGTGTAGGGAAGTGACCTCTGCCCACAGTGAGTTGTCACTTAGTGGGTGTAGCCACCCTAAGGTAGATAACCCTTTGGTCACTAGTAAATACTCCCCTAAAAGCCCACCAAATACAGTATTTAGTGGGCACCCCTAGACCAGAGATTCAAATTCCAAGGACAAAAGATGACCATCAACAAAGAACGACCCAAGGCTGGAGAAATGAAGTCTTGCTACACCAAGAAAAAGGTGCCAAACTCTGCCTGCTGCACCCAGGACTCGACAATCGCCGATGAGGGGTTGCTTGGACATTGGACAGATTCTACAAAACCTCAGAAGTCCTCCACACTTCTGAACATCACTGAAGATCTCACTTCAGAGTGAAGGCAGCACTCTCCTGCAACAATGACCTAAAGACCAGTAAAGTTCAGTTCACTGACCGGCTGCTGACCAGGGAACCGGACACTGCAGCCATACCACATTTCACCCAACAAACCATGAGGATGTAACATAACAGTGTGCCACGTTTGGTGGCACTGCAGCCTCCAGGGGCCAAACCGTGCGATACCTCCAGATACTGGTCACTCCACATTGGACACCCAGAAGGACAGTCCATTCTAGACTGAAAAAAGACCAGGAGGAAGCCCCAGTTCAGGGACTTCCCACCAGGGTGCCCCTGCTGACCTGCAGGTGACCCTCAAAGCAACACCTCCTGCTTCCAAAGGCACCGTTGCGCATAGCTCCTGGCTCACCGATTCTCTCTGCACTCAGCCACCCTGTGCCCTGCACAGAAGATCCATCCATGTTCTAAGTGCCCCCCATCCCTTGCAACCTGGACACTGCAAAGAGACCCACAAGACTCACCTGGATGTCCACCTGTGCACTGCTTTTCCAAGTGGTCCCCCGCAGTGGCCTTGCACCAGCTCCAATGACTTTCAGCAGCTGCTCTGGCCAAATCCCAGAACCACCTGAACTTCTCCAGCTGGTCCAAAGGGCCCACCAATGACCTCGACCTACCTGTAAAAGGAGACATTGGTAAACGCATCGCCTGATTTTATAAGCATTTTTAAAGTATTTCTCAATTGATTCCTATGGTGCGCCGTTACGCACAGAACTGAGACATTTTTAAACTTTAAAAATTCATAACTTAAAAAGTATGATTTTGATAATCTTGGTCGTAATTTGTTTATAAAAATCTGAAGTATTTCTGTATATTGATCTTGAGTTATTCTTTTGAGTATGTGTCTTGCTTTGTTGATACTGTGAGTACAACAAATGCTTTGTACTTAACCAATATTACACTAACTGCTCGACCAAGCTACAATAAATATTAGAGTAATAGGTGGTCTAGTTTTTACTTTTGTAAACCAACATGTGGTTATCCGGACCCTCTTCACAGTGTGCCTAGCTTTGCAGACTACATAGAGGGCTAGTCTCCTACAAGGGTTAAATTATGCAGTAAGAAAAAGCTAATTATTCAGCTTAATGTGGCACATTGTGTGATAGTACTACTGCATTATTTTGTCATTTATAGCCATGTTGCCCTCCTCCAGGAACATGTCCAGCCCTCTGCAACTTCATCGCTGAATGCATTGCACCCCCCTCCATAGACTCCAACAACTACACTTTCCTAACTAACCTCAACTTCCATTTCGACGACCACAATGACATCAACACGACCAACCTCCTTGACAGCATGAACAACATCTGACTCACCCAACTCATCTACCATCCCACGCACAACACAAGCCACACACTAGACCCCCATCTTCACCTCCAGTGACCGCATTAGGTATAGCCACACCACAGAACTCACCTGACCCAATGCCTCTATTGTTCACTTCAACATCACCAGCTCTTGAGCCTCCAACCCCAGTCTGCACAACAACCCGACCAGAGCTGGGGCACAGATTCAAAGGACACACGGATCAATGCCCTCAACACCACCAACCCCAACTCCTCCAACAACCTAGACTGGAATGTCAGAAACTTTAACAATTGGATCACCAACTGCTCCCTTCGGCAACAACACTCACAGAAGGACCACCAAGCAGGCTAGCTGGTACACTGAAGACCTCAGAACTACTATACAACACTGTAAACAACTGGAAAGGAGATGGCGCACCAGCAAGGACATGACCGACAAGACTACCTGCAAGACAGCCCTCAACCTGTACCACAGACAGTTGAGAGAATCAAAGAAAAAGGCCTTAGCCTCACGCATTGAATCGTGCTCCAATAGCAGAAAGGAACTCTTCAACTTAATCAAAGAATTCTTCAATCCCTCAGCCACAACAAATAACATTGCCCCCACACAGGAAGTCTACAGCAACATTGCATACTCCTTCCACAAGAAGATCACCAACATCTACAGAAATTTCAAGACCAAGGCCACCGACTTCTTCAAGTAGCACAACAACCCCCTACTACCACAGATATCTGTCTAACCAAATGGAGCCAGCTTGCCCCACAGGAGTTCACGCAGGCTCTCACCACAACTTATACCACATATTCACAACCTTGTTAGGTCCCTCAGTTGCCAAGACCACCTTTCCTGAGAATTGGAAACACGCAGAAGTCAATGCCTTACTAAAGGAACCATCAGCAGACCCTAGTGAACTCAGCAACTACTGACTGAGCTCCCTGCTCCCATTCCTAGCTAAGGTGATAGAAAAAACATCAAACAAAAGCCCCCATCTGGAATGGAACCTCCTACTCAACTCCTACCAATCCAGAGCCCTACTTGAACGATGAGGGACGGCAGGTCTAATCCTCCTAGGCCTCTCAGCAGCCTTTAATATGGTCTCCCACCATGCATTCATCACAAGGTGGCAAAGCATGGGCATCCGAGGACCCACTCTCAAATGACTCACCTCTTTCCGGAAGAATGCAAAAAGTCTACCTTCCCCTTTTCACCTCTGAACCTATTGAAATCATTTGTGAAGTGCCCCAAGGATCCTCGCTTAGCACCCGTCTTCAACCCTTATGTGACACCTCTGGCCAGGTGAGGAAATGTGGGCAAATCAAAAAAAGCAGGGGCAAAACTAGCAGAAAACAGGGCACAGAGAGGCACACAAAACCAGAGGAAAACAAACTGAAAATGGGGTACAGACAGGGGTGAAAACATAGCACAAAGAGCCAACAATACAAGCAGAAAATGGGGCACAGACAAGGGCAAAAACAAAGCATACAGAGACAAAAAAGGACTAAAACGAAGCATAAAGAGGCACAGATAAGGGTTGAAATGAGAAGATAGGCACAGAGAGGCACACACAAGGGAAAAAATGAGCAGAAAACGTGGCACAGAAGAGTCACAAAACAAAGGCAAAATAAGCAGGAAAAGAGACACATATAATAGCAAAAACAAAGGAAGAAGAGTCTCAAACAGGCAGAAATTAGCAGAAAATGGCACCCACAAGGACAAAAACAAAGCTCAAAGGGGTGCAAAAACAAAGCACAAAGAGACGCAAACAAGCCAGAAACAAGCAGAAAACAGGGCACGAGAATCAGAAATCAGAGAAAACTGGGTAGAGACAAAGGCATAAAAAAACACATAGCGGCCCAAACAATGGCTAAAGAAAAGCACAGATAGGCATAAACAAGGGTTTAAATGAGAAGAAAACTGGCACAGAGAGGGACAAGGGTAGACAGGACACAGACAAGAGCACAAATGAAGCACAAACAAGGGAAAATGAGCAAGCCCATCATGCAATGTGATCTCAAAATGTGCACTGTACAAATAAAGGATTTAGGCAATCATGTTTATAAAGCACTCACTAGTACATACGAGACGGTCTTTGAACACTTGTCCTCAGAATGAGTGCTTTTTATAAGTGTATTTTTTAAAGTACAGTGTACATGATCTGGAGTTCAACCTTCACTCAGTCATCTGGTGGTTCGATGCAGTCTCAACTGCTGCGAAGGGGCACTCCAGGGGCTCACTTCCACATATACCAATTCCGCTCCAGCCTCAAAAGTCTAAATAGAGGGAGCTCCAGAACTGCTGGGAGCAGGAGTCTGGGATGGATTGCTTTGGGTTACTAGAGAGGCCCTCTGACCCATAACCTCCACAGCAAAGGGTGTATAACTGGACTGTCTCCGGCCTGCTCCTGCATGTGTTATCAACATGCTTCTGCCCACAACTCTTCCTCTTGCTGAGCCACCAGAGGCCCCACTGTTCACTTTCCAAAGTGGGCTCTGAGACTTGCATTGAACTGCACTGTCACCAGCTGTCAGTGTCATGTGCTTTTCAGTGTGAGTTATCACACAGCTCGCCATATCCATTTCATTCATATCCTTATCCAGTTCAGTCAATATTTTGGGTACCTCAGTGTGATTCATATCCAAGTCCAGCGATGTACATATTCATTTCAAGTACAGTGTTATTTACCTCACTGTTAATTCTAGTCATCGCAAGATTTGTTATATTTAATGTTGATTTTTTTAAATGGGCTTTTATGTTATATTACCTCAATACAAAACAGTACACTTTCCAGCACAAGAACAGAGTACAGTACACACATGGAACAACATGTCATATAATCATGGCAAATGCAATTATGTAATTCTGTAGCTGCAGCCTTTTTTTGCATAATTATGGACTTGCCACAGTTGGCACATGATTCACCATCTGCTGCATAATCTGCATCTTTTAACAAAAAATCAAGTGTTGTTTCTAGCTCCAACAGACCAAAATATATAGAAAAACATGGCAATATGTGGTCCTGCGCACTGGAAGGCCCTTCGAGAACGTTGTTTGGTCCTCTTTCATTTGCTTGTTGCTGCATTTGGCATTCAGCTAGTACCATAAGATGAAATATTTTCATCATTAAGTATTCAATCAATCAATCAGCAGATTTGTACAGTGCTACTTGTCACTCATGAGGATATCCAGGTGCTGGCATGGTCTAGTTCATTAGCCGAATAGCCAGGACTTCACGAACAGACTTTCAGAACTCTGGAAGAGATGGGGGATCTGTAAATGAAAGGGTAGCTTGTTCCATGACTTCGCTGTAGGAAGAAGGAGCAACCTCCGCATTTGCTATCTCGGATGTGAGGGGTGAGGGATAAGGAAACGAACACAGACTGGAGATGTCTGGTGGGCTTTTGGAATTTCAGGTGGTGGTTCAAGTAGGTGGGTTTGCAGTTGTGTAGGGCCTTCTATGCATAGGTCTGGATCTTGAATTGGCATATTTTACGTACAGGGAGTCAGTGGAGTTTCCTGAGGTAGAGGGTGATGTGGTTTCATCTACGGAGATCCCGGACGAGTCTGGCTGTGGTGTTCTGTATGGTCTGTTGTCATAAGAGGTGAGCTGTGATCCCTGCATAGAGAATGTTGCCATAATCCAGTTGGCTGGAGATGAGGGCCTGGGTGATGGTGCATCTTGAGCTCCAGGGTTGCAAATTGAATAGCTTATGTAGCATGAGGAAGATGAAGAAGCAGGAGAAGGAGACAGATTTAACCTGAGGCATCAGGGTTAGCTTGTTGTCCAGAATGATGCTTAGGTTCTTAGTATACTTAGTGAGAGTAGGAGTAGGTCTGAATTCTGTGGACCACCAGGATGTATCCCATGGGGAGCATTTGTTTCTTAAAATCATTAACTCTGTCTTGTCTGTGTTGAACTTCAGGCAGTTGTCCTTCATCAAGTTGGCGGCATCTGTCATGCGGTTTTGGAAGTTGGTCTTGGTGTTGATGGTGTCTTCGGAGGGGGATAGGAAGAGTAGTATGTCGTCACCATCGGATATGCTGTAGAATTCATGTGGCAGAGGTGTCATATAAGTGTTGAAGAGGGTGGGGCTGAGTGAGGATCCTTGGGGTACTCCACAGATGATTTCTTTAGGTTTGGAGGAAAGAGGGAAGGCAGAGTTTTTGCATTCTTCTGGTAAGGAAAGAGGAGAGTCATCTGAGAGCGGCTCCTTGGATGCCTATGTTGTGCAGCCTTGTGATGAATGTGTGGCGTATCAAATGCTGCTGAGAGGTATAGGAGGATTGAGCCTCATTCCCTGCTTAGTCAAGTAGGGCTCATATGTCGTCGGTAGCTGCGATGAGGGCTGTCTTGGTGCAGTTGTTGCTGCAGAATCTGGATTGGGAGGAGTTGAATAGGAGGTTCTGTTTCAGATGTGATGAGAGTTGTTGGTTGATGCTTTTTTCTAATACCTTGGATGGGAATGGGAGCAGGGAGATTGGTCAGTAGTTGTTATGTTCACCGGGGTCTCACAATTGTTTCTTTAGTAGGGTGTTGACTTCGGTGTGTATCCTTTCATCGGGGAAGGTAGATGTGGCAATTGAGGTGTTGAACAAGGTGGTGAGTACGTAGTTGAAGAAGTGATGATGCCATGGGTCGATTAGGGCCCCTGAGTGGGCCGAGTTCATGATGGAGGGGGTGCCCTGGGGGGCAAACTGGCTCCATTCAACTAGTCATATACCTGTGGTAGTATCAGGGTTGTTGTGCTGCTTGAAGAAGTCGGTGACCTTGGACTTGGGTTTAAGGTTTCTGTAGATGTTAGCGATCTTGTCATGTAGAAAGGTTGCAAAGTTGTTGTAGAGTTCCTGTGAGAGGGTAATGTTGTTTGTTGTGGCTGAGGGGTTGGAGAATTCTTTAACAATTTCGAAGAGTACTTTGCTGTTATTGGAGCTTGATTCAATGTGTGAGGCTGATATTTTTTCTATTCAAAGCTGTGATACAGTGTCTGGAGTGATAAAAGTATTTTGTAATCTTTTAGCTTGGCATGGATGGAACTAGCTAATCCTATGCTTAAAGACTTTGGGCATGATTGAGATCTTGTGTAGGATTAATATTTTGCTGGATAAGATATCTGTTGTGACGGAGTAACTCATCCGCCAGGATCTCAATCAGGCCCTTTGTCACTTTCTAGCTTTGCATTAATGGAACTGTACAAATCATATGCTTAAAAACTTTGCTAGAAAAATGGACATTTGAAGTGAGCAGATTTGGAGTGTCGGTGGTGTTGTAGGGTGCTCCATAGAAAGGAGATGCTCTCTACCTAAACTTGAGAACTACTCAGAGTTTCCTTCCTCTTTTTGCATAATTCATGCAACACTGTAATCCTGAAAAGCTAAAGATATGTACATGAGTGTGTGCACACATATACAAATATATATATATATATGTCTGAATTTATACCATGTGTGTGTGTCTTTTTATTTTTTAAGGAGGAACCCACTTTTTTATTCCTTACCTCCCTTTACCTCTAATCACTTCCTAAACCCTAACATCACCCTTACCTTCCTTTTCCTGTACTCACCTGTAAACTCAAAAATTATCCTTACATCTCTTTTCCTCTACCCACCTCTAAACCCTAAAATCATCCTTACCTTCCTTTGCCTCCACGAGCACATAAAAAATTATATTGTTTACAAAAATATTTTCCTGCATGATACAATACTGTGTGACAAATGTCGAAATACTTCCTGCGTCATAAATGGATGCATGTAATGGATGCGAGATAAAGACTGGTTCCTTCTTTTATATTCTGTTAAATGTGTGGTATATTAAATTTAATTAATTCATTTTTGGTCATATAATTTCCTTTCAAAACATGTCATATTTGCAACATGTAATATTAAGTTTAAAGCAAATCAACATAATTTCTATGCAAGCCATATTCATTTAAAAAGGGGTCATATTCATTTAAACATAGTTCATGGTCATTTTGGTATGTGCTTTCTTCATTTAAAAGCATTTCAAAGCATGCTACTTTCATCTCATATAGTTTCATATTCATTAAAAAAAAGTGTCATATTCATGGTCATTTTGGTATGTGCTTTATTCATTTCAAAGCATTTCAAAGCATGCTACTTTCACATTGAGATCCGGCTCCTTGGGACGCACTTTCTAAGGACTCATATAAACAAATTTTGTTAATGGTCCTATGCTCTGGACCTACCCTCTGGACAGCGCCCGCATGTTCAATATTAAACATCCTGGCCCAAATCAAATGAATTTCCTGGAGAAATATTGATGTTTCCTAATCTATATTCCATGTTGATGAATCTAGAACCGTAGTATCTGTTTTACATATCCTTAGACTATCTCTGTAAAACCTATACTCCTGGATCTCACTCATGGTGCAAAAACTCTGTAGTTTTTGCACTGTGGGGAGAGAAACAAAAGATGTCGGTCAGTCTCCACAGTTCTGGCAGAAAGGACAGTTTCCTGGTGGGCTGGACCCATGTGCCCAAGATTTAGGTAAGTCTGTCAATGGTAAAACTCCAAATCAGATTGTCAGGAAATGGCTGCTGCACCGATTGGGTTGTTGATAGTGTGCAGTGTAACGTAGGTGACAGCCTATGCCAGAGGAGGGCCACCGTGAATTGAGCAGTAAACATTGCTGCACAGATCAGGTCATTGCCAGTGTGCAGGTTGGACGTCGGTGACCGCGGATGCCAGGTGGGGCCACTGTGAGGATTACTGCTGTGTCGATCAGGCAATAACCTGGGTATGGAGTTAAGTCGGCAACCATGTCCATGTATTTCAGAAGGGGGGCACTGGCAAAAGAAAAGGAGCGTTGTCTGGTTTGAGACCATTGTTGAGAGGCGGAGGATACCATGATAACCCGTGTGGGCCTCGACTGACGACCAGCACCAGGAACATCGCACTCATCTTCCTATGGGTAGAATCCCAAGAAATTTAGCAGCATAGGAGAAGCATTGCGGACCCCCTAGTCACTGCCTCCTTAGGACCGCATATGAGAAACTCAGTGTCACCCTACCACTGCATGTGAAGAACTCTCAGGAAAAACTGCTGCAGTTTCAGCCCGCATGAAGGAGAAATGCTTTGAGACTCTGGTCAAACAGGACCTGCTGGTGCATGTAAGACAGATTTGTGGGCCAGATGATCCAGAGGTGCTTGCCTGCCATACAGAGCTTTGATGCTGGGACAACAGTCAAACTGGGACTCCTGGGACTTGGACTACTAGTGGGGTTTAACATTAATGTCACATATAGTGAATGGGGAATAATCACTACTGCTAGCTAGCTAGAAGGAAGTGGGACTCAGGCACCTGCCTGTTAAAACACTAGAGCCCTGACCTCATGTAACTGAATGTGTTGTTTGTGAGTGTCATATTTTACTTTGTGGTTGTATATAAACACTCCTTTTTTCTTAAAAGCAAGTATTTGATTGAACAATCATTTGTTGCTGCTGCTGCACGTATTTTGAGTTATGAACCTGTGTTCATCCCCACCCCTGTGCGTACCTCCTCCTTTCAAGAATTCTTGAACTGCTCAGCCCATACTCCTACTGATAGTCAAGTGCTAAAGGGGTACTTGGCTTTGTTCTCAGGACCCATAGTAGGTTGGGCCCAGGACGTTGGGAGTAAAAGTTCTCAACCCCTATGGTGGGGCCCAGCAGCTCCAGCTTGCCCACAGCCCTCTGAACGGGGTTCTGACAAATGGCAGGAAGCATAATGGTACCTAAAATTTAGGAGCCCTGGATACCGGTGAGGCAATGGCCATTTCCCATTAAGGCCAGTAGTACAATGAGTCCACTTTTTATGCACAAAGTTGGCACACATAGATAATGGAAAACAAAGGGTTGGGAATAGACCTCAGAACAGTGTCTATATATCAGATGAAGGATTTATGTAGGGACAGACGTTGAAGGGTTCCCAGGAGTAGGGCCATAGAGGGTCTTACTAACTTCATTAAGGAACAGTTTGGAACCCTGGGAGAAAGAGATAAGGCTGTAGTTGAGTCTGTGGTGAGACCCAAGTTAGGAACCCAGGAAGAGATCTTTGGAGTGAGACTGTAAGAACCCCTTAAGACAGATCTATCCCAGACACATGCACAGTGTGCCATCTAATGCATTTTCAGAGTTTGACCAAGACACTCACAGCCTTTAGTTTATAGAAAGCCCCAGGTGTGTACGCAACTTAGAAGTTCTACGGTACCACAGCCATCAATTCCAGAAATAAATCCTTTGGGTAGGCTGAGTCTAGCAGAGACCCTGAGATTGCAGCTGGCTCTTCAGAAGGTTAAGGATAAAGAAGAGAAGAATTTCAGAGAGTTCAAGAAGGAGAAGCGAAGACTACCTCACCTAGAAAAAGAGAAGAGTAGAAGGGAGAGACAAGAGGAATTGGCCTGGGATGGTAAATTGTGAGAGAAAGAGGAAAAACAGAGAGTGGGAGGAGAAACAGAAGGAAAAAGAAAGATAGATTGAGAGGGAAAGGATAGCCCTTGAGAGAAATTTAGGATGGCAGCATCTGGGATAAGTGACACTTCATCCGCCGAAGTCAGGTTGTGGCTAATTTGCCAAGAGATCTTGTGCATATGCATGTGGAAGGTCGGGATATCCTGGAATGGTTTTTGAGCAATGAGGTCACTTGTAAGGTGCACACCTTGAATGAGGTGTCTAAGGCAGCATCTCTAATGCATTGCAAGCCCTTAGAAGTGAAGGTCATCACTGGAAAGATGCCTGTATCAGATCAAATGGAGTACGAGTGAATGAAGGAAGCTTAAATTAGACAGTTTGGACTGATGCCAGCATACCTTCAGAGATACTAGGACTGCAAGAGCGCAGATGATTGTCCGTTTGAAACTTGGACTTGTGGTGTATTACCTAATTGGAATGAGCAGGTGAGAGGGCTGGATCCACTTAGGCAATCCCTATCTAATTTAACAGAGTGGGATCCAGAGACACTTGCAGTGTTGGCTGATAAGTGGTTAGCTAACAGGGTTCACAAGGCTCTAGACCAGCACGGTTTCAAGCCAAATGGGGAGTGGAACTGTCCACAAACCAGATGGTAAGGATCAGGGTAATTCTCATGAGGCTCAAGACGTGCCCATGTGAAATAAGAATGGTAATGGTGTGTCCGGGAAGGAGCATCATGAGAAGGGAGGACAGGGAAGTTCTTATCAGTCCAAGGTGATTACTTGCTACAAGTACCACCGGGTGGGACACTTCAAGAGGGGTTATCAGGAGAAAGACCATGACCCAGCAGCACCTGTAACAGTAAGCATGTTACACATTAGTGAAGGGACCCGAGAGGGCCAGTTTCACTCAACCCAGTAGCTATGGAGATATGGGAGAAGTGCTCAGATGCTCTGAAGCACTTTCATCCTAACATGATGGGGTTTTTTGCAGAAAGTTAGTATCAATGGGAGGAAAGTGCCTTCTCTGTGGTATACCAGAGCACTATGGTTGACAGGAAGTACCTTCAGCCTGAAGAGATATCTCCTGATAACAAGGATAAAGGTGTTGGAGTGGAGAGGACATGGGGTATCTGCTTGCCAGGGTTGAAATGAAACTCATTGGCAAGGCGACCACGGTTGATGTCGGGCTACAGGAAAAGCAAGGGACTGGATGTCATCTGGGCAATGACTTGACTGCCCTTGGCTTGGTGCTAGGATCAGAAGACTTAGGCGGTCATTCTGACCCTGGCGGTTTGTAACCGCCAGGGCAGAGTGCCGCGGAAGCACCACCAACAAGCTGGCGGTGCTTCCGGGGCAATTCTGACCGCGGCGTTAAAGCCGCGGTCAGAAAAGGGGAACCGGCGGTTTCCCGCCGGTTTTCCCCTGCCCCAGGGAATCCTCCATCGCGGCGCTGCATGCAGCGCCGCCATGGGGATTCTGACCCCCTTCCAGCCAGCCTGTTCGGCTGGCGGGAACGGGTGTCGTGGGGCCCCTGGGGGCCCCTGCACTGCCCATGCCACTGGCATGGGCAGTGCAGGGGCCCCCTAACAGGGCCCCATTAAGATTTTCAGTGTCTGCTTGGCAGACACTGAAAATCGCGACGGGTGCAACTGCACCCGTCACACCCCAGCAAATCCGCCGGCTCCATTCGGAGCCGGCTTCATCTTTGCTGGGGCTTTCCCGCTGGGCCAGCGGGCGATCTTTTGAAGATCGCCCGCCGGCCCAGCGGGAAGGTTGGAATGCTCCCCGCGGTCATTTGACCGTGGGGCGGTGTTTGGGCGGTTTCCGCCCGGCGGGCGGCGCCCGCCGCCCGCCGGGGTCGGAATGACCCCCTTAATGTGTTGAACCACGTCAGCTATATTGACCGGAGCACAGGTTGCACATCCGTCTCAGAGTGGAACTGGGATAATCTCTGATTGGTACTAGGGCAAAGTAGCTTGCAAGAAAGGGCAAACTCCAGGAAGTCAATGGCTGTGGAGGACATCCCTTTTGCTCTAGAAGAAGGTGTGAATGAGGCTCCTGAAGTGGACCAGAGTCTGGGTCGCTTCTAGCACTGCAGGGTATGCTCTCTGCTAGAGGGCTTACCAGGAAAGATTTCTACAAGACACACAAATAGTGCTATGTGCTTGTGAGACTTTAGAAAGAAGCCCAGGAAGAGGTCAGGAGAGGAGTGGTCAGGAAACAATATGTTGGCTGGAAGGATGGCCTACTTTATAGTGAGCCGGTGAGTCCTGAGCCAGGAACCTGTAAAAGGATAATGGTTCAATTAGTGCACAGGAATTTCCTGTTGTCACTGGCTCGAGAAGTGCTCTTGGTAGGACACTTAGGCATTAGAAAGACCCAGGTTAGGTTGGACCTCTCTTCTACTGGCCAGGGAAATGCAGAGACACACAGAGATTCTATAGAACCTATCCCACTTGCCAGATGAGGGATAAGACAGGGGCGAGGATAAAGACATTTTTAGTGCCTCTACTAATTGTAGGTGTTCCATTTAAGGGGTGGCAATAGATATAATTGGTCCATTTGACCACCCCCCCAAAGCCCAGGCAACAAATATGTCTTGGTCAGGGTGGATCATTCCACCAGGGACCCAGAAGCTGTACATCTGAAGAGCTTTACTACACTGGTGGTAGAGTGACCATCCTGGCGATCTTTTCTAGGATTAGATTTCCAAAAACTGTGATTTCTGACCAGGGAATCAATTTAATCTCCTCTTACTTGGGAGAGATGTAAGAGCAAGCTGATGTGACATACCACGTCTCCACTGCTTACCACACATAAATCAATGGTTTGGTGAAGCAGCTAAACAACACACTGAAGGGCATGATGGGAACTATGCCATAAAACCTCAGGAGGAAGTAGGATTGTCTCCTCCTATGTCCCCAATTTGCCTACTGAGACGTGGCAGAAGAGAGTAGGATTCAGTCCCTCTGAGCTTCTGTATGGACATCAAGTGTGGGGTCAATTCACTTTAGTCAGTTTGAGAAGATACTTTAGAATCTCTACAGAAGGATGTGGTGGACTATGTGACTGCCCTCAGGAAATGAATGATGCAATACATGAGTCATGCAAATGAAAACCTTCAGGCCAGCCAAGGGCTGATTAAGGAGGGGAACGACCAGAAAGCTACATTAACTGGGTATCAGGTAGGTCAGGAAGTGTAGGTCAGGATTTCCTCCAACACCAATGACACCCTGGACGCCGCAGAGTACCTACACTTTCAGATACACATCAACGCCAACACCACCTTGAGAGGAACCCTCATCTACAGACCACCAGACCCCGTCCCCTATTCTGTGACACCATCGCCGACGCTATCAGCTCCCACGCCCTCACCTCCACGGACTACCTGCTCCTCAGCGACCTAAATTTCCACCTGGAAGAAATTATTGATTGATTGATTGATTGGTGCTAAGGCCTATTTGTCCCAGAGCTTTGAAGGACAAATGATGTGGGTTATTTAAGGTAGTTCAAAAGATTTCTGAGGTTAACCATTTAGTGGAGCAGGTGCCACAAGGAAACCCAAGAGTGTTCTATGTGTAGAGGCTGAAGCTTTACCACCGGAGACATTACACAATAAATGTCATGGCTATGACAGAGGAAGTAGAAGAAGAGAGTAAACCTCTTCCTGACCTGCTGCATATTGACATGAGGAATAGTACTGTTGAAGGGGCTCAGCTAGCCCGAGTTAAAGGTTGAGCAGCAGAGAGAGTGAAGAGCCGTATTGGGATGGTTTGCCAACCTCTTCTTGCTGACTCCATGGTTGACACCTGTCTGTATGTGTGAGACAAAAGGCACAGGAGACAGTCTGCCAGTTAAAAGCAGGATGTACATAATGTCTGCCTGGGTTCATGGATGCATGAAAATGTTAGATGTGTGGGTCATTGAGAGATCTCATAGTCCGTGATGTAATCTGTGCTAGTTGTACCAGAGCAAGGGTCTACTCTTCTGTGTGGACTACAAGCCCTCAAAAAGGATATCAAGACTGATGCCCATGCAATCTCAAGAGTGTATAAGCGTGTGGATTGGTTAGCTGATGCAAGGTTTTTGAGCACCTGGGATCTGACCAGTGGGTAAAGGTAGACTGCTTTGTCACCAGATGCCACGATGAAGACTGTGTTTTGTACGCCAGAGGGGCTATGTCAGTACATGGTGATGGACCTTGGTTTGAACAATGCTCCTGGCACGTTTCAGTCATTGGTGAACCGTATTATCACAGGGCTGGTAGAGTTCTGTGTGGCCTACCTACATGACATTGTGGTGCTCAATAATTCATGACCACCTGAAACACCTATGACAGTTGTTTGCTAGGATAGAGGCGAATAAACTGGCCATCAAGGTGACCAAGTGTCAGTTGAGGTAGTCCTCTGTAGTCTACCTTGAGGTGGGAAAAGATTCATCAGTTGGATGCCACAATTCAGTCTGTGATGAAGTGGTAGGTGTCTTCTACCTAGACTTAGGTGAGGACCTTTTTAGGACTCACTGAGTATCACAGGAAATGTGTGGTGAAGTATGGAACTATAAGTGCCCCATTGACTGTTTGACTGTTTTTACCTCCAGTAAGTAGCCCAGGAAGGTTATATTAACTGAGGAGTGTCAGAAAGCATTTGAGGAACTGAAAAAAACATTATGCATCACACCTGTACTGAAAGCCCCTGACTCTAGTCAGCCTTTCATTGTACAGACAAATGCCTCTGACAAGGGAGTTGGAACGGTGTTAGCTCAACTAGATGACTAAGGTAGAGAGTGTCCAGTAGGCTTTATTAGTAGGAGGTTACTACCTAGAGAACAAAACTGGAAGGCTATTGAGGAGTGCTTTGCTACAGTGTGAGCCTTGTGTAAGTTCTGCTTTTCCTTGTTTGACACTACATTTGTGGTACAAACTGATCACAAGACACTGAAATGGTTGATGGGATGAAGGGAAAGAATTCCAAGTTGTTGAGATTGTCTAGTTCTTTGCACGGGTTAGACTTTGTAGTGGAGCACTGAGCTGGATTGAATCAAAGGAATACTGATACCTTTCCTACCAGTTTTACCAATCTGACTACGCATTCTCTATAGGTTATGAGTTGGTTCTGGGTGTTCTGTTCCAGGAAAGGCATCTGTTGGGATGGGAAAGTCCCTCGCATGGTGATGGACACATACCTCTACCCTCAATGCCCCAATTGTATTAACATCTGGATCCCTGATGCTGATTTTTGTTGTCATGGGAGAACACAGATTAAGGGGGTCATTCTGACCCTGGCGGTAAAATCCGCCAGGGCCAACGACCGCGGGAGCACCGCCAACAGGCTGGCGGTGCTCCCATGGGCATTCTGACTGCGGCGGTACAGCCGCGGTCAGAAACGGAAAACCGGCGGTGTACCGCCGGTTTCCCGCTGCCTTCCAACCCCCATACCGCCATCCTGTTCCTGGCGGTTTTGGCCACCGGGAACAGAATGGCGGTATGGGGTGTCGTGGGGCCCCTGGGGGCCCCTGCAGTGCCCATGCCAGTGGCATGGGCACTGCAGGGGCCCCCCTAACAGGGCCCCACAAAGATTATCAGTGTCTGCCATGCAGACACTGAAAATCGCGACGGGTGCAACTGCACCCGTCACACCCCTTCCACTCCGCCGGCTCCATTCGGAGCGGGCATCCTCATGGAAGGGTGTTTCCCGCTGGGCTGGTGGGCGGCCTTCTGGCGGTCGCCCGCCAGCCCAGCGGGAAACCCAGAATACCCGCGGGGGTCTTTTGACCGCGCAGCGGTATTCTGGCCGCCGGCCGGGGTCAGAATGACCCCCTAAGTATGTGCCACGTGACATAGACCTGTCTCACCGATTGCTCTCTTTTCAGAATGAAAGGGCACCAAAGCTCTTCCATCAAAATGGTGAAAGGCTGCTGCCTTTGCCAAGAGTTAAGCAGCACAAGCACAGTGGTGGCAGCATGCTGTGTAGTGCTCAGTAGGAGCGAAAAGGCCTTTTTAGCTGTGTCACTAGCGTGAGGCCTAGAAGCTCACTTATTTCTGCTGCTGTGTGCCTAGCTCACCCTTGGCCTAAATCAGGTTGGTGTGCTGTGCTATGCAGTTCATGTGTGTTACCTGTGCTGGGGGTATGTATGCCTGTGAATGGTACAATACATAGAACATTCTGGGTTTCATTTTGGGAGACCCAGGGACAACTGGAGAAGCATAAAGAAGTAGAAGAAATCCCCCAGACAGATTTGTGGATTGTGTCATTCCTATGAGCGGGTGGGATCCACAGGAGAAAGGGAGACTCAGGCTCTTCAGTGTACTTCAAAGGCTGCTCTTTGGTTCACAAAGAGGTCACTGGGAAGGGGCCTGGTCATATTTCCGGATGGAGATGTGGCTGATAAGAGAATCATAAAGAGTAGACTGAGGACTTGGGGTAACCTTTTGATACACATTTGTTAGGATTGTCAGCCTTAGGACGGTCTTCCCATAAATATGTTTCCTTCCTCCTCCATTTTTAGCTGATCTTTCTTTTGTTGGCCTTAGGAATCTCTGAGCTTTGCCACTGCTAACCAGAGCTAAAGAGCATGTGCTAATTCCTTAAAACATGGTAACACTGGCTTAACCCCATTTGGCCTATTTAATTTACTCATAAGTCCCCAGTAAAGTGGTACTCCATGTACTGAGGGCCTGTAAACTAAATGCTATTAGTGGGCATCCAGCACTTACTGTGCCGCATACTTTAGTAGCCTGTAAAGGAGTCCCAGCCTGCAATTGCAACCTGTGTGTGCAGTTTTAAGCTGCTATTTTGACCTGGCAAATGAAAACTTTTGCCAGGTCCAATACTTCCTTTTTAATACATATGCCACTCCTAGGACCTGGACAGCCCAGAGGGCAGGGTGCAGTGCATTTAAAAGGATGGACATGTACTTTTAGGTGTACATCTCCTGATAGTTAAAAACTCTTACATTTATTTTTCAATATTGAAAGGTCTACCTTTCCCATAGGATAACAAAAGAGTTACATTATTACATTTATTAAGCTGTAACTCCAAAATGGGAAAAGGTAACAGTTCATGTTTGGTGTCTGCATATGCCTCGCCCTGGCAAGAGTGTAGTTGCTGCTTGAGTAGGATTACTCCCACCAACCAGTAACCCAATCTATTACATTGATGTTAAGCGGTGAGAATTAGGACTTTTGTTTGTGCAGTGCCATAGAGTGATCTTGTGCTGCACTACAATCCCATATAAATAATGTGAGACCATTATGAGTTGTTTTTTATTCTCCTTGATTGGCTCTTTTGCTTTTTCCAAATCTAATCTCATTACTACTACTAATTGACTGTCTGTGACCATAACTGCAGCACCGAGTTTGAGCTGAAAACTTAGACATTTACAATATGGTTGAGCTTAAACAATTCTGCAAGAAGAGGGACCCCCCCTACCAAGAAAGGTACCAAAAGGTTGGAGCTGAAGAAAACTCTGAGGGCCGGGTGGAAGGGTCACCAGTCACTAACAGATGCAGGAGAGCAGAATGATGAGGATGATATGGATGAGCAGGATCAGGACCTGGCTATCAGCCATGAAACAGCCTTCAGGGTAGGAGGAGGCCAATCTCATCAGTTGGAACTCCCTGCCAGAGAAAGAAGCAGTGTCTTCTCAAATAGCCTTTCCTCAGAGGAGCTGGTGGACAGAAAGGCAGAGAGAGAGAGAGTTCAGGCTATAGATGGCCTAACTCAAAATGAAGGAGAGGAAGTTGGCTTTGGAGGAGAACAAACTGGCTCATGACAGGCACCTCAGAGAGCTGGAATTTAAAGTTAGACAAGCAGAGACAAGCAGCAATGGTGGCAGCATACATTAATTATCTGAAGGAGATGAAAAGGTCCACATACCTAAAGACTTGGGTGGTCATTACAACCCTGGCGGACGGTGTTAAATCGGCTGTAAGACCGCCAACAGGCCGGCGGTAAAAAAATTGGAATTACGACCGTGGCGGAAACCGCCAACAAAGACAGCCACTTTAACAGTCCGACCGCCACGGTGGTACAAACAAACAGCACGGCGGTCACCGCCAACAGACAGGCGGAAGACAAAGTACCGCCCACAGTATCACAACCTACCAATCCGCCACCTTTTCTGGGGCAGATTCACCGCGGACAAAAACACGGCGGAAACAGGATCTCGAAGGGAAAACGCTCACCTCTACACACCCCACGAGGAATCCGGACGCCATGGAACCAGGGCTGCAGATCCTGCCAGCCCTTATCTTCTTGCTCCTCTACCAGGAGCACGAATGCCGGCGGCGAAGACAACGGTGAGTACTGGACCTACGACACAGGGGAGGGGGGAGGGAAAAAACAGGGACACACACATGTAACACGCAACACCCCCACCCCCACCCTCACCCACGACAACACACACACATTAATACAGCATGATACATTATAGTTACACCCCCCCCGGAAGACTGCAAAGACAAAAGAAAATGAGTGTAACCATTGTAATATATTAAAATCAAGTACGCAAAAATATATTTATACACTATAAACAAAATATACACCAAGCTTAGTAGTCTAGGTAGTGCTCCAATGAAGTCCGTGGAACATTGGGCCCACACGGTATGGGCGAGGCCCACACAAGATCCCCAACCATGACAGAGAGAACACTGTAGGGGCATCAGATAGCAAGAAAACAGGCACCTTAGGGGGAGGGTACGGGGGGCACCTCAGCCGGTTGAGTGCACGACGCCAAATCCACGAGGGGGCCACATGCCCACTGTTCCATCCTGGGGAGTGCAAAGCCACAGTCTCTCAAGTCTCTACAGTGGGTGAGTTGCCCACTGTTCCATCCTGGGGAGTGCAAAGCCACAGTCTCACAAGTCTCTACAGTGGGTGGGTTGCCCACTGTTCCATTCTGGGGAGTGTAAAGCCACAGTCTCTTAAGTCTCTACAGTGGGTGGGTTGCCCACTGTTCCATCCTGGGGAGTGCAAAGCCACAGTCTCACAAGTCTCTACAGTGGGTGGGTTGCCCACTGTTCCATCCTGGGGAGTGCAAAGCCACAGTCTCTCAAGTCTCTACAGTGGGTGGGCTGCCCACTGTTCCATCCTGGGGAGTGCAAAGCCACAGTCTCACAAGTCTCTACGGTGGGTGGGTTGCCCACTGTTCAATCCTGGGAGTGCAAAGCCACAGTCCCTCAAGTGGATGACAGTCTCCACTGGTTCTGGAGGGGGCATGGTGCCCAGAGTGCTTCATCCTGCTAAGGACTGAGGTAGTGGATGGATCTCTCCACTGGTTCTGGAGGGGGCATGGTGCCTAGAGTGCTTCATCCTGCTAAGGACTGAGGTAGTGGATGGATCTCTCCACTGGTTCTGGAGAGGGCATGGGCCTGCTTGAGACGGACTCAGTAGTGTCAGTGCCCTTGGCGCTCATGGGCCAGCGGTGCTTGTGGCGGCGGTGCCCAGTTCAGCAGTGCTTGTGGCGGCGGTGCCCAGTTCAGCGGTGCTTGTGGCAGTGGTGCCCTGTTCAGCGGTGCTTGTGGCGGTGGTGCCAGGTTCAGCGGTGCTTGTGGCGGCGGTGTCCTTTGCAGTGACTCAGTTGCTGGCGGTCCTGTCTGGCCCAGCGGGGTGGTGCTGTCGGTCCTGTCTGTCCCAGCTTGGCTGGTGCTGGCGGTCCTCTCTGGCCCAGCGGGGCTGGTGCTGGCAGTCCTGTCTGGCCCAGCGGGGCTGGTGCTGGCAGTCCTCTCTGGCCCAGCAGGGCTTTTGCTGGTGGTCCTCTCTGGCCCAGTGGGGCTGGTGCTGGCGGTCCTGTGTGGGCCAGCGGGTCTGGTGCTGGTGGTCCTCTCTGGCCCAGCGGGGCTGTTGCTGGCGGTCCTCTCTGTCCCAGCGGGGCTAGTGCTGGCGGTCATGTCTGGCCTAGCGGGGCTTGTGCTGGCGGTCCTCTCTGGTCCAGCGGGGCTGGTGCTGGCGGTGGCCTCTTGGGTAGCAGGGCAGGTGCTGGCGGTGGCCTATTGGGCAGCAGGGCAGGTGCTGGCGGTGGCCTCTTGGGCAGCAGGGCAGGTGCCGGCGGTGGGCTCTTGGGCAGCAGGGCAGGTGCTGGCGGTGGCCTCTTGGGCAACAGGGCAGGGGCTGGCGGTGGCCTTTTGGGCAGCAGGGCAGGGGCTGGCGGTGGCCTCTTGGGCAGCGGGGATGATGGCGGTGGGCTCCTGGGCAGCAGGGCAGGTGCTGGCGGTGGCCTCTTGGGCAGCGGGGATGATGGCGGTGGGCTCCTGGGCAGCGGGGATGATGGCGGTCTTCTCTGCTGTGCTCCTCTTCCCAGACCTGCTGACTTTCTTGTGGCCCTTCCCCACCTTGGAAGGTGTCGCAGCTGACTCCACACTCCCACCTGTACGTCTGGGAGTGGATTTGGTGGCTGGAGTCCTTCCCCCTCTCCTGCGGGCACTGGCCAACTTTAGATGCTTGACAGGTGGGGGACTGTCCGTGCTGTGGCTCCGTGCCACACTGGCTGCTCTGGTGGCCGGTGCACTCCAGATTCTGATGACTACAGGCACCACTGGTCCCGGAGATGTTGTGGCTGAGGTGCTAGGTTGGGACCTGGAGAGTCAGGCCCTAGGAGGCAGACGGGGTGGTGGAGGTGTGGGAAAATGTTCAGGGTTGGACAGGAAAAGTTTTTGGCAAACACTGGGACGGGGAGCTGGAGGGGGTTTGGGAGTGGAGGAAGAGGTTGTGGTTGTAGGAGGTGTTCGTTTGGTGACTTTGGGTGAAGGTGCATGCGCTGGAGGCTGTCGTGAGGTGGATGGCTGTTGGGTGGGTGTGTGCCTGCGTTTGTG
Organism: Pleurodeles waltl; assembly: GCF_031143425.1. Lineage (NCBI taxonomy): Eukaryota > Metazoa > Chordata > Amphibia > Caudata > Salamandridae > Pleurodeles > Pleurodeles waltl. The sequence continues at coordinate 1,620,962,313 of NC_090445.1, forward strand.
TATCTTGGGAGGTGGCGTCACAGACACACTGGGAGAGGACACAGAGGAAGTGTGAATGGCAGTGGGGGTGGTGACTGCACGTGAGCGGGGTGTGGTGGCGTGTGTGCTGGTGATGGCATAGTGGCTGTAGGTGTAGTGCATGCAGGTGTGAGTGGAGACGAGACTAGGAGGGAGGAGGGAGACGAGGAGGAGGGGGACACAGTGGAGGCAGTGGATGTTGGTGTGTCTGCATGTGTGTGATGCTTGCGTGAGTGCCTGTGGGATGTGTGGTGCTTATGTTTGCCTGAGCTTCCCTTGTGTGTTGACGTGTGTGCACGCTGGTCTGAAGGTGTGCTTGGGATAGGCTGAGGTACAGGGGATTGGGTCTGGGTGGAGGAAGTTGGAGGGGGAGGCTAGAGACAGGGACAATGGCTGCCATCAGTGCTGAGGCCAGAGTCTGAAAAGCTCGCTGAAGGGCTGCCTGACCAGAATGAATGCCCTCCAGGATTGCATTTGTTTGTTGCAACTGCCTTTCTACACCCTGGATGGCCTTCAATATGGTAGACTGCCCAACAGTGAGGGACCTGAGGAGGTCAATGGCCTCCTCACTTAGGGCAGCAGAGGTGACTGGGGCAGGGCCTGAGGTGCCTGGGGCGAAGGTGATGCCCACCCTCCTGGGTGAGCGGGCACGGGGCAAAGCTGAGGGGCTGCTGGGAGGGCGGTGCTGGTAGGGGGGGTGGCGGCTGTACCTGTAGATGAGTGGGGCACAGATGTTGCCGCCACCACAAGGGAGCTCCCATCAGAGGATGAGTCCGTATCACTGGTGTCAGCTCCTGTCCCCGCCGTGGAGCTCCCCTCGCCCTCCGTCTCACTGGTGTACTCCGAGTCCGTTGTCTCGCCCTCCAGGGCCATGTTGGATGCAGCTCCCTCCTGCTCTGTTGCCACTGCTCCTCCGCCTGATGATGCTAATGCACACAAGAACAGGGAGACCACAAAAAGGGGGGGGGGCGAAAGAAGAAAGACATGTTGAGTGCATGCATTACCGCTACCGTTGGCGGACACGACAGACACAGAAGCCCCCTGAACTACGTCGCGCACTTGGCCTCCACTGTTCAATCCCTGGGACATGGCCTACAAGGCTATGGACGGCATCTGCGCACATCGATGTCACAGGAGCCTGACTAGGTGTACTTGGCACTGTACACAGGTGGGGTGGGGTGCCACAGGCTCTGCCAGCACAAGGGGACCTTGCCTCCTAAACTCGCCCTGGCTTAGGGAAACCCACAGCCCACCTCCCCCACCCAGACACCTCCACTGCGTGCAAAATCAGCAGAATGAGAGTGTGCTCACTCCCTTGTGGCTGCTGTGATGCCCCCAAGCGCCCATCCAACTCCGGGTACGCCACCGCCAGGATCCTGAACATCAGGGGGGTCATGGTGCGACGGGCACCCCTCCCACGTTGGGAGGCCATCCCCAGCTGGGCCTCCGCCGTCTTCTTGCTCCAGCGGTGAATGTCCTCCCATCTTTTACGCCAGTGGGTGCTCCGTCTGTGGTAGACCCCCAGGGTCAGGAATTCCTTGGCGATTGCACGCCAAATATCTTTCTTCTGGTGGGCGCTGACCTACATGAATTGTACAGGGGGGAAAAAAAGTTATTACCAAATGCACCGTCACAGTCATTGGCCCCCATCCCTACCCTTGCCATGATGCACATGCAGTCACCGTCGTTTCATGCATGCCTCATTCTCCCCCCCCATCTTTCATCCACCCGACTCCACACAGGCATAGCCCATACAGCATACTCCCAGTGCACTTACCTGTTTGTCTGGAGGACCGTAGAGTAGCGTGTACTGGGGGAGGACCGCATCCACGAGTTTCTCCACCTCCTCCGATGTGAAGGCAGGGGCCCTTTCCCCAGTCGCACGAGCCATTGTCTCTTCCAGACCGAGTTCACAGCAGCACTTGCAGTGTAGGTCCTCTACTGTCGAAGATGAGGTATCGAGTGATTGAACAGATAGAAAATGGCGGACCGCCACCACCGGCGTACATCGTCATTGGCTCCTGGGACCCATAGGGTCCAATGTTAACCAATGCATCATTAAGCCGCGGTCTTCGACCGCCCACCGCAACGGTGTACAACGCCAGTGCAGTTACCTCACATCCCATTGTCCCACTTTAGAGGTCAGGCAGCTGCCATTTCAGGGGCCCACATGGCTTAATTTTTAACTGCGTCACACATACCTAGGCCTAGCCTCAACACACATACAGGCCAAATATCAGATTATGATTTGTGTTCTGTGTAAGCTGTGTTTACGTACCTCTGAGTTGTTTGACTCTGTGCTCGCTGTTGTCCTTCATAGGCACCATCCGCTGGGACATGTGAGGAGATAGCGGCATCCTCCGGTGTACAGACCGCTGGTGGACCTGTCGACAATGGAGGAAAGACATGTGATCATCACCTACAGGCTTGACCGTGCCACAATCCAGGAACTTTGTGCCCAGCTGGAGCCAGACCTGATTTCAGCTATCCGCCATCCCACAGGAATCCCCCCTCAAGTGCAGGTGCCGTCAGTACTCCATTTCCTTGCAAGTGGGTCATTTCAAACAACAGTGGCCATAGCATCAGGGATGTCCCAGCCTATGTTTTCCAACGTGTTGTCCAGAGTGTTGTCTGCCCTGCTGAAACATATGTGGAGCTACATCGTTTTCCCTCAGGTGGAGGATTTGCCTACAGTGAAAGGAGACTTCTATGCCCTGGGATACATCCCCAATATCATAGGTGCCATTTATGGGACACATGTGGCTTTGATCCCCCCCGCAGGAGTGAACAGGTGTACAGAAACCGGAAGAGTTATCATTCGGTGAATGTGCAGATGGTGTGTTTGGCAGACCAGTACATCTCCCATGTGAATGCCAAGTTCCCTGGCTCAGTGCATGACACTTACATCCTGCGGAATAGCAGCATCCCTTATGTGATGGGTCAACTCCAGAGGCACCGTGTGTGGCTATTAGGTGAGCACCTAGAAGGAATTCAGTGGGAATGGTCGTCTGGGTCTGGGGACATCCCTCCAGGTTAGTGTGTGTCTAACAGTTGTCCCTCGCCATTTGCAGGTGACTTAGCTTACCCCAACCTGTCATGGCTACTGACCCCAGTGAGGAATCCCAGGACAAGGGCAGAGGAATGCTACAATGAGGCCCATTGGCGAACTCGAAGGATTATAGAGCGGACCTTTGGCTTCCTGAAGGCCAGGTTCAGGTGCCTCCATATGACAGGTGGATCCCTATTCTACTCACCAAAGAAGGTGTGCCAGATCATCGAAGCCTGCTGTATGCTTCACAACTTAGCTTTGCGATGACAGGTGCCTTTTCTGCAGGAGGATGGTCCAGATGGCGGTGTTGTGGCAGCTGTGGAGCCTGTGGACAGTGAAGACGAGGAAGCAGAAGAAGAGGACATGGACAACAAGAACTCAGTGATCCTGCAATATTTCCAGTGAGACACAGGTAAGAATACAAACCTGCCTACTACATGTACTTTAACACTACTACCTCTCTACTGTCTGTCGTTTTCACCCAGTGTATGGTCACTGAGTTTTCACTTTCCCTTACGATTTCACAGATGTGGGTCCCACTGTGTGACATCTGCTTTCATTCCTCATGGACTAGTGCTGTGTGACATAGGTATGTTGACATTACAATTGAAAGAGCATTTTGCCACAGTAATTGTTAATACACTATTCCGAAATCACAGACTGACTCCAGATTGTTTTGTGCTTCAAGGGTGTTTATTTAAGAGCTCAATATTGGAGGGGGTTGCAAAATGGTGAGGGTTGATGGTGGAGGAATGTCCATGGCAAAGTCCAGTCTATTAGTCTCACAGGTGCATTGCCCAAATGGGCATAGGAAGTGGAGCTGGGGCAGTTTAAGGATGGACAGGGTGACAAAGAGGGACAGAAGGATGACATTCAGGGTGGTCTCATTTCTTGGCGGAGGTCTTGGTATCGTTCTCTGTCTTTGTCCTGGATCTCAGGGACCGTTTGCGGGGTGGTTCTCCCTCTGCAGGGGGTGGGGTGCTGGTGTGGTGGTTCTGTGGTGGTGCCTCCTGTCCACTAGCGCCGGCGGAGCTGGTGGGCAGTTCATCGTCCATGCTAGTGTCAGGGGCCCCTTGTTGTGCCACAGTGTCCCTCCTGGTGTTGAGTACTTCCTTCAGCAACCCTATGATGGTGCGCAGGGTGGAATTGATGGCTCTGAGTTACTCCCTGAAGCCCAAATACTGTTCCTCCTGCAGGCGCTGGTTCTCCTGAAACTTGGCCAGCACTGTTGCCATCGTCTCCTGGGAGTGGTGGTAGGCTCCCATGATGGAGGCGTGGGCCTCGTGCAGAGTGGGTTCCCGGGGCCTGTCCTCCCCCGTCGCACAGCAGCCCTCCCAGTTCCCCTGTGTTCTTGGGCCTCCGTCCCCTGGACCGTGTGCCCACTACCACTGCCCCCAGGTCCCTGTTGTTGTTGGGGTGGTGGGTTAGCCTGGGTTCCCTGTAGTGGTGGACACACTGCTGATTGACGTGTCCTGGGGACAGAGGTATAGGCCCGCTGGGTGGGTGCTGTGCTGGTGTTTCCAGAGGGGGGTAGCTCTGTGGTGGCCTGTGACTGTGTGAGGGGAACCGACTGTCCCAAGGTCCCCGATGGGCCGGGCTGGTCAGCTAGATCCAGTTGGACAGAGCTGCTGTCATCACTGTGGGCCTCTTCTGTTGGTGGTGTGGATATGTCCGGTGACGTTGGGTAGGGGTCCTGCAGGAGTATAAAAGGATGTTTATTACATCTGTGTGTGCCATGGTGTGGAATGGGTGGGTGTCCGTGTACCCCAGTGCTTGCATTCCTGTGTAGGACCTTGTGTGATGATGGTTTAGGGGGGTGTATGGGTATGTGCAGTGGGCATGCTTTGGTGATGGGTGTCCATGCTTTGTTGTTACATGCAGGGCTTGGTGTTGGGATTTGTGGGTTGTGATAGTGGGACATTTGTGAGGAGAAGGAGTGATGGGGGTGAGGGAGAGGGTGGGGGTATGTGAGGGTATGCAGGTAGGGTGGGGGATGTAATAGTTAAGATTTGACTTACCAGAGTCCATTCCTCCATCTACTCCTGCGAGGCCCTCAGGATGCAGAATCGCCAAGACCTGGTCCTCCCATGTTGTTAGTTGTGGGGGAGGAGGTGGGAGTCTGCCGTCAGTCCGCTGAACCGCAAGGTGGTGCCTTGAGACCACGGAACGCACCTTCCCCCGTAGGTCGTTCCACCTCTTCCTGATGTCATCTCGATTTCTTGGCTGCTGTCCCACTGCGTTGACCCTGTCCACGATTCTGCGCCATAGCTCCATCTTCCTAGCAATGGAGGTGTGCTGCACCTGTGATCCGAATAGCTGTGGCTCTACCCGGATGATTTCCTCCACCATGACCCTGAGCTCCTCCTTAGAGAACCTGGGGTGTCTTTGCCGTGCAATGGAGTGGTGTGGGTGATGTGTTGGGTGGTGTGTAGTGATAGGTGGGGTGATATTTAGTGGTGTGTTGTGTGAGGTGGGTGGAAGTTCTGTGGGTGATGGTATTGTGTGCCTGTGGATGCTTGGTAGTTGTTTGTGGTGTCTCTCTCTGGCCTTCGTTCTGGATTTTTGTCGTAGGGGTTTGTGGATGATGTGGGTATGTGTTTTATATTGTATTGGGTGTGTGGGAGTGGTGTGTGTATGTGTATCAGGTGTGTGTGTTTCGAATTGTCCAATGTGGTAGTGTTTTGTAAAAGTGTGTGTATTTTGAGCGCGGCGGTGTGTACCGCCAATGGAATACCACGGTTGAAAGACCGCCGCGTAGTTTCGTGTGTCGTGATAGTGTGGGCGTATTTCTGTTGGCGTGATGGTGGAGGTTTTGTTTTCGCCAGTTTATCACTGACCTTTGGTGTGGCGGACTTGTGTGGGTGTCTCAATTTTGGCGGATTCCGTGCTGTGGGTCATAATAGCTGTGGCAGAATTCCGCGGCCGCGGCGGTGTGTTGGCACTCTTCTGCACAGCGGTAAGCGGCTTTTACCACCAATGTTGTAATGAGGGCCTTGGTGCTCAATTATGTGGTTGGGGCATGATACAGATAAGTGATTTTCTGCTTATGAAGTGATCCTGAGGGTGCACGAGATCCTAGAGGAGCACATGGGGGGGAGGTAAAGAGGGGTGGCTTGTAGAAAAAATGCCTCCAGTGGGGAGGGACACGCTACTCACACTTTAAGTAGAGGGCAAAACTCAGTACACCCCCATGAAAGCCATACTTATCACTAAATTTGGGCTTAACCCTGGAAAGTACTACCAAAGGTTCAGGAACAGCCACAAGCTTCCTAACCAGTCTTGGGTAGATTTCTTGGACTACTCTAGCAAGGCACAGGATACCTCGGTGAGGGGCAGCAAGGTTAAGGACTATAAAGGACTGTAAAACTTGATTCTTAGGAAGCACATGTACATTTTTATTGTACAGAGCTCACCAGATCCCAGTGGACAGCAAGCTGATTGACCCCTAAAAGCTTGCTGAGGAGGTGAACCTCTGGGCCCGCATAAGAGTGTCCAAAATGGCATCTGTGAGGTATTCCCAAATGGGTGATCATGGGTACAACCAGAATGATTGGGGGAGAAAAATTTGAAAACCACGAGTTCACAAAATGCCCCCAAAATAAATTCCAAGGGAACAGCAGCATCCCGTCCCAATCAAAGAAGAAAAGGCTCTTTGACAAACAGGAAAATTTGTCCCCCAGTGTACTGAGTGCTACAGGTATTGGCACTCAAAGGGAGACGCCAAATGCTCCAAGTGGGCACAGCCCCCTACAGGTGGGCAGACATCTGGGTTGCAAGTGTAGCACTTGGGTAGGAGGTTGTTCCAGTTAGCTTTCAGGAGCAGACTGATGTTATCCTCGTGTCCCTGAGGGATAAGGAGATGCTGCCAAAAGCCCATATGCCTATAAATACTTCTAAGGATAGGTACTGGTTCACCATCAATGGGCTGTTGGTGGAGGCTTTGAGGGACACAGGAGCCAGGATGATTACTGCAAGGTGTCAGCTGGTGTCCTCAGAGCAGGTCCTTCCTAACACATCACACCCAGTCATAGACGTAGAAAGCTGTGAGCGTCATCTAATGGTGGCTCTGGTTTCCTTTGAGTGGGGTGATTTCAGGTTCTCTAAAAGTAGTTGTAAGCCCTGTCATGCCTGTCAATTGTCTGAAACGCGATAGAGCTCAGGTGTTGCTTGGACATGATGGGATTGCCTGACTTGGTCTCTTTGACCACAAGGTTCATAGCCACCTGGAAAAAGGAGTCAAGGGAGCCTCGGGCCTAGAAACAATAGACCAGCCAGCTGCCAAGAAGAGTAATGTCAATGGCCATGGGAAACCATCCATTGAGGTTCCTGGGGTCCAGGTTGAAGGGGCACCCGAGGAAAATGCTCCTGAGCCTACCAGGGAAGACACTGCCACCCTGGGTGATCTGCCTGAGCTCGCTGGATGGCAAGTTGATGGGGGCCGCCATGGAGGAATTCTGCAAGGTGCAGAAAAATGAACCACTCTAGGGGGCTTGAGGGGGCAATCCGAGGCCCAGGCGGCAGGTGCTACCTTTGGAGATCACCTTATCCATTGAGAGAATAACCTCCTTTACAGTGAGCCTATGGTGCCTGGACCTGAGGCAGCCTGTGTGCTGGTGGTCCCTCACAGTTACAAGACTTTCTCACTGGAGTTGGCTCACAATATCCCACTAGTAGGGCATCTGGGGCAAGAAAAGACCTTGTCTATGCTTGTCACCCACTTCTATTTGGCCCTGGATAAAGATGGCTTTGGATGCTCTCTGTAGGTCTTGTCCCACCTACTTGGCCACTGGGAAGTCAGGGAGAAAAGCTCAAGGCTTCCTTGATCCACTACCTGTCACTGGCACTTCCTTTGAGAGGGTGGGCATCAACATAGTTAGTCCCTCAGACCCTAAGACAGCTTTAGGCGGTAGGTTCACCCGGGTCTTGGTGGACCAAACCACCCGCTACCCAGAGGCCATCCCTGTGAAATTGGTCACTGAAGTTGTGGTGGCTAGGGGCCTGATGGGAATGTTTTACCTGTGTGGGGTTCCCCAAAGAGGTAGTGTCTGACAAAAGCTCTTTCTTCTTGTCAACCTACATGAAGGACATGTAGGATGAATGTGGAGTAACATACAGGTCCCTCACTCCCTATAACCCCCAAACAGGCTTGTGCAGAGATTCAACAAGAACCTTAAAGGCAGGATAATGCCCCTACCTGAGCCCATGAAGAATGTGAGGGATGTTTTTCACTACCTGGACATGTTAAACTTAAGAAGTACATGTCCAACCTTTTTATATGCACTGCACCCACCCCTGGGGGTGGGAACTAGGGTGTATCTTAGAGGTGACTTGTAGGCCCTGAAAGGGAAGGTTTGGGCTTGGCAAGTGGGAACACTAGCCAGGTCAAAATGGCAGTTATACTGCACACACAGTCTCTGCAGGGGCAGGCCTGATACTTGTGTAAATTGCTACTGTAGTCGGTGGCACAATCAGCACTGGAGGCCCACAAATTTAATTTTACAGCCCTAGGCACCTATAGTGCAATTTACTAGGGACTTGCAAGTAAGTTAAACATGACAAGTGTGGATAAGCCAATGTCACCATGTTTTCAGCAGAGAGCACATGCACTTTAGCACTGGTTAGCAGTAGTAAAATGCCCAGAGTTCTAGAGTCAGCAAAAACGAATTCAGCAAAAAGTTGAGAGAAAATGCAAAAACGTATGGGTATGACCTTGCAGAAAGGACAATTTCCAACAGTGAAAATAGTAAATTTGGGAGTAAAGATAGCTTGAGGTGTGTTTTATTTGTGTAGTTATGAGGATGGGAGTGGGTGTATGTTTCCAATTTCTGACAGACATTATTATAAATGTATATGTGTGAATTTGAGGTTTTGATGTGCTGGTGTGTGTGTCTTGGTTTTTTGGGAGCAGTGAAAGAAGATATTGATGTAGCGCTTTTCTGAGATGTATTTGTATGTAAAGTACTGTTGGTGAGTAGAATATAAATAGTAAACTGGGTAGTGATGTGTTTTGGAAAATAGTGTATGTGGTGTGGAAAAGGGATGGACAAGAGTTATGAGTCTATGTGCTAGATTTGATCACTGGAAGAGGTAATATGTATGGTGGAGTGGAGTTTAAGGATTGTTTAGTTGGGTTTATGGTAGAATGAGGAGGAGGATTTTGGTGGATGATATGATGGAAGGCTGAGTATTGGTTTGGTGGTGATAGCAAGGGGTCTGTTAGGAGGATGTAGGGGATAGGCTTGTGTTTTGTATGAATAGGGAGTTTGTGTCTGGATGTATTAAAAATATGTATAATATGGATGTGTTGTGTTGTAGATGTGTGGATTTGATAGTGGTCTAGGAAAGAATGGTGATTTGTGTGATAATGAAGGTGTCATAGTGTTGTAGTTGGAGGTAGAAAGGTGTATAGGTGTGGTTTGTGGGGTTCTGTAGTGGTTGTTGAGACATTGTAATATGGATAGAGTTTATTTTTGGTAAGTGAGTAGTGTGCATTTGCTTAGACAGTGTTACTATGTTTGTGGGTGTGGGTGGATGGCTTAAGGTGGTTGCTGATGAATGGCTAAATGGGTGGCATTTTTGGCCCTAACCCCAATCCGGCCCGACCCGAACAGGTCAAACAAACAACTGCCCTTCTCCTCTCCACCCCTAGCCTTGATATCCGGGCTCGGGTGCCCTGAACCCTGGGCTTAGATAGCCCTGTTGGCCAATAAGAACCTTAGCCCTAACCCTAACCAATTAGAACCCTAACCCTAAACCTTAGAGCCAATGGGAAACCTGGCCCTATTAACCAATCACTGCCCTAGACCAATTAGCCAATCAAAACCCATGCCCCAAGCCCTAGGTCCAATGGGAGCCCTAGGAACCAGTCAGAACCCTAGCCCTAACAGCCAGTCAAAACTCAAACCCTAAGCCCTTAGTCCGATACAAACCCTAGGCGTAGCAACCAAAGCACAGATGCAAAAAACAGTAAAAACATATATAGGGGGCAAGTGACCTTAAGCACAGGCTGCTGGGCAGGGGGCCAGGAGGTGCTCCTGAATTCAGAAACTCCTTGGATACTGAAAGGCTCTATCCACAGTTTGTAGCTTCCTGTTCAGCTCTGCAGGTAAGGCCCGATTCTGAAGCCATTAAAATACTGCTTTTCACACACTTAAAGTAATCACTTTTACAAGCCAATAACAAGTGCTACATACACTTTCCAAACACAGCTCACACCATAAAGCAGATCAAACAGTCTCCTAAACACACAGTGGCCTCATTTACAAGGCCCTAGAGGTACACTGTGCCACTGGAGCATCATTTTATTGATGCTCCAGTGGCACAGTGTGCCAATCCATATTTATAAGGCCACCCAAAGCCATCTTGCATGGGTTTTCATGGCCTTGTAAATATGGCCCCCATTCATGTATATCACTGCATGAAAGGTACGTTCCATGGGTGTTGCTTGGGGTGTTCCCAAGCAACACCCAGGGAGCCCAAAGGAATCTGATGCATTCCCATATTTACAAGTCTGGGAACCCGTCAGATTCGTACGTTACCTCAGAGGTGGCGTAAGAATATTGCAACGGGGAGAAATACCTTTATTTCTCTCCATTGCCTGTGTGCCATGTCCCCTAAGCACTGCATGCAAAATATGCAAGTCACGCCTCTAGCAGGCCTTACAGCCCTAAGACAGGGTGCATTATATTACATGTGAGGGTATATCTTCAGAAGCACCTGCTATGTCTTTGTCGATTCTTAGACATAGTAAGTGACCAGGGAAGCCATTTTAAATGCATGTGCTGGACACTGGTCACTACGACCTTCCAAGCTACATGATGGCTTCTCTGAATATAGGGATGTTTGGTATCAAACATCTCAAATTAATAAATCCTCACTGATGTCAGTGAGGGATTTATTAATTAACTGCACCCAGAGGGCACCTGAAAATCTACCAGCTACTAGTGGGTTGACTAACAGGTCCTGACTAGTTCAGCCACCAAAGATGTGTTTCTGGTCCCCCAAGGTGAGAGGTAGTGCTCTTGAGGGTCAGAGACAAAAGCCTACACTGGGCGCACATGTTATCACCTCACCCATGCAGGAAGGACATTACAAGGTGAGGAGCTTCAAAGGCCTAGCCTGCCTACGTAATGTGACCTAGGTCTCTCCAGATGGTGGAGATGACCGACCCCCCCCCCTGTCCTGACCCCCATTTTGGTGGCAGCACAGACAAGAATATTAGGCAGATTAGGAGGTGTGCCCACTTCATGCCAGTCCCACCCCTAAGGTGGACGAGCTGAAGTGGAGTCCACTTTTCAAATTCCTCCATCTTGTTTGGAAGGAATTAGACTACTAGGGTCAGGGTTATGCCCACTTCCCATCTGAAGTGGTCATAATAAGGGTGTAGTGAACCTAAAGGTGGGCAGCCCATGGCTACTGCATGGCACTCCCTGTAACACACCTCAATTGAGTACTTTGTTGTCACCCTGGAACCCTAGAACTCAGATCCTGATGACCTAAGGACAAAGAAGAGTCGCACCTGCAGAACAGACAAAGAAGAAACATGTGACTTGAAACCAGTCCGTCCTGCCAGCTGAGCCCGATGGACTCTACTCAAAAAGATGACACGTCTTACAGCCGGGCCTCCAAGAAACCCAGGAGGCATACCCGTCTTCTAGAAAGACTCAAGACCCCCATGAGCAGTGGCTCTGCTTTGAACAAAGTCTCAAGAAACGACTCTACAGCCCCCGGAACAACAAAGACCCAACGCCCAAAGTGACCTCTACACCTGATGTCTACGACCTGAGTTGAAGCCAACCATCAGTGCCTGCAAGGTTCCCAAGTTTTCCAGAGTCCAGTGTGTTCTCACCCATCTTGGACTCTACTAAGTTGCCTGCAACCTCTGCACCCAAGCCCCCTCTCCTGCAGCTTTTTGATGAGAGAAAATCTGACACCTCTAGTAAACACTGCATCTGTCACCCTTGACCCCATCTGAGGTGGGTCACTGGTGCCAACAACGTCCCATGGCTTTGCCCAAGCTTGAGTCCACCCTGGGGCTCCCTCCCCCCAGCTGGACTCTACGACGAAGCCTGCAGCCTCAACATGAAGAACGTCCTGACCGCGAGTACACCCGGACAAAGAAACCAGACGCCTATGGACACCCGTGCAACTATCGTCCCTGGGCTCTGAAAAAATGTCCAAAGGTGCACATATGGCCCCAAGCCCCCCAAGTCTACTACCTACCTGCTATTTGTCCCCGACTGGCTTCCTAGCCAGGGCCTTCAGCCTGTCTTCATCAGGGCCAAAATCCCATACGAAACCATTGGGCACCCAATGCCTTACTGTGCCCCGGCACCCAGCCGCACTAGTGCTGCCTGGAGTGACCCCCTGCTGTGAATCTGATCAGTGCCCAGGACTTACTTTAAATCTCTGAGATTGGCCTTGTAAGTCATTGTTAACCATGTGTTTGCAGAACATTGTTATTCTCCATTGGTTAACATTGAAGAACGTTAAGATTTGCACTGAGATGATTTTGGAAATTCAAAAGTATTTATGCTGGAAAAAGTGATTACCTGATTACAAAGTTTTGGGGCTTGAAACTTTCATTAAAAGAAGCATTCTTTTTCTAATTTGGGCTCAAATGTATTCCTTGAGAGTGAGTCTCATTTATTGCCTCTGTGAGTACAACAAATGAACCTAACTGCTCCCCCACACTCAAAATAGAGCATTAGTCCTATCTACTTTTTGCCTCCACAAACCAATTGGGGATCCACTAGACTCTCTGTATGCTGTCCATTTTAGTGCACCATGTAGAGATCCAGCTTCCTACAGGCCCTAAGTGGCGAAATTCTGCTATTTCACAAGGTGCACAACCACACATAAAATAGATCCCTACACTGTAAGTGACTACATTGCAATATTTGATTTATGAGACAAGAAATTGTTTTGCTGTAAGACATTTTTTATATACTGGTGACAGCCTGGAAGCTCACCTAATAACATTTTACAAAACCCATGACAAAACAAGCATGGACTCTAAAAGGCTGGCATAATATTAAAGTATTTTTGGATTTGCCAGTGCTTGTTTGTGTCTTTTTTTGTTCCCTGAATGAGTAGATTTTTTTTCTCTTGTTAAGTAATTTCTTTTAGTCATTTTTCTACTTAACTAAGATAAGCCAATTTGCCTGTAATACTTTGGGGCCGATTCTCAAAGTAATTTATGAGTAAAGAAAGTAGTACTACAGGAGTACTCCTTTAGGTAGCCATTAATGTCTTTGTGAATTAGCAAGAAATGTGTAAACATTAATTTAAGTAAAAGTGCAAAGAGGGCACAGTCCTTTCTATTTGTACTAATTGTATGTGAATATTCACTGACCATTCCATGTTTTCCCATTTTAGAGGTTTTAGAGCCAATTTGCAAAGGCGGTACAAGCGTGTAAAAGAGTATTGCAAAGAAAATTAATTTACATTGTCTGAAATGTTTTTCTGTAAAGGCCAATGGTTTTCAGTCAATTTCGAAATAATTCAGTGACACCTTTATTACGCTATCTTTCCAAGCTCAGTTCACAACACACTTTCTTTTGACTGCCTTTCATTCTTACCTTCGCCTATGCCAGTTCTCGTGTTTCTTTGTAAAGTTACCTTTCGCTCATTTTACTTTCTGAAAGCTCAAATTTGCAATTGTTTTGCACCATTCACTTAGTTACTGTTTGGGAAATTTTGTGTTATATAACTTAATTCCCTGTAGCTCGTGTCCATGCCAGGACGGGGAACTACATGAGAAAGACCTTTTACCTTAGCAGCATAATGAATACGGATCGCCTTGTCTTCCACTGTTCCAAGGACTACCATTCAGGATGTCCAAGTGGAAGTTTCTTAACAGGAGTCCATGACAGAATGCTCTACACGGACAGTTATGTGTATAAATGTGTTGCACAATGCATGCGCTAGTGCTGTAAGTGAACTTCTAAAGTTTTTATGGAAATTCAGCTAAAGCACCTGCCACTGACATTCTGCACCACATGCAGTGGTATCCGATAGTATTCTCATTGAGATTAACTGCTTCAATAAGTACCACTGTTTCATACATGATTGGATGTCAAGCAGTTACCTCAAGCTGAACCAGACAGAGATAGAATTGATACTTTGACAACTGAAACTGGCAAGCCCAAGTCCTTGTGTAACTCTTTACAATTGGACAAATTCTCACTACAAGTGAAATCACTTAGGTTCTCCCTTGACTCTGACTTCTGCTTAAAGAACTTGTTGTTCTTCAACAGGAGGTGGTATTAAATATTGCTTTCCCAAAGCCAACTTCAGAACTACTTTACAGGCTCTGGTCCTCTCTCACTTAGCCCAGGGAAATACCATATTTAATACTTCAACTTGATTGCACAAAAATTAGTTTTACTATAAAGATACCAACCTACAGAACTTGCAGGTGGGGCTTGGGGCCTGTGGGAAGATGGCTGACTGATCCCGCAGTAGAGAATGGCTCTCCCTGTTTGCCCAGCAACCATGCGCTGACCTCACATAAGCTGCCCGGAAAAGCTACCAGCGCTCAGACTTTGCTCATAGTTGGACAGTTATATATTTGGATGTTCGGCTGTTAAAACTTCTGCTGTAAAAAAACTATTAAAGAACTTACCTATGTGGCAGCTGTATTGCTGGGTCCAGCGTGGCTATGCGGCGTTGGCTCATGCTCTCCCTTGGGCTACGTCTGGTGGACTGCAGCATTGGTTAAGGCTGTTGGGTGGCAACATGGCGCCAATTCGTTCTGGTACACTCTGAGGCGGGCTCACAGCTCCGTGTGGACCCAGCCCGAGGTGAACAGGTCTATAACCACTGAAAAACAGACCTCCCGCACAGCAGCTGACTGCAGCAGACTGCCATGTCTCAAGAGTTGGACGATCAATTTTCAAGCTGCTGGGGCCAGGCCCAGCAGCCAACTTGTTTTTAGATTTACCCACGGAGCTTCCTTTGGCTGGAGAGGAGGCTTCCCTGGATAATGTGTTAATGGTGGTGGCCCCTGTCAAGAGGCTTAATTTGACCATTTTACCTGCTTCACCCACAGCTACTGTATTCCCAGAGGGCAACAATGGAACGGAGGCCAGCGTTTTGGAATCTCTTAAGCAACACAGTAGCAGCTCTCTGCTGCCTATTACCCACAACTCTCCAGCGCAGCTGTCTCCCTTGGACATAGATGAGATAATAGCAATAGCAAAAGCCACAGGAACAACCTGAGCGTTGGCTCTAAGTATAGACGACAATATTGTGAGTACCTTGATTTCACCTGCTGGAGGCAGCACAGGGCGGTGCCTTAGGGTAATGGACTATGTAATGACGGGGGAGACTCTAATCTAAGAGCTGCTGGTGACTCTCTCATGTTATTGCAGTCCCAAGATGATACTATAGTCTACAGCAGTCTATCCTTGCCAACAAGCTAAACAATCGTCTTAGCTAAACAGAGGGTGCTGCTGCTGATGTTCTAATGGGGGGCATCACCTCAGGGGATACTGGAGTGGCTTCTAGGTAACCTTCAAAGAAGCAATGGCCCCTGAGTAGTCAGGGCACTATCAAAAAATACAACAGGGAATTGAAGGGGCCTCAGCAAGACAAGGGCCTGGTCCCCCGGGCTTCACGGGCTAAGAAACAGTGTTCTAGCAGCAGTGTTAAGGGCAGCCAATTGCAGGACTGGGCAATGTCCAAAGGCAGAGCAAAAAACCTCAGCATCCTGCTTACTTACCACCAATATGGAAGTGCAACCTACTGTCCGGGGCGGCTGCTAATCATACCATGGAGTCATATTTTCCAGCTACATCCTGCTCCGATATCAGTCTGCCCCCTGATGGCAGCTCTAGTTCTCTGGGTGTTGGTCACCTGCCTAGCCATTCTGCTTCCAGGGCACTGGACAATATACCAGCTATGAACAAAGTTCAGGAACCATCTTTCCTGGTAATCTTGAAGTTCTTACCAGCTCAGCAGGACGATGCGCAGCAACATTATGCACATGTCAGAGCAGATAATGCAGCAATTCAGCAGTCCATAGCAGAGGTTACCAGCAAAGTGTCTACATTGTTTACAGAAGTAGCAGAGATGCAGCAGCCAGTTGCGGATGCAGCAGAAGTGGGAACGGCCACTGCTAAATTAATTGTAAGTCATGATTGCTATCTGGCTTTGAAACAGTCAAAGATCAAGGATCTGGAATCTTGCCAGAGGAGCAACAATTTGTCGGTATTCAGAATACCGGAAGGCAAGGAGGATGACAACTCCCATGAGAATGTTGTGCAGATGTTTGGGAAGGCCTTCCCCGACCTTATGGACTGGGACATGGACTCAAAGATTCCACTGGCACTTCAGCTGACCCTAAGTTGAAACAGAAATAAGACATCCTCCAACCCACGTACAGAGCATCCACGTCCTATGTTAGCATATGTAGGAAATTTTTTGTTGAGGCAGGTGAATGAGATGAAAGCTTGCCCAGCATTACCTGTGGCAGTTGATGACATGTCAATCTTTGTCTGTTCAGACCTCAGTAAGGCAACAATGGATAAACGATGGACACTGTGGCAGTCGATTGACCCACTCAAAGCTGTCGGTGCATAGGTTTTCTTACAGGAGCCAGCGTAGCTTATCCATAATGGGCCGACCCAGATGTGTTTCATGGAACGAGATGGCACTTTGTCTCTCAACAATCTTAAAGGGGCAATGAAGTGATTAAGATTTGCTCTACTGAAATGTCCACACAAGAAGTACTTGCTTAGAGCATGCTTATGAATATCTTCGAATAGTTTGGGTTTGGGCTGTTACACTTTTTTTTTCTTCAATGGCTGTTTTAAATATTCTTTCTCTTGAATTCTCATATGTTTTATTTTGTAATTTGGGTGACTGGCGGGTGCTAGGGGTTACTGGATTGCTGTCTCTCAGGGCTGTCTCAGTCATAAGAGCTTGAGGGTGGGGAAGATTCCACTCTCCAGACATGGGGATGTGGGTGGGTTTTGGCAGCAGGATGGGGTTGTTTGCAGGTGGGGTTCACTGCTGAGATATTTGGGTAAAGCCCTTGCATGTTGCAGGTTGGGGGAGTCGGAGGGGTCAAATCAGTCAGATTATTCAGATGCTGCAGCATGAGATGCACATAGGCATTGAGTTTCTTGTCTTTAGATGGTTTTGTCGAGGTCGGAGGTCACACAATTATGACTTGATTAGAGGTGATGTGTTTGACTGTATCAGGTCTGAACTCATTCAACAAACGAAAGCTGGTATGTGAAGAGATTAAAATATATAGCCAGCATATAATATCACTAACTGAGACCCATTTGGCCTGTAAGGATCGCCACTTATTTAAACAGCTTAGATACAAGGTGGCTCCTATTAGAGGGGTAGCCATTTTGGCAGTGGACAGTCTAGAGCTTAAGGTCTTGAAGACCTCCTCTGATGCTTTTTTTATACTTCTTTATTGCATTTATATTTCAACATGACATTTTGTATTATAAACTTACATACGATCTTCATGTGGATATTCAATGTCATTTTACAATAAAGATATGGGGGAATGAACGCTAGCATGTCAAATCTAAGTTCCTACATTACTCTGATAGCAAATTTGTGTTTCTGTTCCCATGAACATAGTGCCTTGCCCCACTCATCCATTGTATGCAGCTTGAGCTAGCACAGTATCTCAAAATCTGAAGGGTGTGCTCATCCATTCTAGCCTTGTGTATAGTCACGTGACATGCTGCATTGGGCACAGAATGTTTCAACTCTCTATCATTTCCGACAGGGGGATCAAAGTGGTGCAGGCGCAGGTGTTAGTGGTGTGTGGAGGTCTGTTAACATGAGCTCCACTGTGCCGCAAGAGAATACTTGCGCAATCCTAATGTATCTTCCTACCAGAGTGCGGTGCACTTTGTTCTAGCCCAAACAGACAAAGAATCTGCCCATGCTTCATATGTCGGGGGCTCAGTAAATTGTCATTTACGGGTTATAAGGCATTTGGCTACTAAGAACCCTAAGTCCAAAAAGCGTGACATCGCCTTCCATTTCTTACCGCTAGGAAATATCCCCAGTATGCATACCTCCCAAGTAATTAATAAGGGTCGGGCTACACAATGCACGAGGCGGGCATGGATTGAAGTCCAATAGTTACTCAAAGTGGGGCATCACCACATCATGTGTAAGAAGTCCACTCCCGCGACAGATGGCATCTGCACGGTTAAAATATCTGTTAACCTTATCAGGGGTGATGTAGGCCCTTTGAGTGATATAGTATTGAATGAGTCAGAAACGCATATTCTGAGGAACATGTATGGGGTTTCCAGTGGGGTTGCCCACTCTCTATCTGTGAAGGGTTCCCCTCATCTCCTTCCCATCTCCTGCGGAGAGCTACCAGTGGGCCAGATGTATGGAGATGCTAACCAGTGTATTAAGTGTCTTGCCTCCCCAAACATATGTAAGTAGTGAATCATGGAATGCATGCGGGGCTCATCTACGATGTCACCCCATGCATGCTGCAGGGTATGTCTGAGGGAGTTGTAGAGCATAAAGGGACGTGGATGTAACACAGTAGTCTCCATCAGTGTGCCATAAGTGTTGAGAGTACCAACTGTGTAAAGGTCCCCAGTGTATGTATTTCCACTGCATGCCAGGCCGCCAGCTCTACGGCTAACATACCACCCCTTCCACATGGTGTCCCCAGTGACGATATGGCTGGAGCATAGTCCGCAGTGTCTCTCGTGAGTTAACAACATCTTTGGAAACAGCGACATGCTAGGTTTAACAATACAGCTGCTGGTATTGTGGAGGTCGTACGGGGATGAAATAGGTGTAGTAACTTACTCTGTGACCACATCAGAAGGTCAGTGGCTGTGTCTACCAAATGCCTTGAAGAGAGCCAATGAGCTACCCACTGTAATTGTGCGGCTAAGTAATAATGTTCTAAATTCGGCAGTGACAATCCCCCTTGATTCAGTGGGCGATGAAGCTTAGCGAGGACCACTCTGCAGCGGGAAGAACTCCAAATCAAACTAGGTACATCCCACTCCATGGATCGAAAATTAAGCCTGAATGTATAATGGTAGATTTACAAAGTAATATAATAGGTGAGGTAGTATTATCATTTTAACAAGGGCAACCCTACCAATGAAAGTCAGCAGCAAAGTTTTCGAAAACGCCATCTGACGTCGCAGGCCCGATATAGCACTTGTGAGGTTCCCGTCAAAGAGATCCGACTTTGTGTGAGATACCTGTACGTCTAGGTATCTAAATGTGGTAGACTGCCATGCCATGTCCACAGGTAGGGACGGGAGGTGGGAGCCAGACACAGTAGGCGATAATGGAAAAATACAGGACTTGGCCCAGTTAACTCCCAAGCCAGAGATCCTCGCATGTGTGTTGTGTAAGGGCATTATGTCTCCAGGAAAATTCACCAGATCTCTGATATTTCTTAGTTCATCCACGTGTATAGAGACCGCATGGCACCCATCTCCCAGCGGTATTCCCAGTCTCTTCTCGCCTCACAGAGCACCACTGCCAGTGGCTCCACCGCAAGGGCAAAAAGGAGGGGAGACACAGGGCATCGCTGCAGTGTGCCCTTCATACCATGAATTGGGGATGATACGAGTGGCCCTGTTCTGTTACGGACCAACGGGCATGTATGCAACAACTTCACCAACTGTACGAAAAAAGGCCAAATCTATATTTTGGTAGGACTGCAAAAAGGTAAGGCCATTCTAGCGTGTCAAACGCCTTCTTTAGGTCAATCACTAGGCAGCCCGCTCGTGGCCAGCGTTGGGAGGCATAGTGTAATATGCCAAAAAATATATGCAGATTGAGGGATGTCATGGGACCCGATACAAAGCCATTCTGATCCTCATGGACCAGCAATGGCACCAGGAGAGCCAGTCGTATTGCAACCATCTTGGCCAAATTTGTTATAATCCGTGTTCAAAAGTGCCAGTGGTCTGTAAGAATGTAGATCAGTGGGGTCCTTATGTGGTTTAAGAAGGGAGACTAACATGGTTTCCTGCAACATAGGTGGCAGATGCGCTAGTGCTAAGGACTCCTCGTAGAGAGCAAGCAGTTTAGGCGCTAGTTGGGGTGCGTATGCCTTGTAAAATTCTGCCAGCAGCCCATCTGGGCCAGGCGTTTTGCCATTCGCAAGAGACTGGATGGCTTCCCGTATCTCGGACAGCAGAAGGGGATTGTCCAGCTCCAAGCACTGCTCGGCTGTAACCTGAGGAAATGATGTTTCTGTGAGGAACAGATCAATATTTGTTAAAGGAGGAGGAGAGATAGAGCTATAGAGGGATTCATAATGAATGTGAAATTATGCATGTATCGAACCCTGTGTGTATAACAAGTCGCCGGTCAGTGTCCGAAAAGAAAGTGTTAAACTCGGGGAAGCCTCTTGACGTATTAATCGGGCTAGCAGAGCACCAGCTCTATCCGCCCATGCATATGTATTGAGTGAGTGTGTCGCATAGTTCAGGCATCGTAGTCGCTCAAGGAGCTCTGAATGCGTTTTACGCACAGTTTGTAATTGAGATAAGGCATTGGGTTCCTGTATCACTTCTGACTCATGTTGCAATAACTGCCGATCTATTGCGGTCACCTCCTGATCCAATTGCCTGCGCACTCCGATACCAAACCCTATACAGTGGCCTCATAGTGTAGCCTTGAACGTGTGTAGGAAGTTGGCTCTGTATGCACTATTTCAAATTAAGGAATAGTATGCACAGAGTCCAAGGGTTCCCCTTAGAGGTAAGATAGTGGCAAAAAGAGATAATACTAATGCTCTATTTTGTGGTAGTGTGGTCGAGCAGTAGGCTTATCCAAGGAGTAGTGTTAAGCATTTGTTGTACATACACATAGGCAATAAATGAGGAACACACACTCAGAGACAAATCCAGGCCAATAGGTTTTGTTATAGAAAAATATCTTTTCTTACTTTATTTTAAGAACCACAGGTTCAAATGCTACATGTAATATCTCATTTGAAAGGTATTGCAGGTAAGTACTTTTGGAACTTTGAATAATTACAGTAGCATATATACTTTTCACATAAAACACAAATAGCTGTTTTAAAAGTGGACACAGTGCAATTTTCACAGTTCCTGGGGGAGGTAAGTTATTGTTAGTTTTATCAGGTAAGTAAACACTTACAACTCTCAGGTTTGGGTCCAAGGTAGCCCACCGTTGGGGGTTCAGAGCAACCCCAAAGTTACCACACCAGCAGCTCAGGGCCGGTCAGGTGCAGAGGTCAAAGAGGTGCCCAAAACGCATAGGCTTCAATGGAGAGAAGGGGGTGCCCTGGTTCCGGTCTGCCAGCAGGTAAGTACCCGCGTCTTCGGAGGGCAGACCAGGGGGGTTTTGTAGGGCACCGGGGGGGACACAAGTCCACACAAAAAGTACACCCTCAGCAGCGCGGGGGCGGCCGGGTGCAGTGTGTAAACAAGCGTCGGGTTCTCTGTAGGTGTCAATGGGAGACCAAGGGGTCTCTTCAGCGGTGCAGGCAGGCAAGGGGGGTCTCCTTGGGGTAGCCACCACCTGGGCAAGGGAGAGGGCCTCCTGGGGGTCACTCCTGCACAGAAGTTCCGTTCCTTCAGGTGCTGGGGGCTGCGGGTGCAGGGTCTTTTCCAGCCATCGGGACTTTAGGCTCAGGCAGTCGCGGTCAGGGGGAGCCTCGGGATTCCCTCTGCAGGCGTCGCTGTGGGGGCTCAGGGGGGACATCTTTGGTTTCTCACGGTCTCGGAGTCGCCGGAGGGTCCTCCCTGAGGTGTTGGTTCTTCACCAGTCGAGTCGGGGTCGCCGGGTGCAGTGTTGCAAGTCTCACGCTTCTTGCGGGGGTCTTTAAATCTGCTCCTTTGAAACAAAGTTGCAGTCTTTTGGAGCAGGGCCGCTGTCCTCTGGAGTTTCTTGTCTTTCTTGAAGCAGGGCAGTCCTCTGAGGATTCAGAGGTCGCTGGTCCTTTGGAAAGCGTCGCTGGAGCAGGTTTCTTTTGGAAGGCAGGAGACAGGCCGGTAGGACTGGGGCCAAAGCAGTTGATGTCTTCTGTTCTTCCTCTGCAGGGGATTTTCAGCTCAGCAGTCTTCTTCTTCTTGTAGTTTCAGGAATCTAAATTCTTAGGTTCAGGGAAGCCCTTAAATACTAAATTTAAGGGTGTGTTTAGGTCTGGGGGGTTAGTAGCCAATGGCTACTAGCCCTGAGGGTGGGTACACCCTCTTTGTGCCTCCTCCCAAGGGGAGGGGGTCACATTACTATCCCTATTGGGGGAATCCTCCTTCTACAAGATGGAGGATTTCTAAAAGTCAGAGTCACCTCAGCTCAGGACACCTTAGGGGCTGTCCTGACTGGCCAGTGACTCCTCCTTGTTATTCTCATTATTTCTCCTGGACTTGCCACCAAATGTGGGGGCTGTGTCCAGGGGGCGGGCATCTCCACTAGCTGGAGTGCCCTGGGGCATTGTAACACGAAGCTTGAGCCTTTGAAGCTCACTGCTAGGTGTTACAGTTCCTGCAGGGGGGAGGTGTGAAGCACCTCCACCCAGAGCAGGCTTTGTTTCTGTCCTCAGAGAGCACAAAGGCTCTCCCCGCATGAGGTCAGACACTCATCTCTCAGCAGCAGGCTGGCACAGACCAGTCAGTCCTGCACTGAACAATTGGGTAAAATACAGGGGGTATCTCTAAGATGCCCTCTGTGTGCATTTTTTTAATAAATCCAACACTGGCATCAGTGTGGGTTTATTATTCTGAGAAGTTTGATACCAAACTTCCCAGTACTCAGTGTAGCCATTATGGAGCTGTGGAGTTCGTTTTTGACAGACTCCCACACCATATACTCTTATGGCTACCCTGCACTTACAATGTATAAGGTTTTGCTTAGACACTGTAGGGGCATAGTGGTCATGCACTGGTGCCCTCACCTATGGTATAGTGCACCCTGCCTTAGGGCTGTAAGGCCTACTAGAGGGGTGACTTATCTATACTGCATAGGCAGTGTGAGGTTGGCATGGCACCCTGAGGGGAGTGCCATGTCGACTTACTCGTTTAGTTCTCATCAGCACACAAAAGCTGGCAAGCAGTGTGTCTGTGCTGAGTGAGGGGTCCCCAGGGTGGCATAAGATATGCTGCAGCCCTTAGAGACCTTCCCTGGCATCAGGGCCCTTGGTACCAGGGGTACCAGTTACAAGGGACTTACCTGGATGCCAGGGTGTGCCAATTGTGGAATCAAAAGTACATTTTAGGTGAAAGAACACTGGTCCTGGGGCCTGGTTAGCAGGGTCCCAGCACACTTCTCAGTCAAGTCTGCAATATCAGGCAAAAAGTGGGGGGTAACTGCAACAGGGAGCCATTTCTTTACAACGTGTCCCACTCTACCGAATGAGATGATGATGTGTTAGCGTTAAGCTCAAAGTAACTAGTAAACTGCTGGCCAGTTGACTTGTGGAACGCTGAGTCCTCTAATATGGCAGGTCGCATCCTGCATGCAGGGACAGAGGGCTCAGCAGTTCCAGCCCAGTCTAGTTAAAGGTATTGTGGGTTGTGGTCAGAATGTGTATAGCCCAAGTAATTAGACCCTACGACCGCTGGAATCAAGGTGGCTGTGCAGAGCAGCTGGTCAAGTCGAGCATGTAACATGTGGAGTAGTAGGAATATACTCTGGCTTTGCCATTATGATGACGCCAGATGTCCGTAAGCTGCCAGTGATGCAACTAGGCTACAAGAGAGCAAGCATTGGCAACAGCAGTAGTATGTGTTAAGGGTGGAAAGGACCTACCTAAATATGTATCCAACACACAGTTAAAATCTCCCCCAATGAGCCAGGGGATATCACTCCAGTGTGCCAGTAATCGACTGAGTGTGTTGAAGAAGAGAGTCTGATCTACGTTGGGAGCGTATATGTTACCAAGGAGTACTTGTCAACCACTCAGCCGACCTCGGATAAATACATATCGACCATCAGTATCTGTAACCTTGATCGGTTGTAATGGGACCCCTGATTGGATCAATATCAGCACTCCCCGTGCATAGGACGAATAATTAGTGGAGTACACCTGGCCGCGCCACTTTCTTCTAAGCGTGTCTACCTCTACACTCGGTAGGTGAGACTCTTGTAACATGGATATATGGGCATTGTGACGCTTCAAATAGGAGTATACGGGATATCTGCGCGCAGGAGTGTGCATGCCACGTATATTCCATGTCATTATATTAATGTGCGCCATCTTGCATAGGACCAACAAACGGAGATACTGCGCCTTGTTCGCCATATAGATGACAGTGACACTGGTGTGTGTGGGGGAGCTGAGTGACGTATGGTAAGGAACTTCATGAATTGCTTAGCATTGAATAGGGGAAAGGACAGGTAGCAACAAGTAACATAGCGAATACCAAAAGGGCAGCACACTAGAACCCGTGGCCGCCCATACCAGGTGATGTCAACTAAAGCAAGAGAAAAGGTATCCTTTCAGTAGGGACAACCAGTTGAGGGCCTACTAAATACAGTAATATGGGAGGTCTCATATTCGCCACCTTGCAGGTAGTCCAGTGTGCACGACCACAGTGGGAGCATTATACATTAACAACAGGTGCAATTGCACAGGGATAGAGGTCCTACATAGTGTAACAGTTGTGTTCAATAATAGTGTCTGATGTCTGCGGAGTGATGTCCGACGGGTCATTCGAGTTCGCATAGATGACCAGGTGACAGCAGAACTTTCTCCATCTGAGGAGTAGGAGCCTGGGCCATCTGAGCTAGAGCAACGGACCAAGTTTGAAAGGGCGGACGCCCACTGCAACACGCTGCACTGTTCCTATATTCTCTGTTCTAAGTCAGGAACTGCCGGAAGGCTCCTCTCCGCTTGTGTTCTCTTCCCTCGCTGCCCCCTGCATCATCCTTGTGCATTACCGCCTTCCAATAATTTCGGTCATGGTGAGTGAGTGGCACCATTATCGGGGCTCTCAATTCAGCACCATGCCTCTTCAGGGGTAGGAAAAAAGTGTGTGTTGTCAGCAGCCGCAACACGAAGTTTAGAGAAAGTGATTCCCATTTCACGAAGGCGCCGCTTTACTGCCAGGAAACTATTGTATTGTCTTTGTACAGCAATCGTGTAGTCGGGAAAGAACATCACTTTAGTGCTGTCCATCTGCACCTCAGTCATTGAGCATGTCTCTTTAATACTGTGTCTCTGTCACAGTAGTGAAGACATCTCACCACCATCGGTCACGGGTTAGCACCCACTGGAGGATGCCTGGTGGGTATTCTGTGTGCCCGTTCGATGGAGAAAAAGCGGGAAAGTGCACCCAATGGGAGCGCAGCCCACAGCCAGTCCTTGATATATTGCAAATGATAGCGTCCCTCGGCTCCCTCCAGCAAGCTGACCAGTTGTACATTATTTCTGCTGGCTCTGTCTTCCGCGTCTTCTGGCCACTGCTCCAGAACTCGTATTCTGCCTGCTAAGTCCTTCAGGGAAGTTTCGAAGCTCTGTGCTCTAAGTGGTAATGCTTGAGTATCCCATTCCACCAGCGTTACCCTGTCCACCAGCTTCTTATTATCTGCATGCAGTAGGCTCAGATCTGAGGAAACCGTGTCTATTTTGGACTCCAAGAAGGTCTGCGTATTGTCAAAAGCCAGTAGCACAGCATCCAATTTTTCCTCTAGTGCGCTGGGGCGTTCCATGCCTCCCATGGTGACCAACGATCTCGATGGGGATCCATGGTGTTCTGGCACAAGCAGTGGGCCCCCGTGCGCTGGCAATCCATGACTTGCAGTGTGGAGCTTCCTGGGAGTTAATAAAATTACTCAGCGTGTTTTTTGCCTGCCCCCCCCGCAGGACCGACTCTGATAGGGGTTCAGTGACCTCAGATCCAGTGAAGAGCTTGAGCAACATTGGACGTAGGGCCCCCAGTAACAAACCAGCTAGAGTATCCCCCCGTGTCTAGTGTCGCAGGCACTGCACATCTGCTACTATAGGAAGGTCTGCAGCGCGTGTTTAGGAGAGGGGTTTTCCAACTCACATAGGGCCTCATTATGACCCTGGCGGGCGGCGGAGTCCAAAAGACCGCCCGCCAGCCCAGGGAAAAACTCCCTTCCCATGAGGATGCCGGGTCGTAATCGAGCCGGCGGAGTGGGAAGGTGCGACGGGTGCTACTGCACCCGTCACGTATTTCACTGTCTGCTACGCAGACAGTGAAATACTAGCGGGGCCCTCTTACGGGGGCCCCTGCAGTGCCCATGCCATTGGCATGGGCACTGCAGGGGCCCCCAGGGGCCCCACGACAATCAATACCGCCATCCTGTTCCTGGCGGGCGAGCCGCCAGGAACAGGATGGCGGTAGGGATTGTCAGAATCCCCTCGGCGGCGCAGCGAGCTGCGCCGCCTTGGAGGATTCTTACGGGCAGTGGAAAACCGGCGGGAGACCGCCGGTTTTCCCGTTCTGACCGCGGCCAAAGCACCGCGGTCAGAATGCCCAAGGGGGCACCGCCGGCCTGTCGGCGGTGCTCCCGCCCCCGTTGGCCCTGGCGGTAGAGAACCGCCAGGGTCAGAATGAGGGCCATAGTGTCTCTTAATGGTCCCCACTCTGTAGGGCATCTAGATATCTTGTTGCAGTGTCCGGAGTCACTTCTCCACACTCAGGGAACAGCACGCCAATGCCATGATGTGCCTAGGGCTCACCAGCAGCTCCCACCATGTTAATACCGGCTCCGTGCATCCGCACGTCTTCCCCGCGTCATCATTCCTCGTGGCAGTCTCGTCAGAGGTTGCCTCTGTTCTCCGCCCAGTAAATTTTACCCAAGGGTCTTCGTCTGCTGCAGTAGGGGCCCTCAACTCATCCATTGCGCACTCCGAGGCTTCACAGTCCCCACCTCGGATGGGTGCCGGCAATTCCGTTCGGGATGATCTGGGCTGCCCTCAGCTCTCCAGGCCTCCGTGTCTGGGGTGCCGCCACTCCCCTCCACCAACGTGTTTCCCACTTCGATCAGGTGTCTGGTCTCGGGCCAGGTATCAGTATGCCATTCTCCGATCTGGTCCTCAGTGCGCCGTTTTGTGCCCCAGGCTGTGTTGCAGCTGCAGGATATTTCAGCCGCTTTACGGGCACTGCGGTATGAACTTGGGCCGGCACTCGATACCACAAGCTCTCAGCGCCTCTTCTGCACCTTCGCCAGACCAAGACTCTCTGTGGTGTATTCGTTTTGGTCAGGATAAGTGGGTGGCTTAGTTGAGCTCCACTAATAGATGTCCGCCATGTTGGCTCCTAAAGCCATGCCCCCTTTGTAATCTTCAGCCTAATATTAGTGATTTGTGCTATTTATGGGCCAAACACATATGACCTGGCAATGCTGAATATGCTATGTCTGGTTCTACTAGATTGGTCCGGTAAAATGATATTAATGGGAGATTTTAACTGTGTGACAGACTACTCTATAGATTCAACCAATCATTCTGCTTCCCCTCGTATGGTTAAGACCCAGGCATGTATTCGGAATTGGCCCAGTTGCTCAGGCTCACTGATGTCTTGAGGGCTTTGTTTCCCACTAAATCTGGCTATACTTACTACTCGTCTCCACATAGACACTATTTTAGGATCTATATGATTTTTGCCAAAAGGAGGCTTCTTGGGGATGTTGACATGAAGTTATGTCTCAAGGTTTGTCTGACGATAATCCTATCTTGCTATTTATCAGCTTGTTAGGGGCGTGCCTGAGGCATCTGCTTACTAACCCTGATTATTATAAGGGTACAGCAAAATCTCTTATGGTGATTTTGGAGGTAAACATGGGCACAGCCTCTTCACTTGTAGTGTGGGATACAATGAAAGCTTACGTTAGGGGGGTGACAGCTTTGTTCATCTGTAAGCAAAACATGGATAAGCAAGATAGGGACAATCAGCTCACTCTGGCAATCTTGCAATTGGAAATATTGTATTTAATCGCTATTAGGTCTGGGAGTCCTAATGAACAAACTTTTCATGTCCAACTTATCAGCAGACAATCTCAGCTGGGTCAAAATCTCACTGAGAAGGTGGCTGACAGTTATTCCAAAAATAAAGCTCTGCAATATGAATATAGGGAACAGGTGGGTCGAGTTTTGGCCCATCAAATTTCAGATAGAAGTGCCGGGTGTCTGATTGAGCGTATCACAGGCAGTGATGGATCTGTTCATTCTCTCCAACAAGCTGTTGCTGAGCAGTTCTCATTATTCTACCAAGAGTTGTATAATCAAGCCCAAATCTCACGTGCATCAGAGCGTATGGCTTATATTCAGGGTAGTAGGCTGCCGAACTTGGAAGGCTTTAAGGCATTACTATTACAGGCAGATATCACTACTGGGGAGTTAGAAGCAGCTCTTATAGCTCTCCCTTTGGGTAAGGTGGCAGGGGAGGATTCTATCCCGTTGGAGTTCTATAAAACATTCAAAAGCATTATAGTACCCCAACCCACGGGGAAGTGCAGTGTATTGATGAGGCTGGCAAAGTGCTGGATACTTGGAATGTGATTAAAATTATGGACTTTATTAAGAAGGGTAAACTGCCATAAGAGATGGGCTCGTACCAGCCCATATCTCTCATTAATGCAGACACTAAGGGGCATATTTATACTCTGTTTGCGCCTAATGTGCGTCAAAATATTTGACGCACATTTGACTCAAACCTTGCACCATATTTATACTATGATGCCCGATCCCGCGAATGTCAAAATTCCTCTGTGTGCGTCATTTTCTGGATGGGGAAACCGCCTTGCCTTAATGACATCCAAGGTAGGCGTTCCTGTCCAAAAAATGACTTTAAGGCCTATGCGCCTTATTTATACTCTGTGTCATTTTGATGCACAGGAGGGGGCGGGCCTTAAAAAACGGCGCCCAGCCAGATGTGCGCCATTTAGTGGCATGGGGGGCCTAACTTTGACAGAAGTCCCCTGGGTATGGCCATTGGGCAGGGGGGCATGACTCCTGTCTTTGCTAAGACAGGAGTCATTTCAATGGGGGTTGTGCATCAAAAAATGGCGCAAGTCCAGTTAGCGCCATGATTTTTTACTCTAACCTGACTTGCACCATTTTTTGACGGACAACCCCCATTTTCCCCTACGCCGGCTAACGTCAATCCATAAACAAGGCACCCGCCTGGTGTGTTGGAATGGCGTTAGCCGGCGGTAAAACAAATTACGCAAACCAGCGCCGGCGCTGGTTTGCGTCAAAAATTATAAATATGAGCCTAAGATTTTAGCCAAAGTGCTGGCTATTCGGCTTGCCCCAATACTGCCTCATCTAGTTTCAAAACTACATCATTGTTTTATCGCAAGTAGTGTTACCACTAGTCACATCAATACAGCAACTGCTGCTTTCGGCGTAGCAGAGAAAATGAGAACAAAGTTAGCAATGATTTTACTAGACGCCGAGAAGGCTTTTCATCATGTGGCCTGGGATTGCTTATGGTCGATTATGGGGGCCTTCGCGATATGCAAATGATTTTGTAAATGGGTACAGTCCTTATATAGGTCCCCTATTGCCAAAGTAGTATACGCCGGGGTATCTACAGCATCTTTCAAGATTCAGCGGGCACCAGGTAGGTATGCCAGCTCTCTCCTCTGTTATTTGCACTATATTTGGAACCTGTTTTACAGTCAATATCAGGAAATGCCAGGATTGAGCCCATGATCTCCAGAGGCTGAGAATTAAAGGTCAGCGCATATGCCGATGATGTTGCTATATATTCCACCAAACCATTAATGACTATGGAATGTATAATGGAGGAGGCCGAGAAGTTTGGCTTGGTTTCTGGCTATAAACTGAATGTAGCCAAAACTCAATTGTTGCTGAAATATAAGTTGGCTACCTTAACATCCGGGGTGGTGATTACAGTCACATACCTGGGTGTTACAATAAGCGCACAGGTCGATAAAATCTTTATATTTAATTATGAGCCTGTGCTTCAGTCCCTCACTTCTAAATTACAGCTCTGGAACAAGCTCCCGATAAGCATAATTGGCTGTGCAATATTATAAAAATAAATAAATGTCCTTCCTAAGTTCTTATACCTGTTTCGGGCAATTCCACTGACAATTCCAATTGTATTCTTTAAGAAGGCGTCATAAGCAGCTTTATATGGGGCTGCAAATGGGCAAGGCGTGCTATAGGTCATTTAAAGTTACCATACAGACTGGGGTGTTTCCAAGCTTTAAGTGATAATTCTGAGCAACATTTGCTGGCTGGTTGTGTGATCTGCTCACTTTAGCAGAAACAGATCCTTCTGTTTTTGGCTACTACTTGGCCCTGGGCCCGATCACCGGCTTTTTCTTTATCGAATTACAGACACCAATTACTACAAGCTGGTAAGGTTTAAGTTATTAGAGATAGTGTAACTGTTTAACGGGACATTTGTATTAAATACTCATTAAAGTTAATTAATGAGAAAATACCACTGTCGGACAACCCGGTGTTTTCATGAGTTTTCCACGACCCTGTCTGTAAAGTTTGGGTGAGACTAGGCGTTCTGATGGTGGGACAACTTTTCGACATAAATGGCTTCCGCTCATTTTCTGAGCTGTAAACCTCGTATACCCCTCCCTATCATCATTTTTATATATACTTCCAGTTAAGGGAATATTTCCAAACCAGAGGGAAGTTCTAGTTCATCTGGAAGGCTTCAACATAATGTCGAATTTGTTTAAAATCAGTCGTAAATGACTGATTAGTACGACCTATGAAGGAATTTGCGAACATCTTTTTGTCTGATTGCTAAATGCAGCAAAGTTCTTTCCTGCGAGGTGATGCCATGGGAAGTATTTAGGCCCGTATTTATACTCCGTTTGCGCCGAATTAGCGTTGTTTTTTTCGACGCAAATTCGGCGCAAAACTAACGCCACATTTATACTTTGGCGTTAGACGCGTCTAGCGCCAAAGTATTGGCAAATAGCGTCATTTTTTTGCATGAACGCCTTCCTTGCGTTAATGAGATGCAAGGAAGGCGTTCCCGTCTAAAAAAAATGACGTCGTATTTATACTCCCGGGCAAAAATCACGCCCGGGAGTTGGCGGGTCAAAAAACCCCGCATTTGCGCCACTATTTAACGCCTGGGTCAGGGTAGGCGTTAAGGGGCCTGTGGGCTCAAAATGAGCCCACAGGTGCCCTCCCCTGCCCCCAGGGACCCCCCCTGCCACCCCTGCCCACCAGGAGGACACCCAAGGATGGAGGGACCCACCCCAGGGACATTCAGGTAAGTTCAGGTAAGTATAATTTTTTATATTTTTAATTTTTTTTTGGGTGGCATAGGGGGGCCTTATTTGTGCCCCCCTACATGCCACTATGCCCAATGACCATGCCCAGGGGACACAAGTCCCCTGGGCATGGCCATTGGGCAAGGGGGCATGACTCCTGTCTTTACTAAGACAGGAGTCATGAAATGGCGTCTGGGCGTCGTAAAAAAATGGCGCAAATCGGGTTGAGGAGATTTTTTTGCCTCAACCTGACTTGCCCCATTTTAAGACGCCCTAACGTCATTTTTTCCCAACGCCGGCGCTGCCTGGTCTACGTGGTTTTTTTCCACGCACACCAGGCAGCGCCGGTCTGCTTGCGCCGGCTAACGCCATTCCATAAATACGGCGCCCGCATGGCGCTTCAGAATGGCGTTAGACGGCGCTAAATTTTTTGACGCTAAACTGCGTTAGCGCAGTTTAGCGTCAAAAAGTATAAATATGGGCCTTAGAGCTTTGGAGACAGTGGAGGGCACAGTGCACCCTGTGAATCTGAAACTGTAGTAGCTTAGGACTGTATGCATGCTGTACTATACGTCGGAGAAATTTGGGAGGTGAGTTGCGAATCCAAATTCGGATAAAGCTAGTTGTTCCAAGTGTGGATGTGCAGCAGCTGCCATTCTTCATATGATATATGCAGGTCCTGCTGTTAGGAAGTTTAGGAAGAAGGTGACTAAACTGATTATAGCAGCATTTGGATGTGAAATTCAGGGGCATATTTGCAAACCCCTAGCACCACCAGAGCGTCACTTTTCGTGACACTGTGCCCTGCGCCATATTTGCAAGGTGGCGCTAAGTCACTTTTAGTGGCTCAACACCGCCTTGTAAATATGCGCCCCTCCTATGCAGTTTTCTGTGGCAGAGGGGCGTGCAATGGATGTTGCTCTGGGCGTTCCACCACAACATCCATTGCTTTTGACCCTCCCCAGATTTACAAGAATTTGTTTATCCGTGGCAGCGTCAAAAACTAACGCCACCCCAGCATGCCACAATGAGGAGAAATATTTCTATCTCACCTTGTTTTTGGTTTTTCCATGTGTGCTGCATTCTGCAACACACACAGAAAGAGCAAAACTCCATGAAGGAGTGTTTATGAGCAAGAAGGCGTCCCTTCCTGCACATAAACAATCATTCAATAATGTGGATTTACCACTTCTATAGGCCCAAATTCATACTTTTTCATGAAAAACTGCACTAACGCAGTTTTGCGTGAAAAAGTTTACCGCCAGCAAGCGACGTTCCAAGACGCTGGCTGAGCGCCTTATTTATGGAATGGCGTAATCCGGAGCAAAGAGTGGGATAACGTCATGGAAAATGATGTTAGCTGGGGGGAGGGGGGGGTGGCAGTAATGGGAGAAGGGTGTTTTGCACCAAAAAATAGCATTAGGCTGGTTAGAGTGAAAAAAGATGACTCTAACCAGCCTAGCATCATTTCTTGATGTTAAACCAGCCATACCACATGACTCCTGTCTTATAAAAGGCAGGACTCATGCCCACAACCCCAATGGCCAGCAAAGGGGACAAGGGTCCCCTAGGAACGGCCACTGCACCCAGTGCCATGGAGGGGGGCCCATTTCAGGGCCCCCAGTGGCACTTTGAAAAAAAATATAAAATACTCACCTCTACTTACCTGGGATGGGGGTCCCCCATCTTCCCCTGTCCCTCTGGTGTGGGTGGGGGTGTCCCTGGGGCTTGGGGAGAGCACCTGTGGTCTTATTCAATGGTGTTCCACCATGGAAATAAGCCAGCCAGTCCACTAATTCCTGCTTGGTGAGAAGTTGTCTCTCCTTTCCATGTGAATCCAATAGTATAACAATTTGTACATCAGTCGTTGCAATCCACATTCCTTCCCATGGCACAAGATGATTTCTACAATTCACATGAGAAAAGGATGGCACTGCTTTACTTTCACTCCTCAGGTCCTCATGTAACAATATCAAGGACACTGTGAAATAAATCTTACACTTAATACAATACGGCTCTTTACTAGTCAAGTGAAACTACCTAGTGGAAAAGTTCAAGTTAGAAGAAAAATAAATAATTCAACACAATTTTTACGTTGCTGCAAATATGAAGACTTCAGGCCTATTTATGCTAACACAAGAAATATAATGCATTAATAATGTCATTAATAAAACACATATAATATACAAACATATAAATTCAGCATTAATAATATACCATCAGAATATGTAAAAGCATTCATTAATAATTGCAATAAATTGTTAAGGCATTACATTAAGTATGACAGAGTTATGCATTTATTTTTGTGCACACATGCAACTTTCTACCAATGAATCATAACAAATCAAATTAATTTCTACTACTAATAGTCACTCTAATGATTAAAATATATGTCAACATTGTTCTAAGTCATGGTAGCACATCGCCAGGTCTGGTAGGCACAACATCCACCATATGTAAAATGTGAACACTTTAAAGATACGTGTCAGTGCAGCTTTTTGCTCACTATGTTAGACTTTTTGATGTGATTATAAATGTCACCAAATGCTGACGTCTGGTGCACTAAAAGCAGCACTAAAATGTATGCTCGGACGGCAATCTATGCCATCACAAAAAGGACACTCCCATTTCAATGAGAGAAGTCAAAGCCTTCTAGTCTGATAATATAATGACCTTGCTCTACTGAAACTCTCAATTCTCTTCAGGTTCTTGTAATAAGCACTTCTCATTTTTTCCATTTCAATCTCTTCCCTCCTCTGATTGCTCTTCGCTCTATGTACTTTCCAAAAATGATACAGCTTGCAAAATCCAAGTGCGACTATAGCATACAATGTCACAGTCAACAAAGGTCTCAGGTTCATCCTCACAATTCCCTGTCCCAAATCTCGAAAACATGATCCAATGTCTGCAAATCCTATACCCATTGTCTCCCAGACACTTGTCTCCTTTAGGTCTTTTAGGTCCATTTTTCAAATTTGTCATGTTAGAGATAAACTTTTTTATCTCTTTGCTACTGTCCATTATAAATAATTTTGCACCTGTAAAACTTTACGGACTCCACCTTCCTTCGCCAACAAGATGTCTAACTCAAGACGATTTTGCAAAACCATTGATCTCACAGCAACCATTTCCATATCCATGAGCAACATTGCTCCAGCAAAATCAGTAGAAATCTTCTCCACAATTGTTGACAACTTTCTAATCTTGTTGTAATTCAAGGTCACACCAACTGATGGAATAATGGTGCCAAATAAATCACCTGTGATTTCTGCTGCTTTAGCTCCTCTCCTTGTTCTGGATTTTGGTTTCTCTTACAAGACTGGATTGTCAAAATTGTCCACATGGAAGATTTTTGGAAAAACTACCCCTCAGAAGCATGTGCCACCCCAGCCTTTTGGCAGTTTGTAAAAACATGTCTATTCAATAGTCCCTATAAATGTTGTATCAGACTTTGACTGCAGCCTATATATAAATAGCTGCCCTACATGTTGCAGTCTAAATCTAAGAACCCTTGTGTGTCACCATCTGCAAGACGGGTAACATCCTTCCGTCAAATTCTG
This sequence comes from Pleurodeles waltl, assembly GCF_031143425.1. Classification (NCBI taxonomy): domain Eukaryota; kingdom Metazoa; phylum Chordata; class Amphibia; order Caudata; family Salamandridae; genus Pleurodeles; species Pleurodeles waltl. Next base: position 1,620,997,128 of record NC_090445.1, read on the forward strand.
TAGAACTACTCCTTTTTTTCTATTTTGGTTTTCATTGCTTTTCTCTTGTCATCTACTTGATTAATAAACTTCTTTTCAACTTGTGTGAGAATGCAGATTAAATTATTCTTATGTGCTCATGCAGTTCCAAAAGCTAGGGCCGGTTCAAAGAAACCTTCAACATTGTCTATGTTTTTAGCTTGAGCAATACTACTCAGGTGCTGGATAATAAGCACAAAAGAAAACTTTAAGGCCCTCATTATAACATTGGCGGTATATACCGACTACCGCCGCGGCCAGACCGTCGCCACTGCTACCAGCCGTCAGCCGTATTATGACCACAGCCGGATTTCCACCAGAACAATGGCGGAAATCCGGCTGTGGCCATGCCGGTGAATGGGGGTAAGGTGGCCAGTAGACCGCCGTAGACCGTATCATGACCCATGATACGGCCTGGCGGTGTTCTGCTGGCGGACGCTGATGCTGGCAGCAGCGCCCCATCCCGTCTCCTGCTGGAGAACCCCCTCACAAAAGGTAAGTCTGGTGCTCCAACAGGGGAGGGGCTGGAGAGGGAGCGGGTGGGGGGAAACCAGGGGAGAGTGAGGGGGCGGGGAAGTCCCGTATCAGTGGCAGGGAAGGGATTCCCTGTCACTGATAGTTGCTACCGCCATGTTTTTCGTGGCAGTAAGGAAGCCACAAAAACCAGGAGCAGTAGGCGGGGTCATAATCCTGCAGGTGGGCTAGTGACGGACGGTGTGGAACATTGGCAGTTTGGCTTGAGCTAAACCGCCAATGTCTTAATATGGGGGAAATTACCACCAGCCTGTTGGCAGTACTTTCGTCCATATTAACGCCGTCCGCCGGGGTCATAATGACCCCCTAAATCTACATTAGAGTACAAATATTGTACTCTTGGTTATACAATCGAGTTAGGAAAAGACTGCAAGTAATGCTGTATGTTAAGGGTAAGCTGTGATATGTGATTCCTTCCTGCACTGATGAAGGGATCTGTGTGCACACATAAGAATCACGCTCATGCATAGTTTCAATGTATTCATACAGTAACCTGTAGTATACATTTGAAGACAAATCTCCCTTTGATTCATTAAGATGAACCAATCTCTCATCATCGTACAGGGGATCTCGTTTTCTATGCAACTCTTCCAACACTGGAGTAATTGAGCTCTCAATTTTGTCTTTCACAGATACGCTCAAACCAACAATCAATAAAATGTACACAATCACGCACACTATTGCCAATCCTACACACATATTTACATTTACTCCATGTACCTTAATCTGGACTCTTGGCTTGTCTAGAGTCAGACCAAAATATCAAACTCAAAAATAAAAAACAAAGTTCAAACTGCAAAATCAAAAATATAAAGACATATTTTTTTCTTAACGTGAGGAAAGCAAAAATAAAATCAAAAATTTCTCTTCTCAGAGTCTGTTTGCACTTATTTACAACAGTTCTTAATCTTCTAGAAGGTTCATCCGGTGTTTTCTCTACTTGCAAATGTTCAAAAGCACTACTAAAAAGTTCAAGTATCTCTACTAATGAACCATCTGGTAATCACTTATCAGCACTTCTAGCATCTAATGTCTCTGCTCATAAAGCGGCAACGAAATTTCAAAGTTTATTCCCGGAGCAATTTCAACCTCCAAAATATTCATTTGAATTAGAGTTGTCAGCACACAAGGCAACGACTTCCTTCTCCCATTCATTAGCAGCAAAGTTAGTCCATTCAGGTGCTGTGTGTCGTGCCGTGAGTTGGGCGAGAGCTGAGCATTCTGCTTGGGGCACGGCCGCGATCTGCGACGGCAGGGTGTGCCACGCCCCTGCCATTTCCTACTTTACACGAGGCCCCCAATTGGGCATGGGGCCTCGACGATTTACAGGTGCAGCACGCCCCCACTAGTTCCTGCCTCTACTCCACACACACTCTCACTTACCTTATGTTTCCTTTCTTCTTTTCTTCTTTCTTAATTTCTCCCTGCATTTATGCCCTTTTCTAGCTACCATGTTCTTTTTTTCTTCCCAGCATGCCTTCTTTCTCCCTGCATGCCTTCGGAACCTTTTTTAACATGGTGACTTTTCTGCAGGATTCTATGCTGTATTCCTAAACCAATATGGAGTCTTTTTACTTCCTGTTGGTCACTTCCTGTTTTTTGGGTGTATAAGGTGTGTGGTTCCTGCTCTCCTTGCGCTGCAAACACTTCCTTTGGGTGGTGATCTTTGCTCCTGTTTCTTCTTCATCAGTTATATTTTTTCCTAGCCTGTTCCAGCTTTTTTCATTACTATTTTTGTCCTATTGTTCAGATTTACTTTTTACTTTTGTTTTTGTTCCAGGGAGTTCCTGCTTAGAGGTTTTTTCTCTTTTGGGTTTTTTCCCTCTGGAACTCCTTCTGGAGGGCACGGACTGCTTTTGGCGTCGGCAGCACCATGGCTACCAGAAAGGGTCACCCCTACTTGGGTCAAGCCAGAACCTACAAACATCAAGACCTCTCCACAGTTCCAGTGGGTCACAGACACAGACAACGAGTAGTTTGTGACAATGTGTACCCACAACTTGGCACTCTTTTTCTTTTTGATCTCTTTGCAGCACAATTTTCACTGTCACTTTGATCACATTCTTCAGTTACTTCAGTTATAGTTGGAAGCACATCTGCAATTGGGTCTAGTCTTTTTGCAGGCCACTGGTCTCCTCTCACAGTTCTCCTTTCAGACACAACTGGGTTTTCAGCGTTTACCGAGCTAGCAGGAGTCGACTGACTCTGACTTGAACCTCCTGAACCTTTGATTGCCTTTGGCACTCTCAGATTACCACCAGCTTGTGCAGGTTCTGCGACAGCAACTTGTCCAGTCCTCACAGTTTGGATAACCCGGACCCCTTCACTCACTGATTCCGACCCTAGAGGAACAGGCACTGTATCTTCAAGAGGACTCCGAACTTTGTGTGTATGGCTCGCATTAACCCAATTCAGAAGGCCAGAATACTTCACAGCTGTAGTAGTCACTAAGATAACCTGGAATGGCAAATTCCAGTGAGGCTCTAAGCATGACTTTCTCACATTCTTTTTTACCAGAACTCAAATTCATGGACTCAAAGTCTTGACACTACTTTTGTGCTGGCTGAACAGTTGCTTCTTCAACCTGGTGATTCAAAGAGCTAACCACATCAGTTAGTCCTTTGTAATAATCCAGCACTAAGTCATCTGAAGCATCCAGAAGTGCACTTGCAGGCACAGCTGGTAACCTCATAGCACGATCCATAACTATTTAATGGGGGGACAATTCTGTCTTCGTTTTGGATGTTCCACGCATGCTCATCAGGACAAGTGGAAAAGCATCCGGCCATTTCAACATTGTGGATGAACACACTTTAGCCAGTCGAGAATTTAAAGTTCCATTAATTTGCTAGACCAATCCAAAGGCTTCTGGTTTGTAACTGCAGTGCAATCTTTGCTCAATTTGTAATGCTGAACATAACAATTTTATGATCTCATTATTAAAATGAGATCCTCGGTCTGATTCCAAAGAAGCCGGAAATCGGAATCACAATATCAACTCCCTTAAAAGCAGTGGCCACTGTATAGTCAAAGTTAAAAGAAAGCAATCATTCCAATATTACATGTTTTTAATTTAAAAGAAACCCTCTTGTAACTTTAAAGAACGGGGAGCACTGTCTGCCCCACTCGACGACACCATTGTTGTAGTTCCTGTGCTTAATAACAATGCAGACACGTGACTGACACATTACTTTACCTGCTCTCCCAGCGGACCCAAAGTCTAAGTATTTGCCAGGCTGACAGTCTCACAGCCCTGAGGGCTGTGATGTCATCAGCTCGGCAAAGACCTAGCATCGAGGCCCAGTCTCCACCCACTGATGACGTTGAGGTGAAGTTAGCCCTGGGCGTTTTTAATGCAAGCCCTGTAGGGCTTACTCTCCACATCAATCAGAGAGTGGAGGGTATTGTCACTCCACCCTTTCCTAACTTGTTACAGGGTGTGGGTGGGACACCCTGTGACAAGTTGGGAAAGGGTGTGGTGAACGGGAAGCCATAAAATCGAGTCTGCGCACACTCGACTTGAGTGGTGTCTTGAGACTGCCAGTGCTCCCACGCTTGAGCCATTTTAGTAACAGTGCATGCTGTTTGTCGGTTCCCATGTAAAGGAGTCAGGCCAGCATTCGGCAGTTCACCAGGTAAGGGTCATAAAAAATAAATTAATAGCTGCCGGGCCTAGGCTCACTTGCGTAGTTGTAATTGGGCCATTGTTACCAGGAGTGTAGTGCAGCAGCAGGCCTTGGGGCCGGGGGAGCATTTTGCCTCAGGAGTGGATTATGAATATAAACGAGACTTGTGCCACTTATTACTATGCGTACAGGCAGAGGGCAGAGGCATGTGAAATAATAGGGTCCCTGTAAGCAATGGCATATTATGGAAAAGTGCATTCTTCAAAAGGACTGTGCATTTTCTGTCGAAATTTGGTACTATTTTAAAACATTTCTTCTTGTGCTTTAACAAGTTCAGAGTTGCAATTATCGGTGCTAATAAGTACACATGCTGTTAACAAGTAAATTGGGTTTTATATGAGCGCAACATCACTTTATTATGTTTGCTAAAAAAAGTGACTTTGAAGTTGCATTTGGTGGAATGTAAATTAAATGTGTTTTTGTATGCGCCAAAGGACAAACTCTGTAGGCCAGTGTATCCAGCGAAATGTGTGGTGCAATTATTGTGAAAATTGCCCCTGAGTTTCAACATGCATGCATCTAACATTCACCCACTGCGCCCTACATTGTTTATGTCCAATTGCAAAATGATCATGTGTCACTGCCTATAATAATCTTTTAAACTCCCCAGGAGTAGCAGGCGTTCTATATATGGCAAATCCAATTAGAAATCACTGCAATTCAAACAAAGCAATGGCAGGAGTATGCATGCATATCATGCGTGATTTCACACGAGGCTGAGGAACCCTATGCACTCACACACGTGGCTGTTACAAGGTGTCGGTCCCTGCTAGCTCGCGCCTAAATGTTTAAAATGGCCCCACTGATGTTCATCCACTATTTTGTTTCCACATGCCAGGCCGGGGTATATAGATTAAGTTGGGGCACAGAGAGCCTAGTTGTGCTGCAGTCTGTCATGATTCACCTAGTCCATGTATTACATGATTTTTTAATATACATATGCACGCAGTGCTTGAAATGGAAAAATTAAAGTGCAGGTACTCTGTGCCGGAGTACCTGCTTGTTTCTGGGAAGTGCCGGTACTCTCCAGTTAAAAGTATTACGTTTTCTTTTTAGATGTGCCGGTACTCTCACTTCCAAAATAAAAAAGTGCCGGTACTCAGTACCGGACAGTACCGGCCCATTTAAAGCACTGTATGCACGTATGCCCGCATCCCCCCTAATGTGAACCTCCGCATTCATAATCATAAGCCACCTCTGTGGACTAGACGCGCCAACGCCAGACCATTTAAAAAGTAAATGAAAACAGAAACACCAGTGCAGAACCAAACACACGTCATGGAGGATTTCAACCAGACACGCCGTGGCAAATGAAAAAAGCACCAAAGCAAATAACAAAGGATGTTGGCTAATTGCTTGTTTGTGTTCGTTAAGTGCATGTGTTGTTGTTTAAGGTGAGGGAAGGTCATTGTTATCCTGGGTCTGAATATTATGTACAGTGCAATGGGAATAAAGGGCCGAGTTTCAGTGTAGACAGACCTGTCAAACAAATACACTGTGTGGGTGTCCGGTGTGCCTGGCAGCGCCTCTGCTGGTTATGTAGCCCTCTGTGTCAGTGCAGGCACACACTTGGTTACAGGGCCTTCATTGTGCCGTAGGTGGGTGGTGTGGTGTGTGGTTTTGTAAATGTATGTCATCAGGGCTGCCAAGGTCCCATACTGCTTGTGACATGTCCATGTTTTGAGTGCATTTGCCGTTTGCGTGTGACATTCAAATGGTTTTGTGACACTTTTCTACAGTAATAAGACACATTTCAGAAAGGATTGTGAGACACCTACAGCTATTTGCACTTTTTTTTTGGCAGCAACAAAGTTGCATTCTGGGATTTGTAGTTTTGTTCGTAGAGATTGCTGGAGGACAAAGAAGTAGATTGGTTGAATCTTCCTGGCATCTATGCCAGCCACCTGGATACATTTTTGTCAAGTTTAGGTCCAAACAGAAATGTAGGTGATACTACAGCATTGTTTTTTCTGCTGTATTCAGTTAATAAGGTGACAACTGCTAGGGGCATGTAATGACTGTGAATCAACCCTTGCTGGCGTTGTGCTCAAACTTACAAAGGCTACTTCTGCTACACACAATAGCATTTGCAAATGATTGGTTTATTATTTTCACTATCAAATTAACTGGAATTATAGTTCATCTCGCATGGCTTTGTGTTGAGATCCATATACAAATAAACAATGCCTCAAGCCTGCAGCACTATCTTTATATAAAAGAACTTTCAAACTTGAGGTTGTGATTGACAGGAAGAAAAACATGGTATATTCGAACTTCGAGCAGGCTGGAAAAATACTCATTAAAAATCAGTCAGCAATGTGTGAGGGAGAAACGAACCCTAAAACCTCTTGACAGCTGCACACATCGATAAAGAAGGAAATCAGGCTTGCCTAACAAGCCAGGCTTATGAAACTTATTCCTTTTATTTTAAAAAATGGAGCTTGAAAATGCAGCTTTTTATCCCATTTTTGTTAAATTAGATTTGCACAGGAAACGGCGACTAAGCTCCCCAAAAAATGCTGTACCACACTGCCCTCTTTCCCCCACCCCTAGGACGAAGCCCAGCCCCACTACTCACAAACTTCACCAGCCGCCACTGCTTAAAAGCAGCTTTGCAACAGTGAGGCTATCATTTTAATGAAATCAAGTTGCATTCGGTTGAAAGGACCTCCTGATCTGCTTGTGTGGCTCAGATTGACTACAGTGTGTTTCCCTATATTCATCTGTTGACTTGTAACACATCTGTGACACACAGCTTCTACAACCACTTTGAATCTGGGGTTGTACCATGTTTGTCTAAAAGTCCTGAACATGGTATCTCTGTCAATGTGTGCCTGACCATGCATATACCGTGACATTGATGGCAGCAAACTATTTGGCAACACTGCTTTTTTTTCCACTGGAAACCCAAACACCATTTTTATCTCTCTGAACACAGCCTGCTCTATTCCAACCTCTACGTTCCTCTTCAGTCACTTCTTCCTGCAATCTCTTAACCTCTTCCAAGGTATCAATTGCTGTCATTAAGAAACTATGGTTTGTCTCACTGGTGCTACTTCCATCACTCCATTACTCATTAAAGGATGTACTGTGGAGTGCACAGTATCTGGCCACTTCATCAGCAAAGGTATTACCTAATGAGATGTTGACATTTGATGTGCTGCACACGTCACAACTGCAATCTTCATAGGTAAGTGTATTGATTTCAACAATTGGTAAACTCTGTCACCATTTCGGATAGGTGATACATGTTAGGTCATAAAACCTCTCTAGGACCATAACTGTCCTAAATTATGAACAACACCAAAACCATATTGACTATCATAAATTACGAACAACACCAAAACCATATTGACTATCTGTGAAATGGTTACTTTAAGCTGTTCAGAAACACAGCACACTCAGGTGAGAGCCGCCAAATGGCTACTGAGGCTGAAAAGACTAATTGAAAGCATGAAGTTTCTATCACTCATGGGATTATGCAAACTGCATAACCAGCTCTCAGAGTTTCATCATTGCCTTTTAAACAGGAGCCATCAACGAATATGGCATATTCATTTTCGTCTAAGGGAGTATCTTTAATATCAAGTCTTGATTTGGTGCACAGTTAAGTCACATCGAGACTGTCATGCTCCATCATTAACATTTTCAACATTACTGGGCATAAGCATTGCAGGATTCAACACACTGCATTTTCTGATATAACTCATAAAGGGTCAAATGGGATTTGTCAGGTGCTGAGTTTTCATTTGTGTCAAAGGGACTTCAAATGAATGGTGCACAAAAATGTTCAGGGGGTAGCACATGGCAATGCTTTTGTACTGGGCAATGCTGACACCAGACGTAGCAACCAACTTTAAACAGCAGGGCAAAGCAGCAGCTACAGGGTCCAATGTGGCAGAAAAATAAGCCTTTGGTCTGTTGACTCCTCCATGTAACTGTGTCAAAACAGAACCATCTCTTCCACAACAAAACAAAGAAAAACATTTGTTGTAATCAGGCATTCCCACTGCTGGAGCTCGGCACAGGTTTTCTCTTAGCTCGGAGAATTCTTTTGTCCATGTGTCAACAAATGGTTCCAGATCAGACACGTCCTTGTGTGCCAGTTTCAAAAACGGTTTGGACAACAGTGAAAAATATGGGATCCACTGGCGGCAGTAGGCAACCATTTCCAGAAACATTCTGACTTATCTCTGTGTTACAGGGGAGTTCATTTGCATGATTGTTGAGATTCTCTCTTTGGACACCTTTCGTTATGTGTTGACCTAAGTAGTTCACCTCTCTTTGACAGTACTGCAATTTTGCCAGGGACACTGTGGACCTGATTACGATCTTGGCGAATGGGAAACTCCATCACAAACGTGAGGGATATCCTTCCCGCCATTTTACAAGTTCCAGAGGATATAATGGAACTTGTAATATGACAAACGGGATTTCCATCATGTTTGTGACAGGGTATCCCATCGCCATGGTCGTAATCAGGCCCTAAATGTCAATTTTCTCCAATGTGGTTAAACCGGACAATTGCATCTTTTATACGAATCATCAATGTACTGAACTAGGAGAGAATGAAATGGCATGCTCAGGGACTCTAAATTCTTTTTCAAGATCTGATTAAAAATGGATGGTGTCTCCATGTACCCCAGAGGCGTATGATACCATGAATAAACAGGCTTCTGAATTTAACGGCAAAAAAATATTGGCTTTCCTCATGGAGTGGAATGAAACAGAATGCCTGACACAAGTCAGTGACAGAAAACCACTAAGCTTCACAAGTGATCTGGAACAAAATCACTGTAGGATTCAATACCACTGGACGACATGGAAAAACCATCTCATTCACCTTTATCAAATCCTGGACTATGCAGTATTTTCCATTGGGCTTTCGCAATCCCAAAATAGAGGAATTACAGGGACTTCAAATGATCTGTGTCAGGACACCTTGCTCAACAAAATTCTCAATTACGGGGGTAATTACAGCAACTACTTCTGGGACCATATTATAGGTTGATATCTTGGGAAACACTGCATTTGGCTTCACTGTGATTTTAACTGGCTCAACTCCTCTTATGAGTCCAATAACTTTTCCTGAAAAATTCCAAAATCTCACCATAACTGTCTCTTGTAACTCTTAAGGCAAATCCTTACCTGTCATCATTGGGAACAATGAACTGAGAGGGTACATTGCATCAATTGTGCTGGACATTTCATCTTCACTATTTGTCTGAATGGCTATTACTTTGTGGGAGCAGCTAATGGAATAGTTTAGCTTACACAGTAGGTACCGTCCTAACAAGCTCGCAGGACGTGAATCGCAAGCCACAAATTGGTGCCAGTCCTCAAATGACCCTATTTTAACTGGGATATGTCCTGTAATCGGGTTACTTAACTGCTGATTTGCTACTCATACCACCTGAGCTCTTCTTCTTGACAGTGGCGCATTAGGTACTTCTGCAGTTCTGACAGTGGAATGGGCTGCTCCAGTGTCAACCAGGAATGAAACCTTGTGTCCCATAATGCTGCCATTTTCACAGGGACCACATTGATCGACCTCTAAGGATGTGACTAAATTGCATTCTTTCTGATCTGAACTTTTACTGTTATATGTTTCTGAAAATTCCTGATCACTAAAATCAAATAATGGGTTTTGTGTTACCAACTGATTCACATTTGTGTTTGCTCCCTGACTCATGTTTTGCTGAGGAAACATCACTTGCTGTTGTTGAAGTGGGGCTTAAATAATCTGCTTTTTCTGAGGGACTTAAACCTGCACCTGTTGTAATCTAGTGGGAACAGTTACATTTTGAATTCTGGGTCTTTGAATTTAAACTTGACTATTGTTCACAGTGTGAGCAACACCACCATTCTGCATCAAATTACTCACATTACTGTATGTACACTCCCTCTTCCAGTGCCTGAAGCTACCGCAGGCATAAAATGGACTCAGGCCCATATTTATACTTTTTGACGCTAAACTGCGCTAACGCAGTTTAGCTTCAAAAAATTTAGCGCCGTCTAACGCCATTCTGAAGCGCCATGCGGGCGCCGTATTTATGGAATGCCGTTAGCCGGCGCAAGCAGATCGGCGCTGCCTGGTTTGCGTGGAAAAAAACCACGTAGACCAGGCAGCGCCGGCGTTGGGAAAAAATGACGTTAGGGCGTCTTACAATGGGGCAAGTCAGGTTGAGGCAAAAAAATCGCCTCAACCCGATTTGCGCCATTTTTTTACGACGCCCAGACGCCATTTCATGACTCCTGTCTTAGTAAAGACAGGAGTCATGCCCCCTTGCCCAATGGCCATGCCCAGGGGACTTGTGTCCCCTGGGCATGGCCATTGGGCATAGTGGCATGTAGGGGGGCACAAATAAGGCCCCCCTATGCCACCCAAAAAAAAGTAAAAAAATATAAAAAATAATACTTACCTGAACTTACCTGAATGTCCCTGGGGTGGGTCCCTCCATCCTTGGGTGTCCTCCTGGGGTGGGCAGGGGTGGCAGGGGGGGTCCCTGGGGGCAGGGGAGGGCACCTGTGGGCTCATTTTGAGCCCGCAGGCCCCTTAACGCCTACCCTGACCCAGGCGTTAAATAGTGGCGCTAATGCGGGGTTTTTTGACCCGCCAACTCCCGGGCGTGATTTTTGCCCGGGAGTATAAATACGACGCATTTGCGTCGCCGTCATTTTTTTAGACGGGAACGCCTTCCTTGCATCTCATTAACGCAAGGAAGGCGTTCACGCAAAAAAATGACGCTATTTGCCAATACTTTGGCGCTAGACGCGTCTAACGCCAAAGTATAAATATGGCGTTAGTTTTGCGCCGAATTTGCGTCGAAAAAAACGACGCAAATTCGGCGCAAACGGAGTATAAATACGGGCCTCAGTTTCTTAACTGACAGAACATCAACCACATTACCACTTTTATCTATCCGAACACCATGTCCTCTACATCGAAACAGAGGCATGTTGTTACCCTGCTGTTGCACCCGTTGCATCCCACTAGTGTTCCCCATCATTTACGGACTCTGTGTTCCAGTTTGGACAGATTTAATTTTGATCACCATCAATTTCTCCTCCAACCTTTTCTGTTTCAATACAATTTCTTCATTACAGAACCTAGCATTCTGCAGCACTTCATCAATCAGCTTATTCTGCCAGCAAATCAAATAATTCTGAATCATGTTGCCAATTTCAGATTTCAATCCTTGCACAAATCTAAACACAAAATGACTCATGTGTTTTGGCTCGACAACTCCTGACCCACTATGCTGTTTGAATGACTGCAACAATCTCTCGTAATAGGCATGAATTGACTCCTTAGTTTCCAGTACTTTCCTTTCAATCTTTTACCAATCAACATCTTTTGGGGAATCTTTGTTTTTCAGAAACTCAATCAGTTTGTAATGCCCTTTCATCACCTCTTCAGATGGCACACCTGTTCCTGGATCTTTTTGCGGTTCATGAGCACTCAACCCATAAATTGACTGGAACCACAATGTCAAATGAGGTGTTCACATTTTCTCACAGACATTTTGAAAGTCTCACAAACCTCTCTGTTTGCTTATACCTTTCTACTGGTCTCCCCCTCAATCTCAGGTTATTATTGGTGAATGACAATATGTCACTTCTGCTCCACAGGACATGTACATAACCCTCACCTGTAATCTCCCTCATTGGTAGCATTTTTACATTCTCATCAGCTTGATTTGCTCTAGCCAGAGGTACATTCTGCTTTGCTTTCTTTTGGGTTTTTTTCTTTGCCCATCTTCCTTCCCAGTTAACTAGTGCTCCCCATTTTCAAATATTCAAAATTAATTCTTTAATGTGCATTCTCATGTCGGGTGATCTCATGTGTGCAATGTCTTTGGAACTAAACTCTAATCTGTAACTCCTTCTTGAAGACTTTGTTTTCTCTAAATCCATGTAGTATTTTTCAGACAATTCAACTAATTTCTCATATGTTAGCATTGCACAGTTTGTAGCATCTTTGCACTTCTGAAGCGCAATTTTTCTTCACTTTATATAGCCAGTCTTTCCAGCTGAAGTGTTCCCTCATTTAATTCATTTAATTCTAATTTTAATTTGGTACATTCACTGTCCTGTCTCTTTCTGGGGTCTCTTCTGTTCTGACACTGTTGTTTACTGTACCCGTTGATCCTCTCTGGCTCAGATTGTTTAACCACTTTTTTAACTGTTGTGCTGAAAAACCTTGCAAACTAATATTACTCCCATGTGTCATATTTTCTGGAGTATTGCAATGAATATAGGCAATCTGGTCTGGTGTAAGCATGTGTGGAACTGGAATTCTCTGCAGACATCTCACATCTACTATCGGTCCAATTTGATTTGATATCTGATTAGAATTTTCAATTCGTATTGGGGTTGAAGTTGGGACAAACAAAGCTAATCTCTTAATTTCTAAATTAGCCAACTGTACTGATCACCAAATATCACATGGTGACATTCCTATAGGTACAGGATTTGGAATCTGGAGGTTACTTCTAGAATTACCTGAAGCAAACAATGGAACAACTGGACCTATAGTTACAGGGACTCTCAGTGCACCAGGTTCTGTCAAATTTGTCTGACTCTGAGTAATTGACATTCCAGCAATTTGACCTGTTAATATTGTATCAAAAGTCTGTCCTGATTGATTTGGGGTAATACTTGGGTTTGTCTGTACTGGAGTATACACATGCATAGTCTGCTTCTGATTAAGATTTTGCACGGTTGTTGTTACATTAGGCATAGATTCCATCTGAATCATTTTTGTACTTGGCACTACCTGATTCACAATGGGGCTTTTAATTTGCTGTGCTATACTAACAACATGAACTGATGGATCGATTGCAGGCACCTGTATCATTGAACTGACAGGTGTACTTGGGTCTACGTGAATCGGGTTTTGTGAAACTGGAGCTGTTGGCACATTGGGACTTCATTCTGAACTGCTCTCTCAACTGTGAGAAATGGTGGGGGAGGATTCAGTAAAAGCTGATTTATGACCTCGTCTTCTGAGTCACTCGCATGTGTAGTTGTCTTTTTACCCTCATCTGCTGTCTGCTCTCTCTTTTTCGTCTGCTTTTTTGATTTAGGTTTTGTACCCCCATCACCTTCATCTGTATTAGCTGGAAAAATTCTCAGTCCATCTAACATCTCTCTTCTCCACATTTTCTGTTCCTTATCCCATCTAGCTTCTGCTGTCTTTTCTGCTCTCCTCATTCTGTTCTGAATGTTTGCCATTTCTTTTTGTCTAGCAGTTCCCAAATAGCTAGAGCTTCAAATTGTGTGGTTCTTGGAGAAGGGTTTAATTTGCACAGTATTCTCCTCAAATTTTCTAAAATCATCAAATTAAAGGTTCTGTAACATGGAAAAGCCAATGAGCCCTCTTTCTCGGCGATCTTCGCCACTATTCAACCTAAGTATATACTGAAACTCCTCTTGCTTCTGCAACTTCATAGGCTGGTGTTCCTTCAGGTGCTGTCTGTTCACCCTCCCTAAATTGGAATAAAAACATCTTCTCAGCACACTTCTTAAAGCTTTGTAAAATTTCATTTTTGCACTAATTTTCAATCAATATATGAATTTCAATGAAACCAGGAAGAATATTCAATCCCACCATTCTTTTCACAAGCTATTCTCAAGCAATGACAACGCAGTATTGTCCCCAAATACGTACACAGCTTTGCACTAACTAACCTATCTCAGCGCAGTACAACTGACGTCACACTCACTTTACTCAGCAGCTGTACATCGCTTCACAACTGCTTCTTACAATACTAATCACACATACACTACATGCAAAATATTGTGAGCACTGAAAAAACAAAAACCTGTCTGCTCACTATGGGCACGACTCAAATGCTTTTGAAGCTGCATGACTTACACATCCGAATGTGGCTTCCACAATTACTTGAATGAAACTTGACCAGCAGATCTCACCCTAGTTGACAAAGATCCTCCACGTGCACTCAGGATTCACCTAATACTAACCAACAGCTCACACTCACTCAAGGAAAACTACTGGTACTGTCAATGGCACCTCATGACAAATACCTTACTGCAGACAATAAATTAACCAGTGTCTTCATACACTTGTGCCCTACTCCGGAGTTTTAGGCCTCAACAGACCAGTCATCAACAACCATGGACATTTTTGAGTGCAAAGCTCCACAATCACTTCAAGTACGATGACTCCACAAACACCTCACAACATCACATTTCACCGCAATTGTTACCAAAAAGCACCGCAAGTGAAAATCTCGACTTATACATACACTGTACACTTGCAACACAATGGAATTTCATCAACCTTTAAACTAGCCAGAGAACAACTCTACTCCACTCTATTGCCTAATTTGTTACTCTTAACAATCCATAAATATATGGTTCCCCTCCTCATGAGATGAAACTGTCACTCTGCTACCAGATTTGCTAATGCATTTTTCTCACCCATTGCAGAGTTTGAAAATGCTTCCCCAAGGTTGATGGGATCTTTTGACCCAGTGAAGAGTGTGGTAACCATATACAATCAATTCAAACACAAATAAATTTAAATACCATGACCCATTTGGCTGCAGAAGAATACTCCAATCAATAAAAAGTTTTAAAGCTTTATTTTATAACCACAAAGCCAAAGTCAGGTAAATAGTGTGTAAAATCAAATTGTAAAGGTAAATGAACACCATAGGCTGACCAAATCTACGAAACAAGTTTGATCTAATCAACATCAACACCATTAGACATTCAAGAAGAATAATGCATATTAATAAAGCAATCACTTGTGAGACAGAAACATGTTTCAAATCAGACTGCAAATGTATTCATGAAATCAGGATACAAAGCTTCAGAAATCAGGATTTGGATATAGGTTCTCCCTACTGCTAACCAAATTAGGACACACATGTGTGGGAATGGGCTAACACATGTGGGCAAAAGTAAAAAAGAAAAGTCAAAAAATATTTGGGAAAACATCTATCTCAGGCTAAGTTAAACTAACTAAGAAAAATAAAATAGGCAGGTGTCAGAATGCTGGCATTGACTCGGAAAAGCAGGTCAGGGAAAACTAACATTTGTATTAGAATATACCTCTCCTAGGTTCAGCATTCAATTCAGTTTCAGCAGCAAAGCATGTAAATCATCAGCAAAGTCCATTAAAAACACCTTTGGGGGAAAGTGCAGAACAAGGGCACATAGAAAATCAGGAAACATCAAAGGGCCAAGCTAACAGAACAAGATTCTAAAGAGGACTGCCTCAAACTTAAAAAGTCCATCTTTACTTGGGAATACTCAAAACAGTTGTATTGGTCAATTTGATGAGTCCACATTGCACAGGAAGTGACAATATCCAATCAGTCTATTAGCACAAATCAAGTTTGTAACATCTACAAAAACTCTAAGGCTTGGTGAGAAGTCATCTTCCTTTCCGTGAGAATCCAATAGTATAAAAAATTGTATGTCACTTGTAGCAATCCGCATTCCTTCCCGTAGTACAAGATGATTTCCACAGTTTATGTGAAAAAGGGGTCTGCCAAACAATGGCACTGCTTTACTTTCACTCCTCAGGTCCTCATGTAACAGTAAACACTTTGAAACAAAATTTACATATAGTACAATAGGACTCTTTGCTATTCATGTGAAACAAACTAGTGGAAAAATACAAGTTAAAGATAAAAGAAACGATTCAACACTGTTACATTGCTGCAAATATGAAGACTTCAGGCCTAGTTATGCTAGCCCAAGGAATATAATACATTAATTTTGTCATTAATAAAATGCATATAATATGCAAACTTATAAATTCAGCATTAATAATATACCATCAGAATGTGTAAAAGCATTCATTAATAACTGCAAGCTTTGTTAAGGCTTCACATTAAGTGTGACAGAGATATGCATTTATTTTTCTGCACCCATGTAACCTTTTACTAATGAGTCATAATAAATCACATTCATTTCTACTAGTAATAGTCACTCTAATGATTGAAACATATTTCAACATTGTTCTAAATCATGTTAGCACATTGAAAGTTCTGGTAGGCATAATATCCACCATAAACGTAAAACGTGAACACTTTTAAAATATGTGTCAATGCAACTTTTTCTCACTATGTTAGGATTTCAAACGTGAATATAAATGTCACCAAATGCTGATGTCCAGTGCAATCAAAGCATTACTAAAATGTACGCTCCAACAATGGTACAATTATTCACAAGAAGCCTTCATGTCATAGTTCTAGTCTTCCTTCTCATCATCATTTAAAAGCAAGGATTACCTCATTAAATAGACAGTATTACATTTTCTACCATGTCTGTCCACCTCATTCCAGGCCTTATGATATGTGGATCTACATGAACTGAACAATGCTGCAACAATAACCCAGACAAAAAACACAGATGGCAGAAACTACAGCCCCAATGTTACTGTTATGCAATGAATGAAACATAGAAATACATTTACTGTCATTTGTATGCATATGTTTGATCTTTGCAGTAAATAGAATCGTGCACGTACAGGTCAGTAGAAATAAATGTATTAGTTAATATGCAGTGTCCATCATGTGAAGGGTCTGGTCAGCTCGGATCTCCACCGCAACTGCTGGTTGCCGTTGGAATTCTTGCCCACCGTTCAGCCCATGCTCTTGGAACATTTAAACAATATGCTAAGAATTACATCACAAAGGAATACATCACAAAAGACCACCTTCCCTCGAGCGTATTGGGAATCTTTACTTCACGAGACTCCACATGCCTGCTGACACTACCCATACTTGTAGAAGTTGTAAACCAACCAACAGAATCCTTGACCTCAGAATTAACATCTTCTTTCCAGGTCTGCAGTTTCTCATCAGGTTGTAACAAACATGCCCAATCAGAAGCAGCAATGGAGCGATTTTTCTTAACGAATGATATCACTTTGATGCTGAGTAAGTTTTACCAATTGCCTCTTGTTCCATCACCCTTCGCCATCAAGCAATGCTCTTCCCTTCCTAACTTTACATACCTTTACCAGTAATGAAAATTCGGATTCACCTTTTCTGCTTCTGACAGGACTTCATTAGCACCCAATCACAGGTTATTATTTTTTTATCCAACACATTGTGGGGCGGATTCTGACCCCGGCGGTCACGGACCGCCGGGGCCAGGGTCGGCGGGAGCACCGCCAACAGGCTGGCGGTGCTCCTCAGGACATTCTGACCGCGGCGGTTCAGCCGCGGTCAGAAGAGGAAAGCCGGCGGTCTCCCGCCGGTTTTCCGCTGTCCTGCAGAATCCTCCATGGCGGCGCAGCTTGCTGCGCCGCCATGGGGATTCTGACACACCATACCGCCATCCTGTTCCTGGCGGTTCACCCGCCAGGAACAGGATGGCGGTATGGGGTGTCATGGGGCCCCTGGGGGCCCCTGCAGTGCCCATGCCAATGGCATGGGCACTGCAGGGGCCCCCATAAGAGGGCCCCACAAAGAATTTCAGTGTCTGCTTTGCAGACACTGAAATTCGCGACGGGTGCAACTGCACCCGTCGCACCTTCCCACTCCGCCGGCTCCATTCGGAGCCGGCTTCCTCGTGGGAAGGGCGTTTCCCACTGGGCTGGCGGGCGGCCTTTTGGCGGTCGCCCGCCAGCCCAGTGGGAAACCCAGAATAACCGCAGCGGTCTTCTGACCGCGGTGCGGTATTCTGGAGGGGGGAACTCTTGGGGGCGGCCTCCGCCGCCCGCCAGAGTTAGAATCACCCCCTGTGTTTCTTAACAAAGTTTTATTTCATTTTGGCTAGACTAAAAGCCAGTTTAGAAGTCACATTTTCCATGTTTTTGTTTATGTTGACATTGTCTTTTTGTACTTGTTCCTTCACCCAATTGGGAAACAAAGTGGTGTGAACTTCACTTCCCTTTAATAAGAAAAAAGGAATAATTCCAGTTGTTCAGTGTGTAGGTTTATTATAACTCCACACTTTGGGCCTGATTACTACTTTGGCAGAGGGGGATTAATCCGTTCCAAATGTGACGGATATCCCGCCCGCCGTATTACGAGTCCATTATATCCTATGGAGCTAGTAATACAGTGGGCGGGATATCCGTCACATTTGGGACGGATTAACCCCCTCCGCCAAAGTTTTAATCAGGCCTTTGTGATTGATGAAGTTGCAAACGCCTTGGCCCGATGCAGTAGCAGTGTAAAACCTTCTTTTATGGGTTTATTTCCTCTCTCAACCAAAACATTAGGCGACAGTAAGTAGAGAACTACTTTCAAATGTTTAATGTAAACGTACACATGTGTTCTGAAATGAAATGTGTGTCGATGTCAGTGGCAACTGTTTTTGGGAACCTTGCAATAAAAGGACTTGTTCAAGAAAATTTCTGGCAATATCAGTGCTTGGTGACTCTACAAATGAAAAATACATCCATTTTGAAATGTAATCAACTAAAAGAATCAAGTAGCTCATATTACTTGCCAGAGTACAGAACGGACCAGTAAAGTCCAAACCTAGTTTGTCCAACACTGCAGTGGAGAAAGAAACAGGGTGCAAGGAGGGCTGAGTGACCTTCCAGCATTTATTTGAAAATGAACATTTGTCTATATTGAACCTGGCTTGGTTGCCTACGAAAGGCCAACAACAGTGCTGATTGATCTTCATGAAAGTCTTTGGCATACCCATATGTTCCTGGTTATCTTTGGATATAACACTAATATGCAACTTTGCTGGTGAAACATTTCGAGATCACCTCTCAAAAACATACAATTGACTCCAGATAGTTCCCCTTTGTCGTGAGAGGTTTTCAGCTTACCCGACAAGCATCTACTTTCAGGCCAGCAATGCACAATATATCCCATCACCTTTTTTAGGACTTCATCATCTTGATAGCCCCCACCCAGTCTTTTTCAGTCAATACCATCATTTATTCATTTACACCATCCACCAAGGCGACACATTCAGCATCATCCATACAAACCTCTTCACCACTATCAGACAAGCAATTCGCTCTCAATTATTTTCCGCTAGATAGCTTTGACAACAAAATTGTACTCTTGTAAGTTGGAGACCAGCCTGGTCAGCCTGGCTGAAATATTGCTTAGATCTGTGGGTAATTCAATATACACAACCCCACACATATATCTTAAACTTTTGAACAGCCCACATGCAAGCAACTGCTTTGCACACTATGGTACTGTATTGACTCTCATGCTTTTAAGTGGCCTTGAGAGAAAAAACACTGTTTGTTCTTTTCCTTCAACACACTGACTCAAAACTGCACCCACACCACAGAGGATGGCATTCACTGTTAGTATGGCGGTGCATTCTTCATGAAATGCTTGTGAAGCGGGTGCTATCTCAATCAATTAATTTGACATTGTTAAATACAGCTTCCAAACTCTCAGACCACAAGAGTGTTTGCGCTTTTCTGAGCAACACTGTCAAAGGTTCAACAGCATGAGCATACCATGGCCCAAAGCATGTGTAATACTTTGCAGCCTCAGAAAAGGAGTGCAGAGCATCTCTATTTGCAGGTGGTTTGACTTCTTTAATGGCTTAGTTAAAGGTATTAATGAGAAAAAAATCTTGGTTCTATACCAGGCGCGGATATGGTGTGACCTAAGCTCATTCTTTGGTGGCAAACTTGTTTTTGACTCGTCTGATGGTCATACCTCTGTACAACGAAACAGACAATAGTTTCTTTAAAATTTGGTTATGAGCCCCCAGACTATCACAGAAAACTAAGATGTCTTCCTGATATGCTTGCACTCCTTTGAAATTGCTGTATAGATTGTCCATTAGCTTTTGGGATACTCTGATGCTAACCTGAATGGTAACCTATTGTATTTATAAGGACCGCACAGGATTACAAAATTCAGTTCTTGGAAGTCAGTGGTCAATGCAGCCTGATGATAAGCTCATCTTAAGTCTATGATAGAAAACCACTTTGCCCCACCCAAGCTGGCTAGCAGATCATGTACCTTGGACAAGGAATGACAATCAACCACAATATTCCTGATGAGTGTGTGTAAATCAGCACACAATCTGAATTCACACAACTTTTTCCATGCCACTCCCACAGGGGCAACCCACTGTGAAGAATCGCTGGGCTTAATTATGCCTTGAGAATAAAAATCCTTAAGTGTTCATTTAAGCTCATCTCTGACACTCAATGGAATAGGGTCAACTTAGTGCACAACAGGTTATGCCTGGGGTTTAAGTCTAATCTAGTGTGGGAACCCTTTAACAGCACCCACCTGTTCATGAAACAGATCTCCAAACTCTGACCGTAATACCTCAGTTGTTTCATTGACCCCACCTACATAGGTTATGGGTAATTCTCTGACAACCATAGGGTTGTCAGCACCTGATACTAAATACTAACCCATTTCAGACAAAGCTTTCCATCCAATTAAGTCCATTCCCTTTATGGCTACATAAATGTTTGTAAAAGTTTCTCTGACAAATCACACTATGTTAGATGTGAAATGCCCTAACATGTTGATGTCTTTTTCCTTGAACGCTTTGGGATTCACATTAGTAGGTTCTAATGACATGTTCTTGCCCCACTTGTTATAAAAAATGTATCCCTAAGAATAGTGACAGGAGAACCAGAATCAACCATAACCAGTAAAGAAATATTGTCAATGATTGCATTACAATGCAGACATTCAACATATGTGCATACAGAATTGCGTTAGATTTTTTTAAGAACTATGTTGCTCAGAGTTTCAGTTCAAGAGTCAACCTCTAAATCAATATCCCCAGTTCTCACAGGATTGCCCCACTCTTAAATAACCCATCTTCTTATACAATAAACAACATTTGCCAATTGTGGGACACGCTGTAAGATTACCAAGTGGTTTTTTGAACCACACCTTTAACAAGTACTTATTGGTCTCTTATTGGAGTTCTTTGTAGTTTTTTTGTTTGCGCTAATTACACATAACAACTCTGTTTACTGATCCATATCTGTAGAACATAAAGTGTTAATTGCAGTTTCTGACTTTATAATCAATGACCTTTCAATATTTTAGGATAAGTCAATGACCTCTGTAAAAGGGTTTCTACAGCTTAGCAACCTTCATTGGATTTTTCTTGAAAAGCAGTTAAATACAAATTAATCCACAATGTATCTATCTAAATTCACACCAAATTCACGTGTTTCAGTCAAAACCATGTGAGCAGACACATATTCTTCTACACCTTCCTGAGTGATTGTTTATGTTTTAAAAAATTATGCCTCTCAAGCATTATGCTTGGCCCATCAGACACCTGTTTGTGTAGTCTTTCAACAGCTTCTATATACACATTCCAGTGAACATCTCCAGACTGACCATGAGGCGCTGGTACTGGTAGTAAATTGTCAAAGCTTTCTGGCCAAGACTGACAAACAAAAGTGCTAATTTGTATGCAGGGTTATTGTCATCACCATCAATGCCTATTATATCATTTTCTTATCCATTGTGACCATTTTATGAACGGTTTACCAGGCTAAGCCAAAAACTTTTGTGTAATTTGTTGCGATTAAAGCCATTATGCAAACTTTAAATGACATACACTAAAGAAAGCTAAGCAAACTGACTTTTGTATAGGTAAAATGAAAACAATCTGTAGACAAGAAACAAACCAAAAAAAAGTCAGATCTATACCTGTGTTCCAACAAAATAGTTACTGTGTGGTTTTATGATCCAAATAGTAGTGTACACAAAACATACATATCTCTGCCTGCATGTATAAAGCACTGTTTCAGAACATTGTTCACCGCTGTCTGTTCCGCGCCTCGAAACAGGTGCAGCTAGCACTAATAAGGCCTGTACATGCACAAAAACACTTTGCTCCCCACCTCAAAATGGCTGCCACACTCAATGACAGGTACACATAGAGAAGATAAATTTGAGAACCACTGACACATGATGAGGCGGGCACCTGATGATCACACCGGCCTAGATGCATAGGTAGTCAGGGATGCAAAAAAGAGGAAGCTAGCCCAAAAAAATACCTGTGGTAGCTTGGGGTTCATCAGCAAAGCATAGAGATGAGGAATAGGTGGACCTTGGAGAACACCAAAAGCCTGGGAGTTGTCCAGATGCTGCAATGGGAAACACTGCACCAAAGACAGTGGGCAAAGGCAGATGAAGACAGCAATGGGCATCGGTGGACAACAGCAAAGCGTAGAATCCTGTCGCCAAATGTAGTAAAGGGGATCACACATATACAGATGAATAGAAACAGATTTATTAGTTAATGTGCAGCACCCACAACATAAAGTATCCAATTGGCTTGGATCGCTACTGCAAATTCCGGTTGCCATTAGAATCCTCGCCCACCATTTTACCCACACTTGTGGAACATTTAAACAATATGTAAGAATTACATCACAAAGTATTTACATCATACAATAATGTTCCACTTACCTGTACTGCTTACCTGGTATACATTTGTGTTGCCTCCTTGTTCCAGAATGGAATGGTGGCTAATGTTCCAGTGGTGGCTGGCACTTCAGTTACTGCTGGGACCTGTGAGTGACCAAAGGCTTTGTGGTCATGGGCTGTAGCGGTAATCACAAAAAAACTGGATAATAACCACTTTGGTGCAGCATGGTTAGTAGAACATCAATAGCTTCGAGGTCACTACATAAATGCCAAAGGAAGCTGAAATGGACAATACACACGTTCAATCCATAGAGGGACAAGACGTAGTGCAGAGACAGTTAGGCCTCAATGCAAACATCCCGTAAGGAGCCCTCTGGAGATCGCCCAGGATCCATACGTCTACAAAGGATGACCCTGGAACAGACTGGGAGGAGAGCTCCAGATGCACAAGTGGATCTAGTGACTGATGCAGAGGTGAGGCAGAAGAGAGGCAAACTTCTGGAAGATGTAGGCCCCAGACAGGTAATATTCAGCCACACACACAAATCCGCCAGCCCAAGGTCAGTGATAAAGTGGCGGTAGCAAAACCCTCACCGTTACGCCAACAGAACAACGCCCACAACATTATGACCCACAATTCACCACAGCAGACATTCAATGGCAGTAAACCATTGGCGCTACATACAGTCGCACTCAAAATACACACACACTAACAAAACAGCACCACATTGGACAATTCAAATTACACACACCTGACACCCATAAACACACCACACCCACACCACTATAAAACACCCACCCACATTACCCACAACCCTTTATGAATACCAATAATTGCCAGCAGAGAGAGACAGCAAGAGCACCCACACAACCAGAGCCACATACCACCATCACCTACATACCACCCATGCAGCTTACATCACATACCCCAACACATGACCCAACACACCCTCACCCACACCACTCACACTACATCCATGGCACCACAACGACACCCCAGATTCTCGGAGGAGGAGCTGAGGGTCATGGTGGAGGAAATCATCTGGGTAGAGCCACAGCTATTTGGATCACAGGTGCAGCAGATATCCATTGCTAGAAAGATGGAGCTATGGCGGAGGATCGTGGACAGGGTCAACGCCGTGGGACAGCACCCAAGAACAAGGGATGACATCAGGAAGAGGTGGAACGACCTACGGGGGAAGGTGCATTCCATTGCAGCAAGACATTAGCTCGCAGTACAGAGGACTGGCGGTGAACCCCCACCTCCTCCCCCACAACTGACAACATGGAGGAGCAGGTCTTGGCAATACTGCATCCTGAGGGTTGGAAGGAGTCGGAGCAGGAATGGACTCTGGTAAGTCAACTCTCTACTACTACCAGCCACCCCTACCCGCATGCCACATCATACCCCCACCCTCACTCCCATCACTCCACCACTTCTCACACACCCCACCATCACAACCCACTCATCCCAATGCCAAGCCCTGCATGCCCCACCAATGCACGGACACCACTCACAGCCCTGCATGGACACCAATGACTAAAGCACTAGAGAGAATCAGCTAGACCACCAAATAACAACTCACACAAGGCACAGCTGCAAGGGCAATAACGACCCTAGAGGGCAACCCACCCATGTACAATATGTTACTCACATAAACAATAACATTGCATTCACATTCCCACAGGTATTCCAGCCAGTGTCACCGGAGAAGAGGTAGCAGCAGCATCCAGTCCCCCCACCGAAGAGGCCCACAGTGATGACAGCAGCTCTGCTTGCCTGGATCTGGATGGCCAACCTGGCCCATCAGGGACCTCCAGACAGTCAGTTACCCAAGCACAGTCTCACACCACCACAGAGCCTCCCCCCTCATTAAACACCACCACAGCACCCACCCAGTGGGCCCATACCTCTGACCCCAGGACATGTCAATCAGCAGTGTGTCCATTACTACAGGGGCCCCAGGGCACCCCACAAACCCAGGACAATCAGGAACCCAGGGTCAGTGGCAGTGGGCACACGGTTCAGGGGACAGAGACACAGGACAACAGGGAAGCTGGGAGGACTGCTGTGCACCTGGGGGAGGACAGGCCGAGGGAACCGACTCTCCAGGAGGCAATCACCGCGATTGTGGGAGCATACCAACATTCCCAGGATATGCTGGGCCAGATCCTGGACAAGATGCAGGAGAACATGCGGCTGCAGGAGGGACAGTACCTGGGGATCAGGGAGGGCTTGAAGTCCATTAACACCACCCTGGTCTCCATTGCAGGGGTGCTGGCAAACATGGCCAATAGTATGAGGGAGGCAGTGGCACACCAGTGGGCCCATGACACTAGCCAGACTTCTGAACAGCCCTCCACCTCCGCTGCCACTAGTGGACATGAGGCCCCGCCACATGACCAACAGGCCTCCAGCACCCCTCCCCCTGCAGAAGGAGAACCACCCCGCAAAGGTTCTCTGCAATCCAGGCAGAAGCCAGAGACTATTCCCAAGACCCCCACCAGGAAAAAAGACTCTCCTGATTGTCACCCTTGTGTCCCACTATGTCACCCTGTCCACCTTGAACTGCCATTGCTCCCCTTCCTTTGCCCCCTTGGACAATGCACCTGTGCTACGAATAGACTGGACTCTAAACTGGACTTTCCTCCATCTTCAGCCCAGCCCATAGCACTTCCCCCTTTTCATCAGAGCACTGCAATAAACACACTTTGAAAAAATACAAGTATGGTGTATGTCAAATGATTTAAGTGTGTATTCGTCTAACTGGCTTTAAAAATTGCAATTCAACTGTACAGCAATGTATAAATTGTAAAGACCTGTAGTTGGCTGCAGTGAACACACCAGGGTACCCACATCTGCAAAAAGGATGCCAACGGGTACAGTGAGTAGGCATAGAAGTAGGAATTCACAGCATGCCAGTGACAATGTCACACATCAAACTGTCAATGAAATGTGAAATAACAGAGTCTTACCTGTGTATCATTGGAAGTATTGACGAATGACTGCACTTCTGTTGTCCTCATCCTCTGCCTCCTCATCTTCACTGTCCATAGGGTCCACAGCTGCCACACAGCCATCTCCAGCCTCCTCCTCCTGCAGAAAAAGCACATGACGTCTCAAGTCAAAGGTTGTGTAACATGCAGCATGCCATAGTTATCTGGCAGACCTTCTTGGGTGAGTAGCACAGGGATCCGCATGTTGGATGGAGGCACCAAAACCTGGCCTTCAGGAGGCTGAAGGTACGTTCAATAATCCTTCTTGTTCGCCCATGTGCCTCATTGTAACATTCCTCATCCTTTGTCCTGGGATTCCTCACAGGGGTCAGTAGCCATGATAGGTTTGGGTAACCTGAGTCACCTGCAAATATTGAGGGGCAACTGTTTGCCACACACTAACCCTTATGTCTCACACCATATCTATACACTAACATGCAGTGGGTAGGAACCAGGCCTCACCTATTAGCCACACCCTGTGCCTCTGGACTTGGGCCATCACATTTGGGATGCTGCTATTCCTCAGGATAAAAGCATCATGCACCGAGCCTGGATACTTAGCATTGACATGGGAGATGTACTGGTCCGCCAAACACACCATCTGCACATTCGAGTGATAACTTTTTCGATTTCTGAAGACCTGCAATATGTGTCCCATCAATCGCACCAATGATGTTGAAGATATGTCCCATTGCATAGAAGTCAGCCTTCACTGTGGCCCATTCCTCCACCTTGGGGAAAACAATGTACCTGCACATGTATTTAATCAGGGCACCCAACACTCGGGTCAGCACTATTGAGAGCATTGGCTGTGACATTCCTGCTTCCAAGCCCACTGTCACTTGGAAAGGAGCTGTTGCCAAAAAATGGGAGCACTGATACTTGCACAAGAAGGGGGATCGCAGTGGGGTGACGGATAGCAGCTATCAGGTCAGGCTCCAATTGGGCACACAGCTCTGTGATTGTGGCCCTGTCCAATCTGTAGGTGAGGATAATGTGCCTGTCCTCCATTGTTGCCAAGTCCACAAGGGGTCTGTACATGGGAGGAGGGGGATGTCTCCATCTATTCATCTGCAACTGTTGCAATCTAAGGGCAAAAGAGTGTGCAGCTGGTCATTATCTGTACATTGTAACCACTACAGTACAATGCATATTGTAATTGCTAAAATATTTTGGTGGCGTATATCCAGAATGCAAAATTGTGAATTGTGACGCGGTTAGGATCCATGGCCTGCCCCCCCTGAAACGGCGTCCGCCTGTCCTGTGTGGAGGGACAGGTGGAAAGGAGGCAATTCCGCTGACATTGTGCGACATTGAGGAAGGCGGTCGTGAACCGCTGTGCAACTCCTCATTGGTTATCATTGGGCCCTGTAAGGTACAGTGGCCAATGGTGATGTACGCCAGTGGTGACGGTATGCACCGCCGTGGATATCACCGCCATTTTCTATCTGTTCACTCACTTGCTAGCTGACCTTCAACAGGAGAGGACCTACACTGCATGTGCTGCTGTGACCTGTGTCTGGATCCTACCATGGTCGTGTGACTGTGGAAAGGGCCCCTGCCTTCACCTTGGTGGAGTTGGAGAGACTGGTGGATGGGGTCCTACCCCAGTACTGACTGCTGTATGGGCCTCCAGACCAACAGGTGAGTATACTGTGAGTACGATGCATGGGTCATGAATGCATGGAGTGCTTTGTGTGAATGCCTCGTGTGGGGGGGTTAGTAGATGGGCCCTGGGCAGCGAGCAGCATGTATGCTGGGGCATGTCTGTGCTAATGGGGTTGGGAACAGGCAGGACGGTCTGACTAATACCTTTCCCTGTGTGTATTTCCTCTGCAGGTCAGCGGCCATCAAAAGAAGGGTATATGGCATGCCATCGCCAAGGACGTGCGGACCCTGGGGGTCTATGGCAGGCGAAGCACCCACTGTCGCAAATGGTGAGAAGACCCCAGATGCTGGGCACGGAAGACAGCAGAGGCCCAGCGGGGAATGGCCTCACAACGAGGAAGGGGTGCCCGTCGAACACTGACCCCCTGATGGCCCGCACACTGGCAGTGGTCTATACGGAGCTGGATGGGCGCTTGGGGGCATCACAGCAGCAACAAGAGGGTGAGTAATGTTCCCTTCATTACTACTTACGGCTGGTGGGGTGGTATCCGGGCGGGGATGTGGGCCTGTGGGTACCCCTAGGCCAGGCCTGACATTGCAGAGTAGGTCCCATGTTGGGCAGGGTTCTGATGTGAATTTCCTCCAACCTAGCTAGTAGGCATCCACTACTTGGCAAGGGTGTGTGGGCCCCAGGTATGCGCAGTTGGCGGTATCTGTCCCCACCCATGGCCTGATGACTAGAATTGTAACCGGTAGTGCTTTGCCTAGTGCATAGGGCTGTTCCTGTGTGTGAGTGTATTGTGTACGCCAACGGTTGTGTTGGTGCCGTCATTGACCAAGTGTATCCTTTGTCTCTCACCCCCTTTTTGTTTTGTCATCCTGTCCTTATGTGCATTAGCATCATCTGGCAAAGAAGCAGAGGCACTGCCGAGAGAGGGAGCTGCATCCCACAGGACCCAGGAGGCAGAGTCCACCGACACTGAGGGCAACAGTGGGGCGAAGGGCAAGGGGAGCACCACGGCAGAGACAGGAGGGAACAGTTCGGACACGGATACCTCCTCCGATGGAAGTGCCCTGATGGTGGTGGATACCTCTGTGACCACCCCAGCTACAGGTACAGCCGCCACCCCCCATATCAGCACCGTCCTCCCAGCAGCCCCTCAGTGAATTTGCCGTGCCATCACTGAACAGCCGTCACCGCCGGTGGACATTCTGGAAGCCTGCCTCCATGGGCTGTTGTGCGGCATGTCCCTTGCAAATCCTGTGGGTATGACACCCAGCTATGAGACAGTGACCTTACACTCCCCAAGATCTGCATCACAGGGCACGATGCCCCCTCCAGAACCAGTGAAGAAGCCATCCACTCACCCCATCCCCCCAAGGATGAAGCTCACAGGGCACGATGCCCCCTCCAGAACCAGTGAAGAAGCCATCCACTCACCCCATCCTCCCCAGGATGAAGCTCACTGGGCACAATGCCCCCTCCAGAACCAGTAAAGAAGCCATCCACCCACCCCATCCTCCCCAGAATGAAGCACAGGACATGTTGCCCCCTCCAGAGCATGTGGGCAAGTCACCCACTTGAGAGACTGTGGCCTTGCACTCCCCAGGACAAAGCACAGGGCATGTTGCCCCCTCCAGAGCATGTGGGCAAGTCACCCACTTGGGGGACTGTGGCCTTGCCCTCCCCAGGACAAAGCACAGGGCATATTTCCCCCTCCAGTGCCAGTGGGCAAGTCACCCACTTGAGAGACTGTGGCCTTGCACTCCCCAGGACAAAGCACAGGGCCCCCTCCAGGACCAGTGGCGCTGTTCCATCTGCCAGCTGAGGTGCCCCCATTCCCTGTCCCCCTGAGGTGTCTGCCTATTTTCAACCTTATGCCCCTTCAGTGTTCTCTCCGTGTTGTTGCAGGAGTGAAGTGTGGCCTTGGACTTTGTAATGTGGCCCTGTGGCCCACGAACATTGAGGACTGGGCAGTGTACCTTCATTTGTAAATATGTATATACTTTTGGATTTGGATGCACGTATTTCTACTATGTTTATCGTATTACACTCACTTTTCTCTATTGGAGTTGTCCTTGCATTATTCCTGAGGGGTATGGGGCAAATATGTTATGTTACAGCATCTGCTTGTGTGTATGGTGTTGGGTGTGGGGGGTGTTGTGTGTGTGTGTGTCACTCTTTTTCCTCCCCCCTCCCCTGTGTGCTAGGTGCCTGTACTGACTGTGGTCATCTTCACCATCGTTGGTGTTCGTAGTGGAGCAGGACGTAAATCAACACTGGAAATATGTACAGCTCGAGCTCCATGGGGTGGTGGTTCTTCCCTGAGTCTCCACAGGTGAGTCCTTTAACTTCTGTGATCTGTTTCCGTCATGCTTTTGATGTCGTTGGTACCATCCCGGAAAAGGTGGCAGTTTCCTGTGTCTTAATACAGTGGGCGGAAGATTGGATTCTGCTTGGCTGTAGGCGGTTGCCACCGTGGTGCCCGTAGATTCCGCCCTGGCGGTCGGTATGTTAAAGTGGCTGTCTGTCTGAGCTGTTTCCGCCATGGTCATAATTTGCAGTATTTACTGCCAGCCTGTTGGTGGTATTATCGCCACTTTATCACCAACCGCCAGGGTTGTAATGAG